>NC_088684.1:5894286-6205344 GCF_028017835.1 Emys orbicularis | reverse complement strand
AAAGAGACAAACTGGCCCTGTCTTCTTTCCTCAGAGGGCTTGGGCTGGTGGCGTTCTCAGGCTGTTCCTCAGTAAACAACCCGGTGCCCTGGTTTCAGAGTGCTGCCCCGAGAGAACTGAGAACTCGTGGTGGTGGTGATGGGAGGGGGGCGTTTATCTGCTGTAAATTATACCCAGTTGCCTGTAGCTTTAATGGCCACGTGCCCTTTTCCCTCAACTATTTCGGCGGATTTGTGCCACTTTGCACGAGTTTTGGCTCTTTGGATTTCCATAGGACCCTGTTACATTTTGGCCATCCTTTGCATTAAGGGTACATTGGTAGGTAGCTTATAAATGACTCAGGGATGGTATAAGCATATTACAGACATGAGGAGTGGCTGCTACAGATGGTTATAAACTGTGATAAAGTTCCTCCTCTACCTTGGTGGGTCCTGCGCTTATTGGTGGATTTTGCTAGCCTCAGAGATCTTCCTGTGTTGGATCAGGAGTTGGGAGGTTTTGGGGGGAACCCGGGCCCGTCCTCTACCCCGGGTTCCAGCCCAGGGCCCTGTGGACTGTAGCTGTCTAGAGTGCGTTCTGGAACAGCTACACGACAGCTAGAATTCCCTGAGCTACTTCCCCATAGCCTCCTCCAAACACCTTCTTTGTCCTCGCCACAGGACCTGCCTCCTGATGTCTGTTAACGCTTGTACTCCTCAGTCCTCCAGAAGCATGTCCTCTCACTCCCAGCTCCTTACGCACCCCTCACTAACTGGAGTGAGAGCCTTTTTATACCAGGTGTCCTGATTAGCCTTAATTAATTCTAGTAACTTCCCAATTGGCTACAGGTGTCCTAATTAGCCTGCCTGCCTTAATTAGTTCTAGAAAGTTCCTGAGTGTTCTGGAATAGTCCTGTTATCTTACCCAGGGAAAAGGGACCTGCTTAACCTGGAGCTAATGTATCTACCGTCAACCACTCTCTTGTAGCCATCTGGCCTGACTCTGTCACAAAGCACATCAGTAGACAGTGTTGTAGATGGTTCTCAGCAACCTAGTGGAGTCTATAACAACGAACCATTTATGAAAACATCTGTTGACCCTATCTAAACTATTTATAAATATTATGAAGTGTGACCCACCTTGCTGCAGTCCCTTATTGGTTTCATCCCTATATTGTATAGGGCCTAATGTCTGTTGGATTTTTCCCATAAGGGTTAGCCCTGGTTGATGTTAAACATTTATTACTTGTCCTTAGTTGTAGCTTGCTGCAGTGTGGCACTGGCTCTTTAAGGCCACTTCACAAACAGCACTCACGGGATAATGGGCTGGGACCCGTTTGAACAAAGAGTCCGCCGCCCTTGTCACTCTCTGTTGAAACGTGCCCTGTGTTGGATGTTTTTCCAGCTGGCAGAGCTGACCAAAAAACACCCACATTGTGTGTCCAAGCGGGTTGGAGTCAACAACAGCCCTGACACCTCTGGTAGCCCTGCATGCAAGAGAACAGGCATTTGGCACAGATCCCATAGTGGGCTGGCTGACATATGCCTTGACATCTCTCCCCCGCCCTCTGGCTCAGGGTGATACACACGGCGCTAGATCATGTAATGGGAATGTATTCTTCTTCCCCATTATGGAGACAGCGGGAACATCTGGAGGGCTCCTAATGGAGAATCGCAGAACGTCAGCAGCAAAGGTTCAGTGCCAGAGGAGGCGGGAACGGGATTAAATGGGCTGTTCCTGCGGGACTCGCTCGCTCTCCCTCTCTTTGCATGAATGGAAGCCGCGCAGCCAATCAAAGGAAGCACAGGAAAGGCCGATGACTCAGCAGCGATGTGCATTAATGTTTCCTTTGAGTTGCTGCTGCTAAGACCCATCCAAGCTGTCGTTAAACACATTCATCGATGCTGGGAATTTGCCCAGCTGCCCTTTGATGAAATGCTCGATGCTGGGTCCTCAATGTAAACAGTAGGGTTGCCAGGTGTCCCGTTTTCAACCGAATCCCCGGACGAAAATGGACCCTCTCCCCAGCCCTCGCAAGCCCGGGGAAAATGAGCGAGCGAGTGAGGGTGGGGGAGAGCGCACAACAGAGGGAGGGGGGATGGAGTGAGCAGGGCGAGGCCTCGGCGAAAGGGCGGGGCAAGGGTGTTCGGTTTTATTCGCTCCGAAAGTTGGCAACCCTAGTAAACAGGCAGAGCGGAAGTCACCGATTCACCCCCGCGGGTGATCTGGCCCAGCACGTGTCTGCACTCCACCCGACAGTTTGAAATGATGGTACCGTGAAGCCCGTCTTCCAACGACCGCCTGAAGGCCTCGCAAAGAATCACTTCCTTGGCAGATCTGGGGCTTTAATTAAAAGTCAGGCAAAATCACAGTAGAGGGTCACTTCAAAGCAGGCACTCACTGGAATAACAACGCTTGGTTCTTAGAGAGTATCCATCCTTGGTGTTTAGCCTTCAAATCCATGTCGGCTGTTAGGACGACATTGTTGTTGCTTAGCCCTGCTAGCTATAGTGACCTCACCAATCCAGGCTCAGGATGATTTCACTCCCTCCAGTCTGTTAATATCTACCAGACTCCCAACTTCCACTGACATCAGTAGGCGTGGGGTGTGTACATGCTTTTGAAGATCTGGGCCATGGTGCCTAGAGCCGGGCTCAGTCTGAGAATGGTGGCTATGCCAGAGCCATGCAGAGATTGCCAGGTACTGGAATTATGGCCAGGTGCGGGTCAAATGCATCCACAGCTCTGCCCTATGTGCCATGTGCTTTATGCGATGGCATTCCATAGGGATGCCAATAGGGTGCTGCTCCCCACAGCACTGGGGGTGGGGGCCTAGCAGTGAAGGGGTCAATGGAGGTGCCGTTCTCCAGGGGATGTTACAGTGTTGTTACAATTCATTTCTATTATGATCATCTTCAAAGGTACCCTTCAGGGACCGGGCCCTGTTGGGAGATATGCTAACCCGAGGTCCCTTCCCCTCGTCTTTTCTGAGCTGGCCTGGCAGACGGTATCAAGACGTCCCTTGGCATTTTCTGAGAGGTGTAAGAGGATAACACTGTTGTCCCGCTCAATGATCGCCCCACTCTGGGTGGCTTTAAGCCACCTTTGCATCTGCCTCCCTCATACTGGGTCTGGTTCCCAGGGCAATTTAAAGCAGCCCCAGGGCCATCCCTCTGGTGGAGAATCACTGGAGTGAAGTGCACCCAGCCACCCACTCCTGCTGCTAGTCCACCATGAAATATTCCCTATACTGGGGAGCCAAGAAAGAGGGGGGCCGACCTAGAGCCACCCAGCTAGCACAGGCTGTTTAACCCCCATAAGATGTGCTGCTGGATTATAAAACAACAGTTGGCCTGGCCACTTGAGTTCATCTAGGGATGTAGGGGGTTGGTTGGTCTCTGCAATGTCCCCGCCTCCCTTTTCCTTCTCTTCCTCACTCTTTGCTCTCTCATTTCCCCTCCCGCACACATCCTGTCTTCTCTTTCTTTCCCCTTCCCCCGCTCCTCTCCTTTCATCTCCCACAGCCCTTCCTCGGCTAAGACGTGACCTTTCAGTCCCAGCAGGGTCCTGGTAACAAGCTAGCGAACCTGAGCAGGAAAACAGCTTCATCAGCCCAGGGGAACGCCAGGCCTGCAACCAGCTGACAGTGGAGTGGCAGCTGCAGACGGCTCAGCCATGCTGATGGAACTGCATTAGGCTTAAGCGTGAGCCGTATGAGAACAGAGGAAGCAGCCCTTTGCCTGTGCTGGACATTTCCGAAGCAGCTATTATAGCTCAGAAGGGCTGGGCGGATGAAAGCAACAACGGCGTTTGTGCTCCAGCAACGCCCCAGCACTGTGCAGGATCCGAAGTACCGTGACACCTAGCAATTATCTAGCGCTTTTTATCCCTAGGTCTCAAACCACTTGGCAAAGGAGGTCAGTGTCATCATTCCCTTTTTCACCGCGGGGGGAAAGTGAGGCACGGAATAAAGTGACGGGCCCAAGGTCACTCCAAGAAAGAACGGAAACAGTCTCAATGGTTGAATGACATCGGCTGAGACCAAGTTCGGTAGGTGAATGTGAAAGGAAAGCCAGAGATTTTAAAGCTGTAAAATTAATTTAGGATTTTTTTTTATTTGGTTAATTTATCATGAGTTAAACCGCTGTGAAATTAATCAAAAATCTTAAAACAAAACGTGACCTTTCCAGCCCGTCATTTGAAAGCCTCCAGTTTGTCTCATGCATTGAAATACTGAGCAAGGTCGTGGGTATTTCAGATTACGGCCTTGATCACATAAAGCTTTGTGCATGTGCTTCATTCTATGTGTTACCCACGTCTACTCGGTGGGGCGCTCTGTCTCCCTCTAGTGGCACCTCGCCGAGCTGGAGCTTGATGAGTCTACTACAGCACTGGCAGAGAGAGCGGTCTCCTTTAGCTCATACAGTAAAAGCGTATGCGTTAAGCTCCCGAGGTTCCCAGGTTTGATCCCCGCCAGGGTCTGTGGGCATTACATATGGAGATGAGCCATCCGCTTGAAGTGATTACTGCCGATATTGATCACTCGGCTTTAGGGAATCAAACTTGACTTTCCAGAAGTCAGAACCCACTGGTGAGGTATGTTTGCCACTTGCATATATTCTCAATTCTACCAAGTCATTAGATGACCTTCACTCACTTCCTGAGTTTCTCCATCTGTAAAATGGGGATAATGCTACTTACCCATCTTTGGAAAAGTCCTCTTAAGCGCTATCTAAATCAGTGGTTTTCAAACTGTGGGTCATGACCCAGTACTGGCTTGTGGACTGGAAGGCACTGGGTCGCGGCGGCTCTGGTCAGCACCGCTGACTGGGCCATTAAAAGTCCCATCAGTGGTGCTGCCCCCTAAGGCAGGCTAGTTCCTACTTGTTCCGACACCATGCTGTGCCCCAGAAGCAGCCAGCAGCAGGTCTGGCTCCTAGGTGGGGGGCCATGGGGTTCCACGTGCTGCCATTTCCCTGAGCACCGGCTCCACACTCCCACTGGCCAGTTCCCAGCCAATGGGAGCAGGGGTGGTGATGCTTTTGGGCGAGAGCCGCGCAGAGCCACTTGCACGCCCCCGCCTAGGAGCCGGACCTGCTGCAGGCAGCTTCCAGGGTGCAGCATGGTCTGCAGTGCCAGGACAGGCGGGAAGCCTGCCTCTGCACCTCGGCTGCACCGCTGACCAGGAGCTGCTGGAGGTAAGTCTGCACCCCAACCTCATGCCCCAATCCCTTTCCCCATCTCTGAGCCCCCCCAAACCTGGAGCCCCCACCTGCACCCCAAACCCCTCATCCCCAGCCCCACCCCAGAGCCTGTACTCCCAGCCCAGAGCCCTGACCCCCTCCTTCACCCCAACCCCCTGCCCCATCCCCGACCCCCCTCCCACACCCTGGACCCCTCATTCCCGGCCCCACCCCACAGCCCTCAGCCCCACACCCCAATCATCTGCCCCAGCCCTCAGCCTCTCCCAAACCCAAACCCCTCATTCCCCAGCCCCGTTGGGTCATGGGCATCAACAATTTTCAACTGGGTTGCCAGAAAAAAAGTTTATAAACCACTGATCTAAATATGGATGAAAATGAGAGTGTTCACCAGTAAGTGGAGATTCAATTGTACATCCTTTAGATAGGATGTAATGTCTTCAGTTTTCTATGAGGCTTCTGAAAGTCAGAAAAAAATTCACACCTTTCTGAGAGCTGCTGGGCTAAAAGGGAGAGGATTTCCCAGCTTTTGGGGGTGTTAACAGGAGCAGAATTAGAACCAGACTGACCTGGCTTAGCATCACATTGCCTGGAAGCACTCACGTGCCTTGCAAGATGGAAAGGGTTCTACATGGTTCTTGGATGTGGGACGCTCACCAGTTTGTCAATCTGGAGAAAGCAGTCAGGTGGCTCTAATGGTCAAAAGAGAGGCAGACCAAAGCAGTCTGTTTAGCAGATTCATCTGTGTTTGGACAGCTGCCAGAAGCAACCACCAGAGTTTTCCAGTGGTTTGAGTGACAGAGCACAAATAGAATCCACCGCTGGTCCGCTCTTCCGTTTCACCTCCCTCCCTGCTGCGTGGCCATGTGGACATGACAGCTCGGCAGGTCTCCCTGGATAAATATTAGGCTCTGTAATTACATTCTGCTGCAGATTACTTAATGATTACACGTTGCGGGTCAACATTAAACTAGCATGGAACCCACGGCGCAATCAAAGGCCCTGTGTATGCTAAGAAACTGGACAAATATTTTCACAGCTACTACCACCAGTTCTGCTCCAGCAGCATTAACAAGACTGGGAGCTCTCCTGGAGAGGGGGGCATGGCTGTTTTAAGCACCCTGGCATCCAACCCTGGGGTGAGCAGGTCGAACATCTTGTCTCGTCTCAGATTTGGGAGGTGTTGGCTAACACGTTAGCAGCCTAGCGTAGACTAGATGATCACAATGGTCCATTCTGGCCTTGGAATTTCTGAATCAATGATAGGTAACAATGTCCCATTGGAACATTTCCAATCTCCCAAGGGGATTATGAAGTTTCATTAGTGAACGCATGCAAAACACTTTAAGGTCCTTGGATGGAAGGTGCTACAGAAAGACAGCTCTCTAATACTCTCTGAAGAGGGGCGGGGGGGGATTTGATAGCAGCCTTCAACTACCTGAAGAGGGGTTCCAAAGAGGACGGAGCTCGGCTGTTCTCAGTGGTGGCAGAGGACAGAACAAGGAGCAATGGTCTCAAGTTGCAGGGGGGGAGGTCTAGGTTGGATATGAGGAAACACTATTTCACTAGAAGGGTGGTGAAGCACTGGAATGGGTTACCTAGTGAGGTGGTGGAATCTCCATCCTTAGAAGTTTTTAAGGTCAGGCTTGACAAAGCCCTGGCTGGGATGATTTAGTTGGGGATTGGTCCTGCTTTGAGCCGGGGGTTGGACTAGATGACCTCCTGAGGTCTCTTCCAACCCTAATCTTCTATGATTCTCTGAATTTCGTTGTGAATCAGGCATGACATGCTGCACAGTGGATGAATTCCCTGAATGTATAAATTCCCCAGCACACCTTGTAATGCTCACAATATTACAGTGCTCGCTCTCCCCTCCTCCTCTTTTTATGACTCAGGCACTTGAGAAGCTGCCAAGATACAAACTCCAGCCGCCTGTCAGTCCTCATTACTCTGGCAATACATAGCAATGAAACAAGTCACACCATGGTAGGGTCAATTGATAGTGCAGAAGGTTATGATAGACACCTGGAGCCTGGTTCTCCTCTCCCTGATGTTGATGTAACGCTGCTGGCTTCAGCAGAGTTACTCCTGATTTACACTGGAGTGACTAAGAGGACCTGGGCCTTGATCAGACTTCCTGTGATGGTATTGGAAACAGGTATGGTCCTGTCTACACTAGCACCAACCTCTGCTCCCTCTGCCACTCACCACCACCCCAGTCACTCCTGGCTAGCCCCTTTTCCCTGGACTATTGCTCTTGAGACTTAACTGTTCATCTCAAAATATCTCCATGTCGCTGTGCCTGTGACAACTTCTACATCATTCTCCTCGGGGTTTTCTTGCCCGTCATCCCAGTGCCATTTCAACCACGCTCCAAGAGCATTGGCGGGGCCACAAATTCAGCAGGAAATTGTATGAGTGTCACTCTGTCTGCAGTGGCGCCCGACCATGAGTGCCTACTGCAGGGCAGACTGTCAGAAAGCAGAGCAGACCCCCCCAAGCTGGTGGTGTGATCTATAATTAGAGTTCACCAAGCCAGTACCAAACGTGAACTCCTGGATCGCTATATGAGCCTTACCATGGAGTCACGGACAATCCCCTTAGACTCTCCTGTCTTTCTTACCCCCGCCCCCGGACAAGCTGGACTATGTGAAAAATGGTCGCTTACACCAAAAATCACACCACATTCAGGATGCTCCCAATCCAAGAGACCAGTCACTTGCCCCAGATCAATTGGTGCCCTAGATCTTACATCAAAGACAATGCCTGTAGCCAATTCTATAGCAAACTAACTAAAGGTTTATTTGCTAAGAAAAGCCGGTGAGTTATTGAGCGGTTAAAACAGGTAAAATATATAGACAGTCCATAATTCCAAATGGTAGCAGAGGTGTAGTAATCTGCCAGGTTCCCAAAAGGCTCTCAGAGCTACCCAGAATAACCATGGGGATCTCTGTCTTTTCATTCAGTTATTCCAGCTGGTTAGAATCCAAACAGTCCAGAGATGCAGGGGCTTTCCCTACATCCATACTTACAGCTTCTCACAGCAAACAAGCTGACAGGGTCTTTCCCTTCTGAGGACGGAGAGTGAGGAACGCATTTAGAGCCTTTGACCTCGATCATCACACACAATGACCCCTGGCTTTGAAATTAGCACTTTTCTGTTCCCGTTCATTTGCATTCCACAAGGATTCCTTCTTGTTTGATGGGTTATTTAGTGACAGGGATACACACAATGTAAATGTTTGCTACAACATGATAACGGGAGACAGAGAAGTGAAAACAATGCATGTACCCTCCCATTCATTTTCAGGAAGTTTAAACACCAAATACATTCTTATACATGTAACAAGCCCTTTGATCTAGACTAATACACAAGTGAATTGGCCCGGCTTCCAGCCAAGCATTTGTAAGCATTCAGTGAGGCCTGGGGTTTTGGCATCAGCTGGCACCTGGTCTGCCAGCATCACACATACATTGGCACGTCCATGAATCTCTAGGGGTGAGCTTAAGTTGGCTTTTTGACATTGACATCAGCTTTTTCCTGTTGTAGATGTTGTCAAAAATCCGAAAAACTTTGAAGGAAAACAAAATTCTAGTGAAAAATTTTGTTTGGAAAAAGCATTTTCTGCTGGAAAAAAATTCCACATTTTTTTGACCAGCTCTAATTTATACCGAACTGGAAGGGGGGAAGTGAAGAATTCTGTATTTTGATCTTGCATTCCGAAGTGGCATTTCTTTTGCAGTTTGAAGTCTACACAAATCGTCCTCAGTGGTTCCCATGGGTTAGTACTTGTGTGTAGGTCCAAAAGATGTGAGTAAGGCTAAACATTGCTTTAACTTGGGCTTGTTTGGTGTTATTACAGTGAAAATGGCATGAATCTCAGTACCAAACAATCTAAAAATTCAGACTTGAAAATGCATTTTTTACAATTTTTTATTCTCTGGTTTATAACATTTGTCAAGCAACCAGGAAGCAGAAAGAAACCGTCTGAGTAAAGGAACCAATCACACAGCATGAGCACTGAATAGCAAAAGACGAAGGAAATATCTCTAGCTCTGTTTTAGAGATGGGGAGGTGAGGCACAGAGAGACTAAGGGCATAGGCGCCGACTCCGTGGGTGCTCAGGGGCTCAAGCAGCCACAGAGAAAAAATAGGGGGTGTTCTGCACCCACGGTACTGGCCAGGGCTGCTGCTCTGGTGTCCCTGGGGCTGGCCGCCAATCAGCTGTTCAGTGGCTGGCCCTGCGTCCCCCTTCCAAACCTGATATTCTATGATTCTATGATTAGACGCCCTGGTCCAGCCCAGTCCTGCCTTCCAGCAACACGAGTCCAAGTCGAGACACCCAGCCTGGAGTGCATCAGCCGCTGGGGTGGGGGATGGGCATGGCACCAGCATCTGGCCGGGGGGAGGGGGCATGGGCACACATGGCTCCAGCCACTGAAGAGGTAGTGGGGGCAGCCCAGGATGCCAGCTGCAGAGGAATTGCCATAGGAACTGCACTAGGAACTATGGGAAGCCCCCACCCCCCAGGCTCTGTAGCTCCTCTAACTCCCCTCCTACTCCTCTGCCCCCACCCCATTCACAGGGAGCATCTCCCCACCCTGTGTTCTCCCTAGTCCCCTTTGTATGATGTCTCTGTCCACATAGGTATTTGCAATGTTTGCATCGTCTGCAAATGATATGAACGTGCCCTCTGCTGCCTTTCGTAGATTAATGAAGATGTTACATAAAACTGGGTTTAACACCGACCCCTGCACGCTCCCCAAGCTTGCTGTACTGTCATCTCTCATTCCCCTTTGTTCCAGTCCACTGAACAGTCTTTCTGTCCAAGCCTATTTGATTCCAGCTATCAAGTAAGATTTCACGAGACCCGGCACCAAATGCTTTGCCAAAGTCCAAATCTATTGTGTGTGTTGATTTCCTTTCGTGGTCCACTAATTGGCTAAATCTCGCTCTTCCTTCCCCATAACGCGGACCAAGCCTGAAAACACTTATGCTCCTGCTTACCCTTACACATGGGCATGGTGTCTTTGAGTTCAATGGGACTGTGCATATCGACTTAACTTTATTCATGTGCGCAGGATTGGGACTCTAGGTGCTTGGAAAGATTTCATTTGATGGACCCAAGCTTTATATTGCACATGGTTTGGTTTTCCCTCTACAAATGATATTTTTCCTTTTAATATTGCTGCCAATATTTTTTGCTGTCGTTATTATTTACCTAATACTCTTCTTATGGTAGTGTCCTTGGGGGCCTTTATCAAAGGTTCACGGCCCCGTATGCTAGGAGCTGTACGAAAGAATAATACAAAGTCAGCCTCTGCCCCAAAGAAGTCGAAGTCTAAGAGTAACAAGGAGTCCGGTGGCACCTTAAAGACTAACAGATTTATTTGGGCATAAGCTTTGGTGGGTAAAAAAATAAAGAAAAAAAACCCTGAAGAAGTGGGTTTTTTACCCACCAAAGCTTATGCCCAAATAAATCTGTTAGTCTTTAAGGTGCCACCAGACCCCTCATTGTTTTTGTGGCTACAGACTAACACGGCTATCTCTCTGATACTTGAAGTCTAAGAGTGGGATTTTCCAAAGTGCCAAAAAAGTTAAGTGCCTAACTCCCACATCTTTGTGCCTAAATCGCTTAGGCTCGGTGCTTTAGAAAATCTCACCCTAAAAAGACAAGACAGACAAAGGGAAAGTTACGAGCCTCATTTTTCTGATGGGAAACTGAGGCACAGAGACATTGATGGTGGAATGTTCAAAAGGAGTTAGTCATTCCACCGTAAGTGATGTGCTCAAGCTTTGGCACAGCTGGGACTTGAACCCAGCTCTTTGAAGCCAGTGGCCCAGCTTCTCTCTCTAAGCACATACAGCAAAATGCTCCACAGGCCACCTCCATCAAGTTGAGCTACCTAAAAGAATAAAGGACAATAGCAGGTGTATTCCATTGGCTAAAGGGTTTTAAGCATTATGACAGGTATGAGGATAATAGTATTAATTTTTTACAGTACTTAGGAGTAATGATTTCCCTGATATAATTAGGAAAGACAACGTTATTATGCCATCTCCGCAATGTACAAACATTGATGGCACCCACTGTAAATTATTGCCACGATAATAATTAGCTGTCGTTCTAATACAACGTCTTGTAACGAACCATGAAAGGAAACTCCAGGTTCAGTAACAGAGAGCAGCTGTTGTGTCCTGGAAAGATCCCCTTCCCTTCCCTCCGCTTCCTGCGTAACGTACTAGTGGGGCTGTTATCTTGCAAACTGCACCAATGCACACCTTCCTGGAAGGATCAGCCAGCAGGATTGGGGACTTTTCTGTGTATGCTGCCCCCTAGTGGTTGGTCCATTGATTGAAGGCACCAGGCTCAGCTTCCATTGGCTGACAGCACAGAGCCATGCTAATAAGTGGGTGCTGGAGGTTGAACCCACTATTCCCCAAGAACAGACAAACCCTGCCCTTCCCCGGCACAATGAACTTTACCACATTTTCCTCACTCCAGCTCCCTCCTATAGGCTTTCCCGCAAGAGGTGGTCATCGAGCCTACGGTAGCTAGCTGGGAAGCCAGACTGCTCAACCAGTGCATCTGATGGCCTAGAGGAGCAGGAGGCGCGGAATTCTGTTCCCTCCGATGCCGCCAAACCCCAAATGGCCACAGCTTGCTGTTTGATTCCCAGCGAAATCAGGCTTTTCTGGATTCCCCCCGAAATCAAGAGGGTTTTGTCCCTTGATGCCTGACAGTTTGGAATTGATTGGATGCGTTTTTCAAAAGTTATCCCATTACAGACAAACAGAAGAATGCCGTTGAGTTGGGTTTAGAGGCTTCCTTTGTTGGCCATCTACTCCTGTCACAAGGGTAGCAGGTGGCTTGACATGTTAGCAAAATGCTTTGCAATCCCTGCATGAAAGATACTGTAGAAGCCCTTACTAGCTTATGGAATGTTCCTCCTGAGAACTGATATCCCAAAGGGTAAATACAGATGCTGTTATTCTTTGCTAGCAGCTTCTGTCGCTGGATTTTGCCTCAGAGATGGTGGCCTTTATTTATGTATTTGTTGTTCTGTTAAGGGTAAATTGGATGTGAATTACAGATTTCTGATGTGTTTAAATGGGAAATGAAGTGTGTACCTCTGTCGGGGCAAGGGAGAAAAATGGAGCTGAATATGCAGCTAACTCTCTTTCTTGGGCAGCTTATGGCAACTTTGCTAATTTAATCCAGTTGTAAGTAGCAATAGTATTTGATAGCGATGTTTTACGGCGCATGTTATCGATATTGAGAGTCATACGTTTGATACGTTCATTACACATTTCTGGGGTCCTGTGAAGCTTTGGGATGTGGAAAGAGCCCCATAAATCATGCTGTATTTTTATTGCTAACTTGAAATTTGCAATATAAAGAAAAATGGATTTAGAAATCACTTTTTTAAGGTCTCTCTGAATTTTGATGAGCTGGGAAGTTGGAGCTCCATCGTGATGCCAATTTGAATGATGGAGAGTTTGCTAAGCGTCACTAATTATAAATATAATTATTTATTAAAAATTTTCAAGGCTCAGTGCACTGGTAATTGCATTTCTTCCTTGGTGACAAGATGTCCTGAACCAATATAGAAGCAATTCCCCTGTGCAGCTAAAGATGATCCGGTACAAACAAACCTAAAAATTACAGTCCTAATCACTTGTAGCCACTGTAGATACCATGGTGCTGTTTGCAAATGATGTCCTAGCTAAATTCCACACTGGGTAATCCACCCAGTTTGGTTGGATTGAAAGTCACCACTCATCAGATCAGGTTAACAAATCTTTATTAGTAAGGCAAAACATTAGCAAGCAGTGATCAGTTACTTACAAGTGGGAAGCTAATCAGGACGATATCACGCATGCTTCTAGGAACAGTCAGTTTACGGCGTTCCCAGTCTCCTTTTAGACTGACTATAACTTTTTGTTATCTTTTCTTATACATATGTACTAGTTCCTCATTTTCCTGTTAACTGTCCTCTTCTGTAAGGACAGGCTGTGTGCTCGCCCCAACTTGTACTTTCTAGCTTTATCTTCTGTTTTCCTAACAAACATGATGACTCAGTGTCATTCTTCCACATGCACAATTTGACTCATGCTAAGCTGTTAAACTATCAGAACAGGAGCTGTCTTGAATATGCTTTCGGGCCCAACAACTAGCACCAGAATTTAGAGCTATGAATTTGAATTCAGCAGCAACCGGAATATCCCAAATAGCAAAGTGTTCGTATTTCTGTTTAGATTTTGGTGGCCTTTTTTCCTCATGTTCCAAAGTAACATGAAAGTTAAGGTCAGATTTTCAAAAAGATCTAATTGTCTTACAAGCCAAAGTCCTATTTTCAAAATTGAGTTAGTCACGTAGGCCAGATCCTCCATGGTATTTAGGCACCTAACTCCCAGTTAGGTGCCTAAATTCCTTGAATGAGCTGGGCCTTAGAATCATAGAAGATTAGGGTTGGAAGAGACCTCAGGAGGTCATCTAGTCCAATCCCCTGCTCAAAGCAGGACCACGCCCAACTAAATCATCCCAGCCAGGGCTTTGTCAAGCCGGGCCTTAAAAACCTCTAAGGATGGAGATTCCACCACCTCCCTAGGTAACCCATTCCAGTGCTTCACCACCCTCCTAGTGAAATAGTGTTTCCTAATATCCAACCTAGACCTCCCCCACTGCAACTTGAGACCATTGCTCCTGTCATCTGCCACCACTGAGAACAGCCAAGCTCCATCCTCTTTGGAACCCCCCTTCAGGTAGTTGAGGGCTGGTATCAAATCCCCCCTCACTCTTCTCTTCTGAAGACTAAACAATCCCAGTTCCCTCAGCCTCTCCTCATAAAGCTCTGAAGTCTCATCCAAAGTCATTGGGGCTTAGGTTCCTAAGTCACCTCGACACATTTGAAAACATTATCCCTAGTCTCGTCCGGGAAGGCTACACCATGGAATGTTCAGATCCCATGTTGGTTTCAACTCCATGAACGGCAGCTATTATAAAATAAAAAACTGGAGAACAGCATAGGGGGGAAAAATTCACCACAAGGAAAATCCGCAGCGCGCATGAGAAATTGCCTCCAAAAATGTGATCCGTGAATGAATGAACAGGGCCTTCTATAACACTCTAAACCAGGAGAGCTGACCCTATGTGAACAGCATCACATGAGGAGGCAGGGAAAAAAAGGGGGCAGGGAAGTCAAAGTAGCCTGGGGGTAGAAATCCTGGACGGCATGTGAGCGGTTGTGGGTTTGAATTCCATATCAAGGGCTGGTCTGAATGACGGTGGGTACGGTGGGGCTAATCTGATCTCGTTGCTACTTCTGAAACCTATTTAGACTGGAAGCTTTTTGAAGCAAGATCCCCTTTTTCTTCTGTGCTTGTACAGCCCCTAGCACAGTGGGGTCCTGGTCTGCGACTAGAGCTTCTAGGTGCTAGAGCAATACAAATAATAGGCAGAGGGACCCCACCACAGTCTCAGTGAGTGGCTCTGTAAAATGGGGCTTTTGTTACACCCTTGCCAGTTTAACCGTGTCCAGTATGAATATTCCTAAATAGAGATGAGCCCAGACCAGAACAGCTACTGCTTGAGCCCCCCACGTCGCTAACCCCATTGAACATGCTCCTTGACATACCAGACATTTCTGTGGGTAAATGCTGGCGCAGTGAGTTAGAAGAGAGCAGGATGGGTAATTCCCAGCTGAGGGGGTGGGGCTTAGAGGACGTTTCCAATCATGGCGCAAGATGGAGCGTTTTCAAATCCCAGTCAAGATGCTGTGACTGCATCAGAGCAGGATGCGGCAGTAAGCAGGGGTCAGGCAGCGAATATCCAGGCATTTAAGAAAAGGCAGAACAATTAGCCTTCCCTGACCCATGTGCCTGGTAGCCAGAGCTCTCTGGTCAGTGGCAAAGCAGAAGGAGATGCTGCTCCTTTGCCAGGTCAGCTCCTGGCTCCATCTCTTTTGTTATTATTGGAGCATGGAAGTGATGTTCTAATAATGCCACCAGTGTTTCTCTGTGCATTTTCCTCAGCCTTTATAGACTCTTCAGAGCTCAGCCAAACGTGGACCTACGCACGCTGACTGCAGAATGCTTGGAAGCTGGCTTCCCTCTAACTGCTGCTTCATAAACATCTGAGGCCATCAGAGATTGTCCTCAGTGGTCATAAAAGGAGAAAGATATTGAGCGAGAGAACAAGAAAGGATGAAATGAAGAATCCATGAGTCAGATCATAGAATGTCAGGGTTGGAAGGGACCTTAGGAGATCATCTAGTCCAACCCCCTGCTCAAAGCTAGGACCAATCCCCAGACAGATTTTTGCCCCAGATCCCTAAATGGCCCCCTAAAGCATTGAGCACACAACTCTGGGTTTAGCAAGCCAAGATCCAAGCTTCCAGCCGAAGAGCACACCTGGGCTAATTCATACCTTGGTTCTAGGTTCTCATCCCGCCTTTGCCACTGGTCCAGGGCATGGCTTTGGGCAAGGCACCTGTGCTCGAAATTTCAAACTGGGGTGCCCAAAGTTTGGTGTCAAGTCCCATGGATAGACTCCTAAATCAGTGGCCTAATTTTCAAAGGTGCTGAGTGCTTTGAGCTGTTCAACAGGTACTGCTGCACTGGGCTGGGGAAGGTGTAAAACGGAGCCCAGCTGAGGCCAGCCCTCCCCCGCAGCAGGCCCTAGACCCAGAACTGAGCAGGGGAGACCCCCCTCACAAAATCCAGGGGCATTCCCCACATCCAGTTCTGTCGCCTTTGGTACAGAAACCACAGGGAGGAGCCAGTCAGAGGCTGAAGCCAGCAGGAAATCACAGAATTAAAGACCTCTCCCCTCTTCTAGGCTGTTGATCATAAATGATGGGTGTTTACAGCTAATGGTGACAAAAGGAACCATGGTAGGGGGGTGACGTGCTCCCTGAATCCCAGCACCCTGAGCTAATTTTCCAGCTCCCCGCAGGGACGTTACACGGCAGGGGGCTGGCAGCTACGTGGGCGCATGAGATGTTGGAAGGAAAATCCAAGTGAAATGAATGCTTGTGAAAGACACCAAGCTGGCAGCTCTGGGCGACTGGTCCACTAGAGGAGAACAACCTACAACTGCTGCCAACTGATGGAGCCACTCCTTTAACTCCAGGGGTTGAAATCTGTGCTGAGGGTCTGAGGTTCAAACCCTGCTGGCAAGGCACACGGGGGCAGTTTAGCAAGGCTGCCCCTCCGCTGGAGGAGGAGAAAGGTGCATCGGCACTGCTGTCCCAAGTTTAGTTTTCCTGGGATGTGCCTTCCAACAAGTCTGGGGCTTGCCTACACCCGACCCCTTTGACCACGCTCTCCAAACGTGAATCCTAACACAGGTTGCTTTCTCCTTACCCCTCCCCACCTTGGGGTATGGCTACCCCACAGCGGGAGGGTGGAAATTCCAGCTCGAGTAGACACCTCCATGCTCGCTCAGATCAAGCTAGGATGCTGAAAAAAGAAGCATAGCTATAGTGGTGCCAGCGGTGGGATGAGCTAACGGCCGCCCGAGTACAATCCCAACCCTAGGTACATTCTTTGGGTGGCTGGCCTCTCCTGCCCTCATGGCACTGCAGCCATGCTGTTGTCTTTAGCACACAAGCTCAAAGCTAGTGTGTCTTCTTGTTGCCCCCCCAGAGCCAATAAGAGACAGGGCAAAGGGCAGATGTTGGAACTTGACTATCCTCCCTGGAGCAGCAGCAGGGCCCTTTGAACTCCTGAGTCCCCCGGCTCAGCTGGGCTGGACTTTACACCCACAGAGCCATGTATGAGGAGACCGAGAGCTCATTTCCTATGCCCTCAGATGGCTAGATTTGAAATGGCACCAGGCTTCATAGCCCAGTGACAATCCTCAGAGCCCTCCCAGTCCCTCCAGCTTCACCAGTGTTTATTTTAGGCTGGGGGAGGGAAGCGAGGCACAGAATCACTGTATTGGGGTATTAAAATAACGACACACCCTGGATCTCATCTAAAGCTAATATGCCCAGGGCTAAGATTGAAAGACTTCCTGGAGGCTCTAAGCACACACGGTTTATGCAGTTGAATCTAAATCTGTTTGCCTACTGTAGCGGGGTGAACGCCCGCTCCAGCCCTGGAGGGGTTGGAAAAACCCTGCAGAGTGCTGGGGCTGAGTAAAGGAGCAAAACCCCGGCTGATTGGGGAAGTGGCTGCAGCTGGGGCCATGCCCCAAACTGAGCCACTCAGCCTTATAAGAAGGCCAGGGCAGCCAGAAGCTGAGGAGTTTCCCTCTGACAGGAGAGAGACAGGCCTGGCTGCAGGGAGCTCACTCGGGGACCTAGAGTGAGGCAGGGCTGGGAAGCCCTAGGCCAGCAACTCCCCAGGCTGCAGGGCCTGGTCCTAGGCCATATAGGTATTGGGGTTGCAGAGGGGCAGCCTGAGGGTGGGTAGAGGCAGCCAGTCCAAACCCCTTGTTGCCGGTGATGATTGGCTGATAGACTGCAGTCCGCCCCAGGGCGCGGGGGCTAGATGGTGACTGGCAGTAGCCACGACTGAGGCAACATTGGGATAAGGGGTGGGGGTTCCCCTGGGTGGGGAGACCCAGAGAGAAAGAGTGGGGTACTGCTAGGGGGGCAGCACCCAAGCCAAGGGCACGGGGGTCTGGGAGGGACACGGGGGCCAACGACAGGCGGATCACCGGCCTGTAGAGGGCGCTCCAGAGGCTGGTGAGCTAATTCCCTGGACGACCAGCAGGAGGCACCACAGGGGTGAGTCCACACCTGCTTACACCTACCTTATACACCATATCCACCGGCATCACAGAGGGGCTGCCACATGCTTAGCAGACCCACCTGCTGCTCCCAGGAGATCCCTCTCTACCCCGCGTTCAATCCAGGCCATCGCAGACACCGAACAAACCTTTCTGAGGAGACTGTAGCAGCCAGCTGGCAATGCTGTGGGTCCCAGGGCTGGAGCCACAGTGGGGGGTTCATGGCACTGGGAGCAGGGATGCTGGAAGGAGCTGACATCTCAGCTGCTAGTCCTGGCTTTGTGCCACATCCAGCGCCTGCGGGTGTCAATGGGGCAGTGAGTGTGTGGCACGCTGGTTTATCGCCTGTGGTCCAGGAGCTGGCTCGAATGGCCTGCTGCTCTCTCCTAGAGGAGATCTCCTGTAGCTCAAGTGGGGCTGGTTTGGGCCTTGAAGGTCCTGTCTTCATTCCCCACTGATGAGGAGCGTGATGTACCTGGAAGTACATAGGGTGAGATCCTGGCTCCGTTGACACTAAGGGGAAAACTCCTGTTGATGTTAATAGGGCCAGGACGTCACCCATAGGTTGTAAGGCCAGAAGGCAACAGCATGCTCACCTCCTCTGACCTCCAGCATAACCCAGCCCATAGCCTTCCCCCGCAGTGAGTCCCGCATGCCTGGACTGGATGTGTGGACGCGGTCCATTCCACCAGCTGCCCCCACAGTGTTCCGCAGCTCCGCTTCAGACAGACCCAGAGCAGCGGGCTCTCTTTCACGATTAGGGGGCACGTCAGCTAATCGTGGCATTCAGCCCTTGGTCTTCCACCTCCAACTGCCAGAAACGATGCCACCTGAGAAGAAGCCACTTGTGCAACGAGTCCTCCAGCTCCTTTCCCACACGCCAGTGAAGATCCCTCAGAGCGGGACGTCTCCCAGGGTTCTGGATGGGGACCGAGAAGCAAAAGGCTCAGGCGCTCATGGTGCACACCAGAGCCATCCAGCCCCCTACCTTATTCAGGAAGAAAGTGGTTCTCTCCAGTCCCGCGCATTGGGCATCACTCTGATGCAGCGTCCCCATCCCTCCGGATTCAATGTGCTGCTGACCCAACCTGCCTGGGCTTCCTCTGCTTTGTAGGCACCATCTTCAGCGCACAGTAAGGGAAAATGCAAGAGTGACTCCACAGTCAGCACTCCCCTTGTGCCTGGGTGTGAGGTAGCAGGATCTCCTCATCTAGCGCCCGATGCAGACAGCTGCTCCGGCCCTATGGTTGTCTGCCTCTTCCCGCGACTCAGCCCTCTGACCAGCTCACTGCAGAGTCTCACCCCACCCAGGGGCTCAGTGTCCCGCACAAACTGTGTCCCCCACAACTGCAATTAACACCTTGGTGTCTCCCAGCCAGCCAGGGCTCCTCTGCAGCCCCACTCTTCTCTCAGGGTGGTGGCTTTCCTGGCATCCTCCAGAAGAACACCCTGATGAGTTCTCCCCAGCTCCCTCTTCCTGCTGGGCAACACTCACCCCCGGGGCTACTCCCCTGGAGCCTAGCTCCTTTCCCAGGTTACGAGCTCCTCTCCCACAGCTTCCCCATGGCTCCTGTCCCAGAGGGAGGACAATTTAACCCTCTCCCTCCTGGGTCCCTCTCCTGGGATCCCCCTTGTGGCTTTCACTTCCTTCCTTTATGGAGAAGGCCCAGCTCCTCCCCACTGGGTCTGAGAACCAATCAAACCTCACACACCCTCCAGGTGCAGCCAGGGGGGCCATCTGAACTCTCAGGCACCTGTTAACCCTTTGTTTACCCATGTGGGCTTTACACCCCATTCCGGGGGGGGCACCTCCTTCAGAATGGCTGCTGCTTCCCTGCCAGGACACAGCCCTGTGATCTCTCTCATGGACTATAATATGAAGGGGCTGGAGATTGTAGCTGGTACCAGGTCAGGGCCTGATCCTGCCACCCCACCCTGGCAAACTGCCCATTTACAATTGTGGGAGTTTGACTATCGTAGAGATTTTAACATCCGAGGCACAATAAACCCAGATCCCGCCCTGGAGACCTGCCTGCCTGCACAGGGAGCAGCCACTCTGCCATGATGCCATGAGCATACTTGCTTCTCCAGCCCCCATTGCAGTGCCGCTGCAGGTTCTCCAAGCCGGAGGGCCCAGGCTTCATTCACTCAGCAATGGCGCAACATCCCCGTCACCCAGGGTGCTTCGCCTTATTGATTTAAACCAGCACCGAGCAGTTGCTGCTGGGCAATGGGCCCTCTTGTGTGGCCAGAACAAATGAAGGCTTTGCAGCAGGAGACAGATGGGCCCTGCATGTGCCCTCAGGAGTAGCTGTCACCTACCGTAAACCTTAGAGCACCGGGTACTCCCAGAGCACTAACCAAATCACCGCTAGGCCTGGTGAGCCCAACAGGGAGGGGGGAAGAGTGAAAAAAATCCTCTACTCCTGCAGCCCTGTGGAAGCAACAGCACCTAATGCTTGTGCACCTCGACTCACTGAAACAGTGCTGGTGACATCACTGCCCTGCCCCGTCCCCAAGCCCAGGTGCACGGGGACACACAAGGAAGCACCACAGAGCTGGACCCCGCAGCATGCAGGGGGTCCAGACCGCCCCCATACAGGCTCCCTAAATCTTGAACTCACCCCATGCTGCAGCACTGCACCGGATCCCCTGGTTCTGGGGGCTGGTCTGCATAGGGGGCATTTGGCACCAATGCCATTGCACCAGTGCAAACCCCTAGTGTAGATGTGTTGTGCTCAGATATAAAGTGGCGATCACTGGTGGTTTGAAACTGGAACAAGCTGTTCTGGTTCAAATCACCTTTCACATCAGTGCAGCACATCGGCAGTGGGGGCTTTCTCTAGTGTTGCAGCTACCCCAGTGCAGCCACAACGGTGCAAAAAATACCCTAGTGTAGACAAGCCCTGGGACTCGCTCATGAGCACAGTGGAGAGGGCAGATTCCACCTTGAAGGACTGGTATGCACCTAGTACACATAGCATGTGTCTGCTAACCCTAAACGCCAGAGGGTTTCCAAGCATTAGAAGTGGATACACCCAAGTCTTCCCTGACTTTGATCCAAGAGTCTCTCGTAATTTCCCTAATAGAGGAGATGTTCAAATATATATTTTTAAAGCACTTCAACTCGGCAACAACAGAAACAAGCCCTGATGTCGGTGCTTCTGCACCGGCGGCGCTCAAACGCCAGCTCCCTTGGCGGCGGTGGTGAGTGCCGTCGGATATTCAAAGGACTGTAATTTGAAAAGCAAACAAAGGCGGCTCTCGCCAGAGGAACAAAAGAACGATGTATGATGGGAGTTCTGTTAAGGAGAATGGCTCATTGTTTGCCAGGACTAAGATCAGCTAATACACACGTGAAAGATGCAGGACTAAAAGCGTCATGCACGGTTAGCTGCTAATAGCTCTGTCTCTGACAATCTTTTCTAAAGTTACAGGCTTCTTAAAAGATTGACCCTCCGTATAATAGGGCTGTGCTTATTATTTCATGTCGCTTTTAGGCCCTGATCCAAACTCCGTGACTTCAGTGGGTTTGGGTTAGGCTCTTCCAAAGCACTTTCAATCCCCCACAAGCTTAGAAAGGATGGGCCACCTCTTCAACTGGTATAAGTCGCGGTAGGCCCATCAACTGGGGATCTGGCCCATTGACCTCACTGGAGCACCCGTGATTTATATCCGCTGGAGATCTGGCCCTGGATGGGGGGCTACACTGAAAGGTGAGGAAGAATAGCATGTAAATGGTTTTCATCCACTGGCAAAGTGCAGCCACCTCTGGAGCAGCTTGCAGCAACTGTATAACAGGACACAGCAACGGGGCATCTTCGAACAGGAAGTGAAGGAAAGCATCGTAACCAACAGGAACTGCGAAAGGGGTCTTTGGTCAGAATGTTGCTATCCCATGTGGGAATTTGGCCAGAGCTCCATGGTGAATAGCTCTGCACGTGGGGAAGGTGCTGTTGGCTCTGGAGACATTCCAATAAATACGTGTATAATCTCAAGGGGTCAGCACCTGGATTTTTGCATCCCACCACGTGGCGGTGTATACACGCCCCGTCCCTTGTTGGGGTAGGCAGAAGGCGTGCTGATACCATGGTTACAGCCTTCCCGACTGTCTTGGGTCTCGCTATGCTGAGATTCAACGGTCAGGGTCTAAGCGGCAGGCCTCAGACACAGGGCGGCGGGGCCTAGCGGCCAGAGTCAATACCGCAGCCTTTGCGTTCAGGGCAGTGTGACCCAGCGGCCAGAGTCAATAGAGCCGCCCTCAGACACAGGGCAGTGTGGCCTAGGGGCCAGAGTCAATACCGCAGCCTTTGCGTTCAGGGCAGTGTGACCCAGCGGCCAGAGTCAATAGAGCCGCCCTCAGACACAGGGCAGTGTGGCCTAGTGGCCAGTACCTGGGAGGCCATCACCAGTGGTCCACCACTGGGTCAGTGGGGAATCCCACCGAAACCTGCTGACCTCACACAGGTGGGAGATACCCCTCGCGCACCCTCCCTGCGTCACTTCCTACTGAGCTTCCTGAAGCTGCAGTCCATGGGGCATCGGGGTGTCTTGGCTCCTCAGAGCAGGTAACTCCCAGGGACTCCGATGGCCACAGGTCTCCAGTCCAGTTCTCAGGATCTCCAGCTCCCGCAAGCAAGGGCTGAGCTGGCTCCTCAGCTGGAGCCTCCACTGAAGGTCCTTCCTCTCCAGCGGTCAACCCAGACTGAACTGGGTTGTTCCCTTTTATACTAGCATAGTGTGATGGGGTTCAGTCACAGAGACCCCCTTGGGACTGTCACCTGATGTGCTGAATTTACCTCTGAGCCCATTTTCCCTGCCAGCTTGGGACTCCAGAACCCTGCCTTGTTGAGCCAGACACACTAGCCTGCTGCAACACAGCCCCAGGGTCTGGTCCACACCCCCAAAGCTGCAGACCCTAACCAAAAACTGCTCAGCAGGTCACCTATCTCCAGCACCCAGTTCCCAGTGGGATCCAAACCCCAAATGAATCTGTTTTACTCTGTATAAAGCTTATACAGGGTAAACTCATAAATTGTCCGCCCTCTATAACACTGACAGAGAGATAGGCACAGCTGTTTGCTCCCCCAGGTATTAATCATTTACTCTGGGTTAATTAATAAACAAAAGTGATTTTATTAAGTATAAAAAGTAGGATTGAAGTGGTTTCAAGTAATAACAGACAGAACAAAGTAAGTTACTAAGCAAAATAAAACAAAACACGCAAGTCTAAGCCTAATACATTAAGAAACGGAGTACAAGTAAATCTCACCCTCAGAGATGTTCCAATAAGCTTCTTTCACAGACTAGACCCCTTCCTACTCTGGGCCCAATCCTTTCCCCTGGTACAGACCTTGTTAGTTCCAGCTGACACCTTAGGTGAAAAGCAGGGGATTCCACATGACCGGGGTACCTTTGTTCTGTTCCACCCCCTTTTATAGCTTTGGCACAAGGCGGGAATCCTTTGTCTCTCTCTGAGTTCGCACCCCTCCTTCTAAATGCAAAAGCACCAGGTTAAAGATGGATTCCAGTTCAGGTGACATGATTACATGTCCTGTGAGGGCCCCCTCCATTCCTCCAGGACTGGCCCGCACATATGCAGTGGAGGCTTGCAGGTAAACAGAGCCATCTACAGTCAATTGTCCTAGACACTGGGACCCATCAAGATTCTAAACCACCATTAATGGCCCACACTTTGCATAATCACAATAGGACTTCAGAGTAATACTTCATATTTTAGATACAAGAATAATATATACATACAAATAGGATGACCACACTCAGTAGATCATAAGTTTTGTAATGATACCTTACAAGAGACCTTTTGCATAAAGCATATTCCAGTTACATCATATCCACACTTAGAAACATATTTTTATTAAACATGTGGAGTGCAACCTCACACATAGCACTTGGAGCATGCCCAGTATGGAGCATGCCCATAGTGTGAGGTTAATCCCTTCCGGCCCAGTGCAGGGTATGCATGCTCCATCACCCCCCCCCCCACCCTCCCCCCCATAGACAGGCTGCCTAATTCTGATCTCATTTTCCCCACTGTAAACAGAGAGTGATTCTGCTGAAGATAATGGATTTATACTACTGCTAAGTGAGATCACAACTGGGCCCAGCAACAGGCTTTGCCCTCTACTGCCATGTGGGGTCCAGTGCTGACCTGCACCATCTCCTATCACCCACCACCACTGCCAGCAGCTCGCTGGATCTACCGTGCACTTACTAACCAGCTCCCACTCAGTTTAGCTCATGATACTCCGGCAACCAGCATTACAGGGCTCGTGTGTGAGCTCAGCTACGCGCCCAGGCCACAGAATGAGGGGGCATAAGGAGCCTCCTTAATCCTGTGCGTGGACCAGCCACATCGCCAGAGCCTGGTCTGGGAGACAACAGCTGCCACCAAACTACTGCTGCCATGGAGGTAGCTGGGCAGGCAGTGTGCCCTAGAGCTGGTGCAGCAGGAAAAGGGCTGGCTCAGGTTAGTCCCACTCCTCCATCCCCCACGGGCAAGGGGGGAGCAGGGACTGGATGGTGATTGTCAGAGGAACAACGGGAGCAGCACGGGCTGGAGCACGTGGTTTATGAGGAGAGGCTGAGGGAACTGGGATTGTTTAGTCTGCAGAAGAGAAGAGTGAGGGGGAATTTGATAGCTGCTTTCAACTACCTGAAAGGGGGTTCCAAAGAGGATGGATCTAGGCTGTTCTCAATGGTGGCAGATGACAGAACAAGGAGCAATGGTCTCAAGTTGCAGTGGGGGAGGTCTAGGTTGCATATTAGGAAACACTATTTCACTAGGAGGGTGGTGAAGCACTGGAATGGGTTACCTAGGGAGGTGGTGGAATCTCCTTCCTTAGAGGTTTTTAAGGCCTGGCTTGACAAAGCCCTGGCTGGGATGATTTAGTTGGGAATTGGTCCTGCATTGAGCAGGGGGTTGGACTAGATGACCTCCTAAGGTCCCTTCCAACCCTGATATTCTATGAACGTAAGAACATAAGAAGGGCCATACTGGGTCAGACCAAATATGACCAGTATCCTGTCTGCTGACAGTGGCCAGTGCCAGGTGCTTCAGAGGGAATGAACAGAACATGTAATCATCAAGTGATCCATCTCCTGTTGCATTCACCCCTATTCAGCTACGCAGTGCCCCTGGTAGGGTTATGATCAGAGATGACAGTAAGCTGGTACGGTACGGTACGGCGAACCGGCAAGAGCCGGTACACAGCCGACCGTACCGGCAGGGGGCAGCTTCCCCAGGCCGGCAATTTAAAAGGACCCTGGGCTCCAGGCAGCGCCTGGAGTCCCTGGCCTTTTAAATCACCGCCAGAGCCCCGCTGCCGGAGCCTCGGGGCAGCGGGGGCGGCAGGGAGCCCCTGGGCTCCGGCGGTGATTTAAAGGGCCTGGGGCTCCCGGCAGTGACCGGAGCCCCTGACCCTTTAAAACGCCGACAGAGCCCCAGGGCTCCTGGCCACCGCCACAGCTACCGCTACCATGGGGCTCCAGCGGTGATTTAAAGGGCCCAGGACTTCCAGCTACCGCTAGCACAGCCAGAGCCCCGGGCCCTTTAAATCGTGATTTAAATGCCCCGGGGATTTAAATGTCCCATCCCTTCCGGTTGAGGCCCCACCCCTTCTGGTTGAGGCCCTGCCCCCTGGTCAGGACCCGGGCCCTGCGTTCCGGTAAGTCCCTTAAGTTACTTTCACCCCTGGTTATGATACAACTCACAACGCGTATGACCCCCCAGCTAACTGAAAATTCCAGTTAAGGGGGTCTTTGGCATTGCACTGACTCTTTACAACTTAGGGCCTGTGCAGAACTGGTTCTCCCTGGACAAGAGGAATCGAGGAAAGCTGGCCCAGTGGTTACAGTACTAGCCTGGGCTCCAGAAGACCTGAGCTTAATTCCCTGAGTTACCATAGAGTTGGTGTAGTCTCTCTGGGCATCAGTTCTCCATCTAAAAGGGGGATAATAGCACAGCACGGCCCTACCTCACAGAGGTTCTGAGAAGATAAAGCCATTAAAGACTGCGAGGTGCTCAGGTGATGTTCAGCTCACCATCGGGAAAGGGTGTGCAGATGGCAGCTGTAAGAGAGGTGCACAATAAAGTCACTGTGTCATCTCCCCAAGTATGTGAGTGTCACCCTCCCCCCAATACAGCCTAGCTCTACCACGGCTCTGACTCCTCGTCTGCCGAGATCTTCACCCAAGCCTTTCTCTTCAACTCCTGTAGCTTCTTCCTCTACGGCTTCCCCACCTCTGCACAGTCTGTGGGACAACTTTCGGAAGAGCTCAGGGCTGGATTTTCAAGCCCTCAGCACCCACATCTGGGGCCAGATGTTCAAAAGCGCTCCACACCTGCTGCACGCCCAACGTGCTGGGCTCTTTTGAACATCTGGCCTCACTTGTGGGTGCTGAAGTCATTGAAAATATCTGGTCTATTTATCCATCACGGAGCTTGTGTTTTCTTTGTCCGTTCAATGTCATTTTTCACCACTGAACATTCAGTTGCCACATTCCTGAAATAGCAAACAGATCCATGGTAATCAAGGTTGAGTTAAAAAATGACAGTGTACCTTCCTTCCCCTCCACAAACTCCTCCTCCATGTGTGTTTGTACGTAGAATTCCTTCCACCCCTCTTACAAGGAAATTCTGTTTTATGTTTAAGGCACTTTATGGCTTAATAGAGCAGTACAGAATATCTATATATATATTTATGCAGACTAAAAGATTGGCCTAAATTAAATGACAATACTTTCCATTCTGAATTCATTCAGATTGGACAAACAAAATACCGATATATGAATAAAAAAACCTGGCAAGATTGATAAAGACGGCAGAATGATGACTTTAAAGTGGATTTTTCTACTTTAAATGCATAGGTTACATTTTCTTTATGCAGTCTTTAAATAATTCATTAGTCCCCAAGACAGTTTTATTAAGTCTGCGACTATTGCTATAGAATTCCAAGTAGCTATAACTTCTCTGAAGCTTATGGGACCAGACAGTTAGAATGCTAAAACACACTTAAATTGAAACAGTCATATATTTGCGCGGTGAGATTGTATTTTGGCACCCTATTGCAGCTTTTTATGTTCTGAAATCAGAATGCATCTTGGTTATTGGATCGTGAGCAATCTACCGATTTGATCGCATTTCTGGCAATCAGCGGAGATTCCGCAGCTTTTAACACCCCTCCCTTTCAAAGAAGCCACATGTGCAGAGGAATGTGGCCCATGGGAATGAGAAGGGAAGTTTTGGGCTCTTAGAATGCCAGGAGATTTTGCATTAGAGAGCAATGGGAGGACTGGCCGGCACAGGGGATCGCTAACAGGGCATGGAGCCTTCCATATGAAGGTTGCCAGTTGAAACACTAAACACTCAGGTGCTGTTGAGTGGGAGCATGGTCCAGCATACAGGATACTGGACTGGGGCTCTGGAGCTGAGAGTCTATTCCCGCTTCTACCCCTAATCTTCCCTTTAACCTTCGTCAAGTCACTTCGCACCTGCTTCCCTTCAGGCCCTTGGACGGCCTTGTCTCTATAGGTCATAAGCTCCTTGGCACTCGCATTGTCTCTCATTATGGAGCTGTCCAGCTCCCAGCACAATGGGACCCTGACCTTTGTGGGGGCCTCTGGATATTACAGTAATATAAATGATAACATTAACTTCAAAAGAACTTCAAAAAGATCTCACAAAACTAAGTGATTGGGCAACAAAATGGCAAATGAAATTTCATGTGGATAAATGTAAAGTAATGCACATTGGAAAAAATAACCCCAACTATACATATAATATGATGGGAGCTAATTTAGCTACAAGAGATCTTGGCGTCATCGTGGATTGTTCTCTGAAGACATCCACGCAGTGTGCAGCGGAAGTCAAAAAAGCGAACAGGATGTTAGGAATCATTCAAAAAGGAATAGAGAATAAGACGGAGAATATCTTATTGCCTTTATATAAATCCATGGTACGCCCACATCTTGAATACTGCATAAAGATGTGGTCTCCTCATCTCAAAAAAGATATACTTGGATTAGAAAAGGTTCAGAGAAGGGCAACTAAAATGATTAGGGGTTTGGAACGGGTCCCATATGAGGAGAGATTAAAGAGACTAGGACTTTTCAGCTTGGAAAAGAGGAGACTAAGGGGGGATATGATAGAGGTATATAAAATCATGAGTGGTGTGGAGAAAGTGAATAAGAAAAAGTTATTTACTTGTTCCCATAATATAAGAACTAGGGGCCACCAAATGAAATTAATGGGCAGCAGGTTTAAAACAAATAAAAGGAAGTTGTTCATCTTCACACAGCGCACAGTCAACCTGTGGAACTCCTTGCCTGAGGAGGTTGTGAAGGCTAGGACTATAACAGGGTTCAAAAGAGAACTAGATAAATTCATGGAGGTTAAGTCCATTCATGGCTATTAGCCAGGATGGGTAAGGAATGGTGTCCCTAGCCTCTGTTTGTCAGAGGGTGGATATGGATGGCAGGAGAGAGATCACTGATCATTACCTGTTAGGTTCACTCCCTCTGGAGCACCTGGCATTGGCCCCTTTCAGAAGCCAGGATACTGGGCTGGATGGACCTTTGGTCTGACCCAGTATGGCCATTCTTATGTTCTTACATACAACCACGTCTTGTGACAATAGGGCCAGATCCAGCTCTTCTGTAGCTCCATTGGCTTCAGTGGAGCTGTCCCAATTCACAAGAGCTGAGGAGATGGTCCATTATGTACTTATATGGCACCCAACAGCCTAGTGTCTGAGCGTAACCCACTGGGCACTGTGTTACAGGTCCCTCTTTAAACCACTAGCTCGCGAACTTTAGCTTAAGCAATAGCAGCTCATGCTCCTAGCTCTGGAGGTCACTGGTTCGGTCCCTAGTGTGCCGTTCAGCACATGAGCATATCCGCCGTATGTTTGGATTCATCCTCCCTTTACTAACCTCATTTTACAGACAGGGATGTGAGGCACAGATGGCTTGCCCAAGGCCACATCAGAAGTCTGTGGCAGAGCCAGCAGCCAAACCCAGATCTCCTGAATCCTGTCCCAGCACCTTCACCACAGACCATCCTTCCTTTGTTAAGCCAGCTAAATTAAGCTCATCACTTAGGTGAGAGAAGTCTGTCCATTTATTATTAGATGTGGCCACATGACCATACTAGGTCAGACCAAAGGTCCATCTAGCCCAGTATCCTGTCTTCCGACAGTGGCCAATGCCAGGTGCCCCAGGGGGAATGAACAAAACAGGTAATCATCAATCTTCAAACCTCTGCAAATACATCACACACAAACCTGTCGTATGTCACATCAGCTGGCTTCCTTACTGGCAGCCTCAGCACAAAGGCAAAAGATTAAATGCCCTAACCCCACCTCAAGAACAATGTCCCTGGAACAGGTGTGAAGCAATGCGTAGAAGCTTGCCCTGCTACTGCATGTGCTAAACCTCTCCATAGACAGAGGCCATCTGTCTCCAGGGCGGTCAATGCAACACCTCTCCACGGATGTTACAGTCACTTCGGCATCTTTGAAATGGCCCACTGAGCCGGTGTGCCTGAATTTACCTGGAAACACCGGCAAGGGATGTGAAGGGTAACAAGAAGGGTTTCTACAGGTATGTTAGCAACTAGGGCTGCCAAGAGATTAAAAAAATTAATCGCGATTAATCGTGCAATTAATCGCATTGTTAAACAATAATGGAATACCATTTATTTATATATTTTTGGATGTTTTCTACATTTTCAAATATATTGATTTCAATTACAACACAGAACACAAAGTGTACAGTGCTCACTTTATATTTATTTTCATTACAAATATTTGTACTGTAAAAAACAAAAGAAATAGTATTTTTCAATTCACCCCATACAAGTACTGTAGTGCAATCTCTTTATCATGAAAGTTGAACTTACAAATGTAGAATTATGTACAAAAAATAACTGCATTGAAAAATAAAACAATGTAAAACTTTAGAGCCTACAACTCCACTCAGTCCTACTTCAACCAATCACTCAGACAACCAAATTTTCAGGAGATAATGCTGACCACTTCTTGTTTACAATGTCACCTGAAAGTGAGAACAGGTGTTCGCATGGCACTGTTGTAGCCAGCGTCGGAAGATATTTACGTGCCAGATGTGCTAAAGATTCATATGTCCCTTCATGCTTCAACCACATAGGATATGCGTCCATGCTGATGATGGGTTCTGCTCGATAATGATCCAAAGCAATGCGGACCGATGCATGTTCATTTTCATCATCTGAGACAGATGCCACCAGTAGAAGGGTGATTTTCTGTTTTAGTGGTTCGGGTTCTGTAGTTTCCGCATCGGAGTGTTGCTCTTTTAAGATTTCTAAAAGCATGCTCCACATCTCATCCCTCTCAGATTTTGGATGGCACTTCAGCTTCTTAAACCTTGGGTCGAGTGCTGTAGCTATCTTTAGAAATCTCACATTGGTACCTTCTTTGCGTTTTGTCAAATCTGCTGTGAAAGTGTTCTTAAAATGAACATGTGCTGGGTCATCATCTGAGACTGCTATAACATGAAATATATGGCAGAATGCAGATAAAACAGAGCCAAAGACATACAGTTCTCCCCACAGGGAGTTCAGTCACAAATTTAATTAACGCATTATTTTTTAACGAGCATCATCAGCATGGAAGCATGTCCTCTGGATTGGTGGCCAAAGCATGAAGGGGCATACAAATTTTTAGCATAGCTGGCATGTTAAATACCTTGCAATGCCAGCTACAAAAGTGCCATGCAGACATCTGTTCTCACTTTCAGGTGACATTGTAAATAAGAAGCAGGAGCAGCCTGTAAATGTAAACAAACTTGTTTGTCTTAGCGATTGGCTGAACAAGAAGTAGGACTGAGTGGACTTGTAGGGCTGGTCTACACTGGGGGGGTCAATGTAAGATACGCAACTTCAGCTACGGGAATAGCGTAACTGAAGTCGACATATCTTATTTCGACTTACCGCGGGTGCTCACGGCGCGGGATCGACGGCCGCGGCTCCCCCATCGACTCCGCTACTGTCGCTCGCCCTGGTGGAGTTCCAGAGTTGACGGGAGCGCATTCGGGGATCGATATATCGCATCTAGATGAGACGCGATATATCGATCCCCGATATATCGATTACTACCCGCCGATTCGGCGGGTAGTCTGGACGTACCCATAGGCTCTAAAGTTTTACATTGTTTTGTTTTTGAGTGCAGTTATGTAACAAAAAAAAATCTGCATTTGTAAATTACACTTTCAGGATAAAGAGATTACACTACAGTACTTGTTTGAGGTGAATTGAAAAATACTATTTCTTTTGTTTATCATTTTTACAATGCAAATATTTGTAATCAAAATAATAATACAAAGTGAGCACTGTACACCTTGTGTTCTGTGTTGTAATAGAAATCAATATATTCGAAAATGTAGAAAAGCATCCAAAATATTTAATATATTTCAATTGGTATTGTATTCTATTGTTTAACAAAGCGATTAATCGTGATTAATTTTTTTGAGTTAATTGTATGAGTTAACTGCAATTAATTGACAGCCCTATTAGCAACAAGAAGATGGTTAGGGAAAGTGTGGGCCCCTTACTGAATGAGGGAGGCAACCTAGTGACAGATGATGTGGAAAAAGCTAATGTACTCAATGATTTTTTTGCCTCGGTCTTCACAGACAAGGTCAGTTCCCAGACTGCTGCACTGGGCAGCACAGTATGGGGAGGAGGTGAGCAGCCCTCAGTGGTAAAAGAACGGGTTACGGACTATTTAGAAAAGCTGGACATGCACAAGTCCATGGGGCTGGATCTAATGCATCCAAGGGTTCTGAGGGAGTTGGCGGATATGATTGCAGAGCCATTGGCCATTATCTTTGAAAACTCATGGCAATCGGGGAGGTCCTGGACGATTGGAAAAAGGCAAATATAGTGCCCATCTTTTAAAAAGGGAAGAAGGAGAATCTGGGGAACTACAGACCGGTTAGCCTCACCTCAGTCCCTGGAAAAATCATGGAGCAGGTCTTCAAGGAATCCATTTTGAAGCACTTGGAGGAGAGGAAGGTGATCAGGAACAGTCAACATGGATTCACCAAGGGCAAGTCATGCCTGACCAACCTGATTGCCTTCTATGATGAGAAAACTGGCTCTGTGGATATGGGGAAAGCGGTGGACGTGATATATCTTGACTTTAGCAAAGCTTTTGATACGGTTTGCTACAGTATTCTTGCCAGCAAGTTAAAGAAGTATGGACTGGATGAATGGACTATAAGGTAGATAGATAGCTGGCTAGATTGTTGGGCTCAATGGGTAGTTATCAACAGCTCTATGTCTAGTTGGTAGCTGGTATCAAGCAAAGTCCCCCAGGGGTCTGTCCTGAAGCCTGTTTTGTTCAACATCTTCAAAAATGATCTGGATGATAGGATGAATTGCACCCTCAGCAAGTTTGCGGATGACACTAAGCTGGGGGGAGAGGTAGATATGCTGGAGGGTAGGGATAGGGTCCAGAGTGACCTCGACAAATTGGATGATTGGGCTAAAAGGAATCTAATGAGGTTCAACAAGGACAAGTGCAGAGTCCTGCACTTAGGACTGAAGAATCCCATGAACTGCTACAGGCTGGGGACCGACTGGCTAAGCAGCAGTTCTGCAGAGAAGGACCTGGGGATTACAGTGGATGAGAAGCTGGATATGGGCTGTATTAGTAGGAGCATTGCCAGCAGATCGAGGGAAGTGATTATTCCCCTCTATTTGGCACTGGTGAGGCCACATCTGGAGTATTGCATCCAGTTTTGCCCCCCCTCCCCACTACAGAAAGGATGTGGAGAAATTGGAGAGAGTCCAGCGGAGGGCAACACACATGATCAGGTGGCTGGGGCCACATGACTTATGAGGAGAGGCTGAGGGAACTGGGCTTGTTTAGTCTGCAGAAGAGAAGAGTGAGGGGGGATTTGATAGCTGCGTTCAACTACCTGAAGGGGGGTTCCAAAGAGGAGGGAGCTCGGCTGTTCTCAGTGGTGGCAGAGGACAGAACAAGGAGCAATGGTCTCATGTTGCAGTGGGGGAGGTTTAGGTTGGATATTAGGAAACACTATTTCACTAGGAGGGTGGTGAAGCACTGGAAGGGGTTACCTAGGGAGGTGGTGGAATCTCCATCCTTAGAGATTTTTAAGGCCCAGCTTGACAAAGCCCTGGCTGGGATGATTTAGTTGGGGTTGTTCCTGCTTTGAGCAGGGGGTTGGACTAGATGACCTCCTGAGGTCTCTTCCAACCCCGATATTCTATGATTCTACCATTCTATGAAATACCTCTTTCTTGCATTAGATGCTGCCACAGCAGGTCTCATACTTGATGCCTGAAGAAACTATCCTGCAAAAAACAAACAAACAAACAAAAAAACACCACCAACAACTTGCTAGTTGTTGGAGCAAGGGCTGGTTGGCCAGCATTTCAGGACCATGGACAGAGCATGAACATGAATTCTATGGAAGGTAAAAGTAAAATAGTGGGGGAAACGCTGTTATTTGCACCCATCTTCACACAACGCACAGTCAGTCTGTGGAACGCCTTGCCAGAGGATGTTGTGAAGGCCAAGACTATAACAGGGTTCAAAAAAGAACGAGATAAATTCATGGAGGATAGATCCATCAGTGGTATTAGCCAGGATGGGCAGAGATGGTGTCCCTAGCCTCTGTTTGCCAGAAGCTGGGAAGGGCGAGAGGGGATGGATCAGTCAACGATTGTTTTTTTTTTTTTTCATTCCCTCTGGGGAACCTGGCACTGGCCACTGTCGGTAGACAGGATACTGGGCTAGATGGACCTTTGGGTCTGACCCAGTACAGCCGTTCTTCTGTTCATCTGACATATTACCAACCTACTAGACCAATGAATCATTGGAACAATTTACCTGGGGTCATGGTGGAATCTCCATCTCTTGGTGTCTTTGAATCAAGATTGGAAGTCTTTCTAAAAGATCTGTTCTAGCTCAGCCAGAAGTGATGGGCTTGATGCAGAAATCACTAGGTGAAATTCTCCAGCTTGTGTTAAGCATGTGGTAAGACTAGAATCAATAAATAAATCAGAATCAATGAATCATTGTTACTGACACCCTGTCTGTTCCCCTCCAGTCCATCCAGAAGGTAGCTGCTAGCATTGTCTTCCTCACCTGATGACGAGATCACGTAACTCCTCTCTTCAAATCCCTCCACGGGCTCCATCTTGCCCATTGCAGCAAATTTAAACTTCTCAACCTCCTGTCCAAGGCCCTGCAAAGCTCATTCGCAGCCTGCAGCTTGGATCTTGTTTCTCACTGGGCCTCTCATCATTTCCACCAATGTCAACCATGGTGTCACCTTCAGGTCTTCTGCTGTGTAACGCCACTTAAAACAATGCTGTCATGGACTTACATTGGTTCATTTCCAGGGTGCCGGGCAACTCTCTTGACAGGCTTTGACAAGTCCCTATTGAAGATCCATTTCTTCCTGGATGCTCTCAGACCCTAACCCACATCAAGTGCCCATTCTAACCCAACATGATACGAAAGGAGAGGGGACCAAGAGCAAAAACCAGCCTCTTCCAAATGCCCAGTGCTGTTTGTCTTCTAGGGCGAAATCCACCCCGTGCAGAAGGTTCAAGACCTATGTACAACTTAGCTCTTCAAAAGAGAGCTTAATTTGGAATGAAGTAGTTTTCCTGGTCCTCTGCACAGGGGTGAATTTCCCGCTTAGATTGAAAGCGCCTGGACATATGGGTGTATTTTGTATTAATGTCTGGTACAGCACACTGCACATAGTTAATAAATAATACATGCTAAGAATGACAACCTTTAATTGATATAAGGCCTTTACAGAATTACCTGTAGGGTTCACTTCACCCATCACTGCAATGCAGACACCTCTGGAGCAGACACAGGAGCTGTCTCATAGTTCACAGCAAGTTCACACAACAATTTAGGACAGGAAGGGGAAAAATACCCCTCTCACAGTTAAAAAATTCAGGGAGAGTTTACATAGGCAGCCTGGAATTAGCCATATCAGAATGTAGCCGAGGACAAGCAGGCAGATGCGCTGAATCTTGTCGAAAGCGCCATGGGATCGTTAAGCACCACAAGGTATCTCGGACCCAGGTTTGAATCTCACAAGTGATGACACCCTCTATGCAAGCACCATTCTAGGACAGGACATTGGCCATGAGGAGTGTGGGGGGGTTGGAGTAGGAGGCCCAGCATGGGTTGTAGTTATTTCTGAAGAGACACAGCTGGAGCAATTTGTCTGGACTGAAGACACGTAGGTGATGCCCATCATATTTTCTTTCAAAAACCTCATGTTTTAAATGTGCTGGAATCCTGGCCTGCAGGGACCACTTCTGAGGCTGGTCTCAGCCTCTGTGCTCCCTGAATCCACACGCTCTCTGCTGGGGGAACACCCATCACCAGGCCACACATGCTAAAGGGAGGACGTGCCAAGAAACCAAGGCAGAGAGGAGATGCGGCAGTGGCAGTTTTGGTGATCTGGATAATTGTGCTCCAGGATCAAAAGTTCATTAGGCATTAGACACTGGAGCCTGTGAATCTATTGGCTTCAGAATGTATCCATTATGAATTTAGGCACTATTGTTGCTACTGGATCATGATTTCCTATGAATCATAGAATATCAGGGTTGAAAAAGACCTCAGGAGGTCATCTAGTCCAATCCCCTGCTCAAAGCAGGACCAATCCCCAACTAAATATTCCCAGCCAGGGCTTTGTCAAGCCGGGCCTTAAAAACCTCTAAGGAAGGAGATTTCACCACCTCCCTAGGCTTGTACAGCACCTCAATGGGGCTCGTGAGCTATTATTAGTTAATTATTGATCATTATTACTTACAGTTGATTGTTATTGATGTCTTATTAGCAGAAGCTCCACTGCAGTACAAATAATACGCAGCTGCTAAGTGATCCTGTTTCTCTGGGAGTGCATTTGCTTGTTATTCGTAAGTACCCTCTGAATCACTTTGTCACCTAATTCTCAGCCTGTGGAATGGGGGTTTTCTCACAAATTGTTTACTCTGCATTTGCTATTTAGCATTTGTGTTGTACTCCAGTGGGGGAAGGGACAAACAACTTCACTCGTTTGCAGATGGCGCTTGATAAATTTATGGCTGGGATCATCTGACAGGGCGGCTTGATGACCCAGGGGTGGGGTAGGGGAGTCCCTTTCAGTCCTATGTCCTGTGACTGGTCACCTAAGTCAGATGGCATTGTTTCTGTTCCCTGATTGGATGACCAATTTTTTTTTAAATGGGAACATTTTTTGATACCCAAAGAAATTTATCCCAAGGACAATAACCACCCAGTGTTGGAGCAAATGACAGATGGCCAGCATTTCAGCATCCCTCACCCTGCCCCTGGCTGCACACTCCTCTTCTTTCCACTTGGGGGCAGCCTTGCTGGGACCTTTCCTCTGCAGAAGGCCTCCAGCAGGGCAAAGTCCAGGGAAATTAGTAGTTTCAAGGCCCCTTTCCTTAATGGCATTTCCTGGGGTGGGGAGGACCATCTGCTGGGTGCAGAAGGGGCTCAGATCCACTTAGCTCTTTCCTTCATTCCTGCTCCCTGGCATCCGATCACTCAGTCCAGTGCACCTCTCTCATCCTGGGAGAACTGGAATCCCCATCTTAGGAGATCCCATCAGAGAGAAGAGACAGGGAACTACGAATGCTGCTCGTTCCCACACTGCTTGATATCTATATCCAGAAAAATGAGACCAGTGAAATCTGTGCCTGTTAGTATAGGAAACTGGGGGTTGCCAGCAAAACCTAGAAAATCCATGAAAACATGGCTAGTCCGTACGATTGGCTGGGATCCCCATGACTTTTTCCTCACAGCACCATGTGGTCTTTGCCAGTTACCAGAAACGAGCAGATGGGGCCTGGGTTTCATAATAAAGCCAGTCAGGATTTTTGCATCAAAACATTTTCCCATCAAAATGGCAATTTTTGTAATAAAATGTTGATGTCTCTTTTCTGTGTGCCCCCCTGCCCCCGCCTATTTTCCTCTCCTTCTTTTCAAGTGGGGACAAAATGTGAAGAAAGGGGGTGAGGATAAAAAACAAATCTTTTTTCTTTCTGCAACTCCACCTCCCCCCCCCCCAAAAAAATTCTGCAAACAATTTTGAATGACATGAAAATTTTCCCTCTCATTTGAAAATTGTCATTGAAAATACATCACCTTTCCCCCGTCTGAGGGATAACTCAGTGGTTTGATCATTGGCCAGCTAAACCCAGGGTTATGAGTTCAACCCTTAAGGGGGCCATTTAGGGATCTGGGGCAAAAATCTGTCTGGGGATTGGTCCTGCTTTGAGCAGAGGGTTGGACTAGATGACCTCATGAGGTCCATTCTATCTCTATATAATACCTCACACAAAGGACAGCACGTCTAGTAGGGTGTAGCACTTATCAAAGTCAAAGCTTCCCCCTGCACTTACCAAGGGCTCAGCAGACTAACATGGTTAAGGCTCATGAGTTTCATAGCCAATAGTGCACTGGGGAGCAATGTGCCACATGCAACCAGCGTTGACTGCCCTAACCTGGTGGCTCAGGTACCCATTTTGCAGTTGGGTGAAGTGGAGGGAGCCTTTCAGGGGGAGTTCAAGCAAGACTCAATCCCACAATCTTCAGGATGCTAAACAAGGACTCTCATCACTTACCTACCACACTCAGGGTTACAGTGCTAAGAACGGCCATACTGGGTCAGACCAAAGGTCCATCTAGCCCAGTATCCTGTCTTCCAACAGTGGCCAGTGCCAGGTGCTTCAGAGGGAATGAACAGAACCAGGGAATCATTGAATGATCCATCCCTTGTTGTCCACTCCCAGCTTCTGGCAATCAGAGCCTAGGGATACTCAGAGCATGGGGTTGCATCCCTAACCATCTTGGCTAACAGCCATTGGTGGATCTATCCTCCATGAACTTAGCTATTTTTTGAACCCCAATATAGTTTTGGCCTTCACAACATCCTCTGGCAATGAGTTCCACAGGTTGACTGTGCGTTGTGTGAAGAAGTGCTTCCTTTTCTTCGTTTTAAACCTGCTGCCTATTAATGTCATTGGATGACCCCTAGCTCTTATGTTATGTGTAGGAGTAAATAACACTTCCTTAGTCATTTTCTTTATGGCCCTTGAGGGATTGGAGCTTGGCTGAAGAGGTCAAAGGGCACAAGGGGTGGCTGCAGCAGTGTTCGGTGTGTTCTGCAAGGACTCAGCTACAATGGGACCTGGGCAAGCTGTGTTTGTTTGATTTGGGATAGCTATCTTTAATTAAAGTCCAGTTTTAAAATGGTTCCTGGTCAGGGAATGTAACATGCAGCACCACTGCAATGCTGGAGCCGATATAGGAAACAAAGACCTACTGTGCCACTTAAATTAATAACCAAAGGACCAGTGAAGCCATCAGACTCTTGCCAGGCATTTGAAGGAATGCAGTTCATATGAAAGACACTGTGGTGCAAATCAGCCTCACTCCAATGACTTCCCCAGCGGAGGATTTGTCCCCGGACCTAATTCAGGTGGGTTGTACCGTATTTTACTCCCAGGACATGGAGATCCAGATCAGCAAAACAGAACAAGGAACAGCGGCTTTGCCAGTCACCTACTTCTAGAACATTCTCTTTCCCCAGAATTATTCAACGAAAGCAAGTTCTCCTAACTTTACCCTTAGCCCCAGCATATGTTTAGGGAATCAGCGAGTGATTCATATTCCAGGCTGTAATTTTCTGTTGATTTGTAGTGACTCATTTATATGCCAGCTCAGCACCACTTAAGGCTGACATGGACTTACGCTTGTTCAATATTGGTTTGACGTTCATTTTCCAGGAGGCCCTGAGTAGAGAAATGAATCAGCCCATTAGCACTGAATTAATATCCTTGAGTGGAGTGGGTCATGAGTGGGTCCAGCACAAGGTTGTCCTACACCCACAGGGTCACCACTGTTGACAGTCAATTCCATTCTAGATTCCTGCCTCCTCCTCTGTCAAGACTGTCAGATATTCTAATTTCACTTATTTTACCTTGATTATCTCTCAGAAGGGCTGGAAGCTCTGATTGTTTGGAGTGTTGGTTGATTTACTTCTTGGGTTGGTATGAAACCTTCTCTTAGTTTTCCCAATTACCTGGCAATAGATAGATAGATAAAGAACTTTGGGCAATTCACTTAATCATTCTGTTACTCGGTTTCCCCATCTGTAAAATGGGGATTATATTACTGACATATCTCACAGAGATATTGCAAGGCTTGATTCATTACCATTTGACAAACACTTTAAGATCCCTGGATGGAAGATGCTCCAGAGGTATTGGCTATCTTACATTTAGATACCACCGTCCAGACAGGGAAGTTCCAGATAATTCATGGATAATTTCTTCCAAGATCTACTTCTGCTGCAGGGCCCACAAATGGGAAATGTAGACTATTCCCTCGACAGTAAGTCCTTCCTCTGGATCTCACCGTGGGGCTTGTTGTCTTTTAGACTCCAATCTCTTCTATCTGTGGTGGCAGTGCTTAAAAATAATAACTAGCATTATTATTATTGATAATATTTATCTTTATGTCACCCACCATGGAAATGCAGTCAGCTCTGGGGAGGGACACAGCAACTATTTTGCAACTCACAGCACTATTACACTACAGCGTAGGCCAGAAAGTGACGAATACCACATCCAACTGAAGCTCCATTGGTGAATTTTAAATAGGCAGAATGCAATCATCTTGCAGTGCAATTTACGCAGCAGCTAACATCTCTAGCCCGGAAAACATAACCAGCAAGAGACTTGCCATTTGTGGTCAGTAAGGGTCTGTTTTGTGAGAAAAGGGGTGTTTGCTATGGTCTCCTAGCCAAAGCTATAGTTTGTGTAACTCCATTCTACCTAAACATCTCCCTGCAATTTCAGCGATCTCAGACTTCTTCACTTCCTTTCCTGCACTGTTGGGCACTGCTGTTGTTCTTTGTCAAGCAGCCCCCATGCTCCACCCCCAGAGGTGGCTGCCTGGCAATAATCTATCAAAAGATTCCTATGAAAAGAGCACAGTTTAACACACAGACATTCCCCCATGCACCTTCCCTTGAAGTCAACGGGAAATCCAACTGCATATATGAAGGTAGCGTTCAGGGCCAGCCTCAGTTTGCGAAAGTGCAGAGTTTGTGGAGTGTTTTGGGATCTTTCAAGGTGAAAGGTGTTATATAAAAACAATATCGTGCGTTTTAACTTTGCCTTTCTTGTAAGCTGATAACAAGAGCCCCCACGGAATGGCCACACAACAAATCACACTGTTACCCTCTCGCCCACCTCCTCACCTTTTATATTTTATAAGAGGGCTAAATACACAGAACTGTAGAGAAAATGGCACGGTGCCTAAGAGCCATAAATGCAGGGGGGACGATCCAGTCTGCTTGTTTTTCACACGGAATTACTGGGCATTGTGTAAACCCATTAGTTTCTCCCTGGGCACTTCAGTACTCAGTGGGGTTGATTTTTACAAATGTATCTCTGGGCCTGCTGGCTCGGGCCATCAAAAACTTTGTTAATTTTGTAAGATTGTGCATGGCAGGGTGATTTCGGGATACATTCAGCAACACAGAAGCAAAACAAGCGGTGGAAATCCATCCGTGCTATACAACGGCAGGTGCGTAAACAGAAAGCATGGTAGGGCAAAGCTGGAAGCGCTAGTCACCATGTGACCCTAATGAATTGGGCCTTATAATACCCAAATAGGAGCCAGTCATTTTCCTGGACTCAGCCCCAGGGGCATGCTTTCTGTACCAGCTCCCCTTTGCCTGTCATTTCATAGAATATCAGGGACCTCATCTAGTCCAACCACCTGCCTAAAGCAGGACCAATCCCCAGACAGATTTTTGCCCCAGATTCCTAAGTGGCTACCTCAAGGATTGAACTCACAACTCTGGGTTTAACAGGCCAAGGCTCAAACCACTGACCTATCACTCCCTTCCTCCCCCTATGTTGTGCGGTGCTCAACAAGCCCCACTACCAGGAATAGTATCAGGGGGTAGCCGTGTTAGTCTGTATCTACAAAAACAACAAGGAGTCTGGTGGCACCTTAAAGACTAACAGATTTATTTGGGCATAAGCTTTCGTGGGTAAAAACCTCACTTCTTCGGATGCATGGAATGCACTCTTTGTTAGTAGGTAGCGCCATTATGCCTTCCAGTTGGCCAAATGCACATACCCCCCCCCCCCCCATCCTACAATGGCTCAGTGTGGAATTAACCCTTCTTCTGCCAGCTGCCTTCACATCAAGGCAGGGTTTCCTGAGTGGGCGGATCAGCTGCACCTCCCAAAATAACCCTGGGTGCAGACACCCCGCTCGTGCCCGTCTCATGGGTGGGAATAAAGGCTGAGCTGGTCCACAACTGAAAATGGCTTATCCCTGGAATACCCTGGCATCAGGCACCCTGCTGGTGCATGCATCCCATGTTAGTGTCCACGAACCTCCACGGGAAAGTGGGTCTGGGTAAAAGTGTACTACCTCTTTAAGGGACAGTCTGGCGCCTGAAGCCTGGGGATAACCAAGGAGTCCCTGCCGTACACGGGGGGGGGGGGGGGGGGGCGGGCGGAGCCATATCATTAAGAACAGATGGCAGAGCATGGGAGGGAAGGAGAGAGGAGTAAAGCCAGGGGGCTGCAGTTGCTGTCCCTGAGATGGGAGACAAGCTGAACCTGACGCAGGGACGTGGGTGCGGATGGTGAGTTGGGGAGCCCCGGGCCTGAAGAGCTGTTTGGTGTAAGGATCCCTGACTTGACACTTTATTACAAGGGGAAATGGCATCTGGCTCATCTATATTGGCTTCCCCTGGCCTTGGGCTATTAAACTGAATCTTTTGCTGCTCCATTTGGGGAAATTAAGGTGGGGCCTCCCCACAGCACCACACTGGAGCCTTTACACTCCCTCATCTCCCCCCTGAGGCCCCGCCCCCTGGCCAGGCCAGAAGCCAGAGCTGTGCAGTGGTCAGAGACATCCAGGGAGCCCAGGCCACTGTGGGGAGCCCCTGACCACTCCACCAGCCTTGGGCGGGCGGCCCAAGAGCAGCACCCAACCTGTGTCTCCACCCCCCCCGGGGCATGCCACCTAGGGCAAGTGGAGGGTCCGGGACTCCAGGGCTCCATGGGCGGCTCATACTACTGCCCGGCTCTGGCTTCCAGACCAGCCAGGGGCTGGGCCTCGGGGAAAAGAGGAGGAGCAGAAGGCGGGGCTTCATGGTGAGAGGAGGGGCTAAGGCCCACCTCAGCCCCTCTGCCAGAAAGAGGCTGGCACCGCCTATGAGCCTCGGGCAGGCCCAGAGCCGCACCGCAGGGAATCAGGAACAAATGCTGTCCTGGAGTCATTCAGCCTGGAACTTGAAATGTACAGTTCAGGACTGTCCTGCCCAATTAGGGGTAGGTGGTCACCCTATTGTCAACTCCAAACTGGTTAGCCCCGAGCTATAACAATCAGGGGTAGCCAGCTTCCAGCTGGGAATAGCTGCCTGCCTCCAGAGGTCAGACTGTGTTCTACGATTAGATTTCACCAACCAAGCAGCAAGTGTTAACTCCATGGGGTCACAGACAGTCCCCTGGACCACCCAGGCAAGCTGGACTTAGTGATAGGTGGTTGCTATACACCAAAGATCACAAAGATTCAGGTTGCTTCCAATCCCAAGGGACCCGTCACTTACCCCAGGTCAATTCGTCCTGCAGATCTCACATGAAAGACAACACTGGTAGCCAATCCTGTAATAAACTAACTAAAGATTTATTAGCTAGGTTAAAGAGATGAGAGAGTTAGCTACAGCTTAAAGCAGGCAACGTATACACACAAATGAGTTACAGTCTATGGTTCCAACAGGTGTCAGGGTTGTAGCAATCTGCCAGCACTGAATGGCTTTTAGGGCTAACCCAGGTTGACCCTGGGGATAGCTGCTTTAGTTCCCTCGCTCCAGCCCTGTGAGAGTCCAAACAGCAAAAGAGATTAAACATTTTCTTGCCAGCTATCTTTATACCCTTCGTCCAGAATTCAAGATGATGGTTCGAGCCCTTTTGCACGTGGCTATTAACAAAGTCTTTGGATTGTGATGTCCCACCATGGCCCATTTCAGTTTGATAGCCCTTCTTGATGAGCAGGAGATGATCCCTCCTGACAGGTTCACAGTTTCAGAGCAAACATTTTTTACAGTTACAAACATACCCATTATGTTTATAGCATGTGACTCAGTAAACACTCCCCTCTTTTACGCCTTTCAAATGCTTTTGGATGGTTGGCGTCTCCTCCTTAGTCCGTGTCTGCACGAGCTAGCCATCTTTAGCTCCTTTAATCGCTGGGATGAACTGATGACTCATGGGGCTAGTTCTTACATTGCAGATCTTGGTGGGTATCATTAATTTCAAAATTCACTCTTTTTTTGTAGTTTTCCAGTAATGCCTATGAAGACACAAAGACATAATCCCAAACAAAACCACTGCCATTACCACTGCTCCTGGAAATGATGGTGACAAGAAGGGAGATCTCAATATTTCTCCTGTAATTTAAGAGCCGAGCATGGGACATCCCTGACCTCAGGAATCAGAGGGTGGACGTGATCCCATGTCCCTCTCTTTGCAGTTCCCAACGCTTCCGCCGCTGGGGCATGCTATGCATTGAAGCACTAGCTTGTGCTACAGCACCAGGCTCTGATGTACTTTTGCACCAGGATATGAAGGACCTCCCAGAATTAATCTTCTAGGCCCCTTTCAGTTTTTCTTCAGGACCCATTTCCACTTGGAAGCCAGTCAGCCAATGAGGGTTAGTTGATGCACCAGTTGGTGGAGGAATGGAGAAGGGGCCTAGACTACCCAGGCAGAATTGAGATCAGTGCCCCTGCAATTGTTCAGGAACCTCCTAGATTGCACCCCAGATGAGGACAAAGCACAGTCCCCCTTTGGTGCTTACTCTGGACCCACTTTCAGCCTGCTACCTCCCACGGCACTGCCCTACTATCGCCCCGATCAGAATTCTGGGCAGCCTTCCTCCAGTCTTAATGGGTTAGGCGCAGGTCCTCATGCCCCACCTCCAGAAAGACCTGGTTACGCCCTGTATAGAAACCTGTCACTAGATGCCCAAAAGAAATGCTATAAACACTTAAAGGGTGAGTACAAAGGACAGCGATGACAATGAGTTGTATTTATACAGCATAATTTCTCCAGAAAGAACCCAGAGCAATTAACAAGATGACTGGAGCAATCATTTCCCCCTCCATGGAAATGCAGCCGGCTCTGGGGTGGGTTACTGTAGTCATTTAACAGTGCAAAGCTGCACCTTAGCATAGGGTGTAAGTGAATAATCCATTAATACTTTGAAAGTAGGCAGGATTTGATTATGCTAATTGGAATTGAGCCAGCCCTAATCTTTCCAAAAGTGCCAGGGGATTTTTAATTATTGCAAACCACAGAGAGCACAGTTGCGCATCCCCCTGGAAAACACCTTAGTGCTTCCTTATTGACTCAGACTCTGCCATCCAAGTGCTAACCAAGCTGCATGGCATGGAGCCATTAACTCCTCCAGGCACCCAGACAAGGAAAGAAATCACAGAAGGGTTTGCTTGACAGGCCAGTTCTTAAGGAGTCCTTCATTCTGGGACTTAATTGTCCATGTAGGGTTCACTTTCTGCTCTCTTATTACCTTTCTGGGTCTGACCCCTTCGCTCAGCTCGTAGTTTTAATCATCCTGCCCTGTCTCTGTGCTGAAACTGTAGTTCCCATTGACCTTTCTCGACTCCCCTAGTCTCATTAGTTTGACTAATTAACCAAGCTGCCACTAGACAGAAAGCATTATGTGAGTCTCTTCTCACTGCCTTTTGCAGTTTGGCTAAGTACAAGGAACCCTAAGGAAACCAATAACACGGCGTGAGTTCATAGATAGAGAAGAGCCCTGTTCCCAGGCAACAATTTGGACACCTCTTAACCTACCTACTGGTATCCATGGAGATGCAGGTGTTACATGAGGAATGACTGACATATCTGACATAAACAAAAACAAAAAAATACCACAAATTTTAGTAGCAAACCTGCATGCTTCAGGGCTTAAGTCAACCTCTAACCGATGGGGGTCAGGAGGAATCTTACCCTGGGAATAGGTTATCTCATAACTGCTTGCTGCAGGTTTCTTGCATCTTCCTCTGAAGCATCTGGTACTGGCCATTGTCAGAGAGAGGATATTGGTCTTGGTGGATCACTGAGTCTTATTGGCTTCACACAGGCTAGTCACATGAGTGAGAATTACTCAAGTAACTAAGAATGTGCAAGAGACAAGTTTCCAAGGTTAGGAACTGGTATAGAAGGAAATTCCCTTCCTTCCTATAATGTTGAGTCCTCTCTGTTTCAAATCTTTCTCTCCAGTTGCACCTCTGCCCACTGACCTTCTTGTACATTGCAGAGAGAAAAAGGGGAGGAGTAGCACGAACACTCTGATTTTTCCTGCAAATAATATATTAATAAAAAATGTCTGAACTGCAGAATTTACACACGTTTGGCTTCTATTTTCCAGGTTTAATTTCCTCTGAGGGGGTTTTATGGTTTTTTTTTTTTATAAATGAAAAATGTCTCCAAGTCCTTGTGGTCTCACATGTAAATGATTCTTCTGGTGCTATTTACATAATCCCAGGCTTTTTAAAGGGCATATAATATAGGGCTGATCCCACAGCGACTCCTTGGCAGCCTGCTGCCAGAAGCTTTTGTGCAACTGAGGTGATGGGATCTTTTAAAACATGCAGCTTCAAATGCTGCCCTCTGATGTGGATCCCGTTGGAAGAGGGACGTCGACAAGAGCCACACGTTGCTTTTCGGGGCAGGATTGGCCCTAGAGTGAATGGGCGGGAGAGCGACATTATAAAGAATAACCTGATGTGCAGATCTGCCCAGGAGAGCGCTCACTAGTCTCACTTGCCTTTCTTAAACACGAATGCCAGCACCCGCTAAGCAACAGCCCAGCAGGAAATCTCCACCCCCCGCTGTTAACTATTGTTAGTCAGTGGCAGACAGCAAGGGAGCCGGCTCTTCAAATGGCTGAAAGGTGTCACTTGATGCGCGGAGCTGGACTGAGCTGTCTTCTCCAGGCAACACCAGCAGGAGAGGGCATTTGATGGGAAGGGAATGTCATTTCTCAGCTGCGGTTCTAACTCAGTGCAACATAGGGTGATCAGATGTCCCGATTTTATAGGGACAGTCCCGATTTTTGCGTCTTTTTCGTATATAGGCTCCTATTACCCCCCACCCCCGTCCTGATTTTTCACATTTGCTGACTGGTCACCCTAGTGCAACAGAGCTAGAGGCTCTGGGTCGCACTCGTGTACTGCAACATTGGGGATTCTGTTGGTCCATGGGAAGTTGTGGAAGCCTCGCAATGGGGGACACTTAAAAACATTGCAGTGGAGGGAACAATCCTGCAGAGGCCTCTCCTGGGGAAAGAGTTGGATGATTTTTTTCCATTCTTAAATTCCCTGGGCTTGATTCTCTGCTGCCTTGTGTGACCCATGCTAACACGGCATCGCTCTTTGTCCCCCTCCAGTGGCTAGGCCTTGACTAGGGGTTTATGAGTCTCCTGCAGCCTCTGTGCTAAGAGAGGTGGTTAGTTAGCTCAAGTAGTAGAGCCTTGTGCTTTTAGAGCCAGAAGTCCTGGGTTTGATCCCAGCAGATCTGACCCATCTAAGGGCACCCGGACAGTTGCACCTGGTGTAGTCAATGACACCAGTGCAAGGTGGGTATGAAGTGCTACCCTATCAGAATTCTCCACTCACTGACGCCCGTGAACCGGTGTTATTATGACAGCTACGCACTTTGCAGTCACCTTGGATGGGCATAAATGATTACACAAAGCAGTGGTGAGTCCGATTCCTTGATCCTACCAGATTATTATCCTAGGCCAGGATACACCATGAGCAGCTCCTCTGACGTTCCACTAGTGCAAACCCAGCATGAGATCAGAATCAGGCCCCCTGTGCTTTGCAAATATTGACGTCTCTCTGTTTTTTCAGGGTAATAGATTTATGCTTCAAACGAGTCCCAACCACTGCACAGTTTAGCTGGCTGACGGATAGCTCGGGCTCCTGGAAAAAAGTCTTTATGAAAAATGTCAGTTATATCAAAATAAACCATCATGATTTACTCACTTGTCAGCCCTGGAAAAGAATTTCTAATCTGTCTTCTATTTCCTGTCCTTTTCCCCATTCATTTTCATCATAATGATTACCTCCTGAACAGCATGTGCTGCTCTCAGCGAGCAGAGATTAAATAACAGGTAGAACCCTAATACTGGCTGGTCAGAACCTCTGCCACTGACTAACATGCTAATCATAGAATCATAGAATATCAGGGTTGGAAGAGACCTCAGGAGGTCATCTAGTCCAACCCTCTGCTCAAAGCAGGACCAACCCCAACTAAATTATCCCAGCCAGGGCTTTGTCAAGCTGGGCCTTAAAAACCTCTAAGGATGGAGATTCCACCGTTGCCCTAGGGAACCCATTCCAGTGCTTCACCACCCTCCTAGTGAAATATGCTTAAAGACACAGACGTTTAGCAGGTGTGAATCAGCATCGCTCCATTGACTTCTGTAGAGTTAGGCTAATTTGCACCAGCTGCAGATTGGGTCCACAGGTTTCATTCATTCTCAGACACATAGGTGACACATGGACACGCGGGGTCATGGGCCCCCCCAAAATTGCTGCTTGCCTTGTATTGAGCAGGCTCACACGAACTGAGCATGCTCAGTAACATTTGCTGAAGCCACTGCCCTCACTCTGCCCCACTACTTCCCCTGTCAGCAGGGCTGGGTCGTCTCTGCTCGGACGAATGTTGAAAATAACTTTACACTTGCCCGTAGCAAGCTTAACACTGATCCCTTCCCTTTCTGAGTACTAGAGAGACAATTAAAATAGTTTAAACACTTGTTTCAACACCTCAAGCACTTGTGTTTCTTCAGTCACTGTGTAGCGGGGTGGTTACCCCGCTCCTGCCCTGAAGGGCTTAAAACAGCCCTGGGAGAGGGCTGTGGCAGGGAAAGCAGCTAATAGGCTGATTGGGGAAGCAGCCGCAGCTGGGCCACGCCCCAATCAGGCCTCAGCTGGCCCTATATAAGAGGCTGGGAGCCAGGAGCCTCTAGCTTCTGAGAGGGAGGGAGCTGGCTGCAGGGACCGGAGCAGAGTACCTGAGTGGAGCAGGGCTGGGGAAAGGCAGAGGAGCTGGGGAGCTCCAACCTGGAAAGCCCCAGGCTGCGGCCTAGCAGAAGGCCAATGGGTACTGGGGGTTGCAGAGGGCAGCCCAGGGGTAGGCAAAGGCAGCAAGTCCAAACCCAACCTTGCCGGTGATGAGTAGGCTGATACTGCAGTCTGCCCCAGGGCGCGGGGGCTAGACAATGACTGGCAGTAGCCTTATACTGAGGTGAGGTGGGGATAGTGGGTGGGGGCTCCCTGGGGAGGGGAGACCCTGAGACAAACGGGTTACTGCCAAGGGACAGCACCACAGCTAACGGGGCACCGGGTCTGGGAGAGACATGGGGGCCAAGCGGCAGCGGGACACGGGCCTGCAGAGGGCGCTCCTGAGGCTGGATGAGCTATTTCCCGAGACAACCAGCAGGAGACGCCGCAGGGGTGAGTCCCGACATCGCTACACACTGAAACTGTGATACCCCGAATAACATAAATAACGCCTCTCAAGATTCATTGTACACAACTTCTACGAGACGGCAACTAACATTTAAATGATCAGATTATTGACATTGCATGGAGAATGGCTTTTTGTGTCCAACACTGATGTGGAACTGAGACATATATTTCTTCCTACAGCACATCTGCTGAATAGAATATTACTCTAAGCATATCAGAAGTAAAATAACCCACTATTAATCAACTGGGGGAAAATGACTTCCCCTTCCATGTCAGGGTTATGAGGCACACTGCTGAGCAACTGTCTTACATGAGGAAAAAACAGGGTTAGAGTTAAGATTGTCATTGGAATATCTGATGCTAATTTTCCAATATGTGATTAAAGAAGCAGCGCGGACAGGCTTCAGCGAGAGCCTCATTAAGTCCACACCTGAGAAAGGCCCATCAAAACCCGGGACCAAACTGATTCCTAGGACAATTGGGCCAAACCTGGAACCTAAAGTCTTAGGATGGAATCCTGGCTCATTGAAATTAATGGCAAAACTCTCGTTGGCGTCAGTGGGGTCTGGATTTCACCCCAAACCTCTTCAGATTTCAAAGGGGAGGAGGGCCATAATTAGATCTCTGCATCTGAAGCTGCCCCTATGGCTTTGGTGTGGGTTGAATCCTAAATCAGAAGGGGCCTATTTGCCTCATTCCCACTGAGGTATGGACGAAATCACGCAAGAACCACTGCTGACATCAGATGTCAATGCAGGATGGCGGCGGACTGATCTCATGAGAGTCTGGGCTGGAATCTGGGGAGATCAGCCTGTGAGATTTCAGTGCCTAATGAATCTGAAACCAAATCCCAGTCTTGATTCAGGCTCAAATCCTACGCTAACCCTCCACCAGATCTACCCATCACCCCATCTCTGTGGTCTAGAAATCAAATCAAATGGAATATATTTTACTCTGGAGTCCAGGCCTTCTCTCACTGCAGTCAATGGCAAAACTGCCATTGCCTTAGATGGAAGAATGGGGAGGCTCATCCTGTATCTTTAATCACTGATGTTTTACTGCTGGATAATCCACCCCTGCAGTTGATCACACATGGAGAGAGAGTGCCATCCAGTGGCCAGTTCCGTTCCTACCATAGCATGGGAAGATTTCCTGGGGTACAGGACCAGTGGGGACTGAAATGTGCTAGGGATTAGCTAACGCTTAGGTGGCACCAGGAACAACATCAAAGAAGCCTGATCCCTCCACAGATCTGGCTAGAAGAGGGGCAGCCAATCTGCGGATTCGTTTTGAAGTAAGAGCTAGCAGAGTTCAGCCCACGCGACGTTACCCTGGTGTGTGCATCTTTCAGTCAACCCCTGGATTTTCAGAGAATAAAATTTGCCATGATCCAGCAACTTTCTGGCCTTTGCTGCCACTAAAGTTTTGCAGGGATTGTCAAGGGAGAAGGTGCATGCTGCACTGCAGATGCTTCAAACAGAGCAGAGAGGCCCTTGATCCAGGCAGAGCACATTAGCTGGATTGAATTTGTAGGTATGGGCATTTTCTGCGCTGCAAGATCCTCCCGGTTCGTCGGGGATAGAACGCACCCGCTCTGCTGCCAAATCAGGGTTAGGGGCAGTTCCGGCCAAGCAGCAGAAAAGCAATGGGTTAATCAAGGCAAGGCTAAATGAAATGCTCTCATCTGTATGTCATTCAAGAAATACACAATCTGTGGGAACATTTTTGTATGGAGATAAAAAACACAATGATGGCTGTTAAAAACCCGGCAATCCAAAAGCAACCAGGTTGCTCTCAGAAGGATATCGGCTCATCATATTATTTAGCCGGATACACTGTATTTATAAGGTCGCTCTCAAGGGATTTCCCCCTTCCCCATTTTATTCTAATATGGAATAACTTCATAGGAGCTGAAAACAGAAAATTCACTCCTCATTGAAAGGGGCTTTCTTCTCCTGTCTCTACGTACATGGATACAGCCCCGCACAGATTTGTTATTGTGAAGATGCTTTCAGAAACCGGGCTGGCTGTTGCGTGTTGTTATTGTAGCAACCGGGTTGCTGGTCGGTGCAGGGCTGCACATTTTGGTTCATTGCTGTAGGGCTGCTCAGGAAGGCCAGCCTGCCCGGCCAGCGTGTTTGGTGATTTATTTCCAATTGCAAGCTGGCTTATGAGCTTTGGCGACAATCTTTGATGTCCCCGAGAAAGCGCACTGCAGGAGACGCAAGGCAGAGGGAGAGAACTGCAGGCATATTTAGAAAGCACGACACTTTGCTGGTGAGACTTTGGAGCTACCCAACCAGACAGCGCCCCTGTTTTGAGCATATGGTCATGGGGGAGTTGGACCTTTGGTGGGGAGGGTGCAAGCCCAGCCCCCGACTGCACAGAATGCCCTTTTGACTGGGAAGGATGATGTGACCAAGAGGTAGGCCCGATGCAGGATAGCTAAGGGGCAAGCTGGTGCTCAGTTTGAGCAAAAGCAGAGCAGAGCAGAGCTGAGGGGTGTTGCTATGGAGATGGAGGAGTTTGGGGATAGAACCCACAAAGGGTTTAGCTAGAAGAAGTCTAGGGAGAGGACAACAGAGTCCTAAAGAAGGGATTATGGTCTGGGCTCTGATACAAGGGGACAAGAAAACGCCCTACGCTGAAGGGAAAAGGATTGTGAAGCCATGGGCTACGATCAAAGGACTTGTGGGATCTGGGAAGGGTTGCACGACTCTTGTTTGAGCTGGACTGTAACTTACATACTAATACAGAGATTCCAGGAGGGGAGACTGGTGTCTGAATGCCAGGGCCGGCTCCAGGCACCAGCCGACCAAGCACGTGCTTGGGGCGGCACTTTAGAAGGGGCGGCCAATGTTGGGGTGGCGGGGGGCGCTCGCAGTGTTTTTTTTGTTTTTTGTTTTTGTTTCGGCCGGGCAGCGCAGGGGGTGTTTCGGCGGCGTGGTGGCGGGGGATTCGGCGGCGCGGCCCGGCACTCCGGGGGTTTGGGCGGCGCGGCGCTCGGGGGGTGGGGGTTTGAGCGGCCCGGCGCTCCGGGGGTTTGGGCGGCCCGGCCCGGCGCTCGGGGGGTGGGGGTTTGAGCGGCCCGGCGCTCCGGGGGTTTGGCCGGCCCAGCGAGGCGCTCAGGGGGGGCGGGGGTTTGGGTGGCCCGGCGCAGAGCTCGGGGGGTGGGGGTTTGGCCGGCCCGGCGAGGCGCTCGGGGGGTTTGGGCAGCACGGTGCTCCGGGGGGGGCGGGGGTTTGGCCGGCGCGGCGGCCCGGCGAGGCGCTCGGGGGGGCGGGCGGGGGTTTGGCCGGCCTGGCGGGGGAGGGCGGAGGGGGTTTGGGCGGCCCGGCGGGGGGGGGGGGGGGGCGGTTTGGCTGGCCCGGTGAGGCGCTCCGGGGTTTTGGCCGGCGCGGCGCTCCGGGGGTTTGGCCGGCCTGGTGTGGCACTCGGGGGAGGGGGGCGGGGGTTTGGGCGGCCCGGCCCCGGCGCGGTGCTCTGGGGCGGGGGTTTGAGCGGCCCAGCGCTCCGGGGTTTGGGCGGCGCAGCGCTGGGGGGGGGTTACGGCGGGGCGGCGCTCTTCTTTTTTGCCTGGGGCGGCAAAAAGTTAGAGCCGGCCCTGCTGAATGCTAAATCTTGGTTCTAAGCGGTTAAAAAGGGGAAAGGTGTGGCACAGCATTGTGCCCACAGCCGGTCGCACTTGACAACAGGTGGGATGCTGGTGTGGTGAGACAGCTGCCTGTCCCACTGACCAATACTGTCCCATTGTTTCCCGCCACTCCTCCATCTGTCTCCGCCTGTTGTCTGTCTTATGCTGAGATTGTTAGCTCGTTGGGGCACCGACTGTCTTTTTGTTCTGTGTTTGTACAGCGCCTGGCACAGTGGAGTCCTGGTCTCTCATGAGGGCTCCTATGTGCTAAGGGAATACAAGTAATCATTGTTACATTAGGTATATGTATTAAAATATGAAATGCATTCGATTGCTGATGGCAACACTGTCGAATTAATGTAAATACAAACATTTCATCCGCCGAGTGCTTGGCAGGCTGTGTGCTCTTTGCAGTCTTGACTGTGTCTCTTCTCATATGAAATAATGATTTCTATGGTGCCACAGGTGCACACGGCACTTTGTAGATGAATAAGTAACTGATAGCACTTTCTGATAGCGCTGCAGGAGGGCTGTGGTTTCTAGCAGAGCAACTCAAGGTAAAAACACCGAGTTGGATTATAGGGACAAAATAGCTCAGAAAACAAGCATTTTGTAAATCCAATACCTGAATTAAGCTTATTGCCAGGACGTGATAGACCAAACCGACTGGGTCAATTGTAAATGCCCCCTGCAGTTTCAAATACACCTGGGATTCTTTTTTCAGATCCTGACCCAGACTATTGCCAGTGTGTTAGTGAGCCGCTGCCGTGTTCAACCCTAAAGGTGGCTGCATTTCCATGGCACATGAAGTGAGCCACGTGTTTAGCACAAGATTCTGGTCTCCGTTACCCAGTTGTTCCTATGGGAAATGGGAGTTACTTCTGACTTGGAGCTCCAAAGCCGGCCTGTCGTCGGTAAATCAAATCAGTCTGACACTGGAATATTTGGAGCAAAAGATTTTAGGAATGTCATTTGCCATCATCAGGGAGGAACAATTCTGTGCACCGCCCACTGAGGAGGAGCCCTGCTGCAGTAGCACCATAAATGTATTTCAAGCCCCACTGGCTTCATAACTGACCATCTGGGATCAATGGAGCCAGCCTTCACTTTCTGAAAGGAAGGGGAGACAAACTGGAGATCTGTGTAGCCCTCATGTGCACGCTGAAACCTCTTAGGACAACCCCAGGGAGAGGCCGCGAGACATGGTGTTGACTCGGTAAGTGATGTCCAAACCCATACCCTGGCATGGTGGATCGGGGCATGCCGCTGTGATTGGGAGGAACTGCAATCCTAAATTAAGACCAGCTGTAGACAGTCAAGATCCGATGGCACTTCCTGTAGGAACAGGAGGGGATCGCCCTGATGTTCTGGCCAAATATCAACTTCAGCATCCAGCTTAACTAGAAGCTCTATGGTATTCTGCACTTCCTGTCCTAAACTCTTCTGCAGTGGTGCTCGGGTGCTGTGTTCCACCCCAGAGGTTGCTGCATTGCTGCGTTAAAGAACTGTTTTGCTCCTATCTAGTTTGTATGATCAGTGGGGGGAGGGTGCAGGGAGGGACCACGTGGGCGAAGCCTGCTATGCAAATGAGATTGTTGTCATGTGTCCAATCATCCCTTTCCACCGGGTGCCCGCTGGGGGGGGTGCGGTAGGGGTAGGACGGGTGTCAAGGGGGGTGCTGCCGGCTCTCTAAGGAATAAAGCAGACAGCAGTGCCCATGTGGACTGGTTGCATTTCAAGCCTGGGTTTTGAAGGTACTGTGAGCTTGTCTCCCCTCCTTCCTAACGTTGCTGCATAGAGTTGATAAGGAGCCTGTTCCTTGATAAGGGAAGGGATTAAAGGGGGCCTTTGCAGGAGGAGATCAGCAACTGCTTCATTAGCCTGCGGCACAGCTTGGCCTCTGAGTGCCTTCAAAGCGTCCTACCCCAGCCATAGCTGCTGCTGCTGCCGCCTATCTCCATCTGAAAGCCTCGGCCTGGCTATTGAAACTCTCTTACTATTATTCATTCGGGGTGTCACCGGGGCTCCTGCCTCCAGGCACCCCCTAAGCCCTGGGCTGAGCCTCAACATTCCCCTGGGCCTTGCCTCTGCAACGTCCAGGTGTCTCCCCACACCAGTTCCAGTCAGAAGAGACCGGCCGTCCCTTCTGGGGTTGTCAGTGAACAGAAAAAGGGACGTCAGCCTCATGAGTTATCCTACAATTGCAGGAAAGCGCTCTTCCTTCCGAGAGCCCTTGCCGGGCTGTGGCCACGAGCCAAGTTCACAGGCTAATATAGAGGAACAGTCCCCTCAAAAGATGGGTCAGCATTGGGCCCTCCCTTCCTTCAGGGAGGGGCTACCAGACGGTAGCCATCCAAGGAACTCCTGACTTCAGTCAGACCTCTCTCCAGGAGCTCAGAACCAGAGGTCTTCTCTCCTCCACGGTCTACCATCAACTGTGCTGGGTTTCCCCCTTTTAAGCTCTTCCCTTCAGGTCTGACATCACTCACAGGCGTGCCGAGGGCGGGGCCAACTGAGCTCGCATCCGCTCATTAACCCTATGTTGCCCAGTGTGGAGTTTGTATACCCCATCACAAGGTGGCACAGTGGAGATTCAAGTAACCTTAGATTGACTGCCCAGCTCTGCCCTCAGTGATGCCTGTTGACCACTCCCCTGTCAACTGGACAATATTCAGTGGGGCTGCCTGGGTGGGAACCTGTGAATTTTGCCCCGTAACAAATCCATGGCCAGCTGGAACATCATGACTGCTGCCTTCTCAGACCTTTAAGGGGGCAGCAGGGTTCTTGGGAGTTGTCTGCCATTCTCGGGAACACTGGGAAGGGATCACTGAGCATCCCCCTGAAAAAACAATTCACCAAAGAATTCGTAGGATGAAATCTTGGCTCTGCTGAAGTCAGTTTTAAGGCCACCTGGCACCATTATGATGATCACGGGAGATAGGAGGACACTGGAGTCGATGAGCCAGGAGGTCCACTCCAATCCTGTTCTTATGTCTGATCACCTAGCGCAGAGCATCTTGACAAAGGATGTGGTGGATTCTCCATCACTTAGAGTCTTTAACTCAAAACTGGGTGTTTTGCTGAAAGAGACGCCTCAGTTCTCCCACGAGTTGTTGAGCTCAGTGGATGACATTCTCTGGCATGGCGGCGGGTATAAGAGGCCAGAGGAGGCTAAGCCTCCCAAAACAGGATGTGATGCACGTCCCTCCGGAGGTGCACCGGCCTGTTGCCTTTCGATGGCCGCCGCCAAAAGGGCATCCGGGCCATAGCCCCACCTCCGCTCCGCCCTAAGGCCCTCTCCGGCTCATCCTCTTCCCCTGTGCCCCTATCCAGCTGCTTCTCTTCCTGCCCCCACTCTGCCTCTTCCGCTCTGAGGTCCAACACTTGCTCCACCTCTTCCCCAGAGGCCCCCCGCCCGCAGCTAGGGGCAGAGAGGCACGAGCGGTGGGCGGGCGGATAGGAGCCTTGGGGGCGAAGAGGCGCAAGCAGCAGGTGGGGTTTCAGGGGAGGGGGCCAGGCCTGGGGTGAAGTGGGGGTGGAGTAGGGGTGGGGCCTAGGGGGGAGGAGGCCGAGCAGGAGCCGGCCTCGGGGCGGAACAGGGGGCAGGGCCATGACTGGGCACCGGTTGTCCTCTCCATTTCTAGGGAGCTTCTGGCGCTCATGCCCAGCCTCTGCAAATGCGCGAGTCACACGCCGCCCATGGTCTCTCGCCTGTGCTATGCAGGAGGTCGGACTAGAGGATTGTAATGCTCCCTTCTAGCCTTAAAAATCTGTGACTATTCTTGTGAGATTTCCATAGTCTCTGCTTCCAGTCAGGCTGGAAACAGCATTGAAAATAACGTTGCTCATGCTGCTTCAGAATTAGGAAATACAGTGGCTGATGCTAAAAGGAAACATAAACACAGGGGAAGGGGAAAAAAACAAAACAAACTTTTTCAAACCTTTAAAGGCTTTTTCTGGTTCAGTCCAGTCATTGTTCTCTGCAGTGATAGAGGTCAGCTCTTATTTTATCCAGATTAGTTTGCTTGACTTTATGTGTGTTTTTTTTTACCTTTCAATATTATACATAATTTTCCAGTTCGAGTCAAGAATGGCCTTTTTCACCTGCTATAAACGGGGAGGTTAATAGTCTACTGAGGGAGAAAGGATCTAATGACTACTAAGAGTGTCAGAAACAGTGTGTTCTGCACTTTCTCTTTTGAGTAAACGCTGCAAAAAACTACGCTTGTGTCCATAACGGGTTTTTTTAATGGCGCAAGTCTAATCCCGTTTCACATTGGCTACCAACTGAATCAGTTCAAGACTTGGGTGAATCATTCATTTGGCAAATTGCACCTCTTTAGGTAGAGAAATTCTCCAGTTTATGGGCTATTGGAAGAGAGAGGAAGGATGAGATAAGACTCATTAGACACCAGGGCTCTATTTAACACTGAGGGTAATTAACCACTGGAACAATTTACCAAGGATTGTGGTGGATTCTCCATTGCTGGGAGGCTTTATATCTAGACTGCATGTTTTTTCTAGAAGATGCGCTCTAGTTCAAACGCAGCTACTGGACTTGAAGCAGGAATTAATCCAGGGAAGTCCTATGGCCTGTTTTATGGTCAACCACGAGGACGAAGTGGTCGACGAGGAGCTTGAGTTGGAGAAGGATGTGGCCATTGGCGTGGCAGCCAGACTGCCCTTCTAGACAGTCCCAGCAGTCCAGCTCTGGCGTTCCTGAAGCAGGAGAGGGGAGCTCCAGAAAGTACTCGTTTTGCTTTGATACTGCATGGTTACATGAGGTAGAGGCGTCCTTTATTTTGTTACGTGGTGTATGTGGGAGAAGGGATAGAAAACAACAACACTAGGTACTGTTTGCATCTGCTTCTCATTCCCGTGGGCAGCTACGCAGTGGGAGCCCTGTGGGAAAGTTTGTTAATGCGAATTGCACACCGAGAACTCCCGGAAATCCTCCATAGAGATTTCTAGGAAACTTTCCTGCAGATACTCTTCAATCCTCTGCTGAAGGTTCCTCGGCAGAGCTGCTTTGTTTCTTCCCCCATGGTAGGAAACTTTGCCGTGCCAATTGGCAATTACTTCTGTAGGAACCAAAGCAACCAGAGGTGAAAGTAAGCCGATCCGGTATGGCGTACCGGTAAGAGCCGGCACACAGCCGACCATACTGGCAGGGCCGCTGATGGGGGGGGGGGGGTGGCAAAAGGGGCAGCTTCCCCGGGGCTGGCAATTTAAAAGGGCCCAGGGCTCCCGGCAGCAGCTGGAGCCCCTGGCCCTTTAAATCGCTGCCCAGGCCAGGGAGTCTGGCCCCAGCCCCACCCCTTCCGTCCGAGGCTCCACCCCTTCCGGGGGCCCAGAGCTGTCCCCCCGCCTCCTTGTTCAGGACCCCGGTCACCCTGCATACCAGTAAGTCCCTTAAGTTACTTTCATCCCTGAAAGCAGCACACAGGCGACCAGCATAACAGGCCCGGTCTGAAGCCGCACGCATGCGGGAGATGCTCCCTTGCATCTTCAGTTACCCTCAGTAGTGTGATTTCAGCTTCGATCACCCCTGCCTGTGGAAAACGGTGCCAGTATTCAGAATAGTGTCCCTAGGCGCTTGTACTGATCCCCTTCTGAAACCACCCAGACCCTTTGTCCCAGCCTGCACCCCCGCTGGGGTTAGAACCCAGATCTCCTGTGATTTAAAGACAGCAAGGAGTTGTGGGGTTTGCAGAGCAGCCTAGTGGCTCGATCATGGGCCAGGGACTCAGGAGACCTGGATTCTCTTCCTATCTCTGCTGCCGGGTGACCTTGGGCACGGCATGGCTATGCTCCAAGCCTCAATTTCCCCATCTGTAAAATGGGGATAATGATAGTGGCCTCTTTTATAAAGCACTTTGAGATCTACTGATGAAAAGTGCCAGACAAGAGCTAAGGCTTGTTATTATTACCTCAGCTCCACCCTTAAATCACAGGACCCTGCTCGATTTGGGGCAGATGGCTGAGCCAGCACTTATGGGGATGCAAGGACTAGGAGATAGGGTGGGAGTTGGGGGAACTGACTTCCTGGCTCTGCCACTGTGTAGTCTTGGTAAAGTCACTTCACCACTCAATTTCCATTGATTTCAAAGGGAGTTAGGAGCCTAAATATCTTTGAGGATATGGGTCTTAGTTTCTCTGTGCCTCAGTTTCCCATCTGTACAGTGGGGGGCACTACTTCCTTGCCTCACTGCGGGGTTGTGGGGTAAATCCATTACTGACAGTGAGGTGCTCAGCTAATTAATCATCATCCCGAGCTTTTCACTAGTAGATCTCAAAGGCCTTCACAATCTTTTAAAATCTATTTCTCCTCACCACATCCCCGCGAGGCAGGGCAGTGCTGTAATCCCCATTGTGTGGATAGGCAGCTGAGGTACAGAGAGACAAAGGCCCAGATCCTCAAAGGTATTTAGGCTCCTAACTCCCATTGACATCAATGGCAATTAGGACCCTAAATACCTTTGCAGATCTAAATAAATAAATGTATGGAGACATACCTATCTCATAGAACTGGAAGGGACCCTGAAAAGTCATTGAGTCCAGCCCCCTGCCTTCACTAGCAGGACTAAATACTGATTTTTGCCCCAGATCCCTGAGTGGCCCCCTCAAGAATTGAACTCATAGCTCTGGGTTTAATAGGCCAATGCTCAAACCACTGAGGTATTCCCTCCCCTGGCTAAGTAATGTGCCCAAGATCACACAGGAAGTCAGTGGCAGAGCATGGCATTGCTAGGGGCCAGATACATATAGGCAAGGACTCTAGGTGGCTCACCCCAGATGCTTGGCCAGAAAGCATATACAGGCACTGCTTCCGCAACTGGATAGATGTAGGCGGACTATAATGCCTGAGGAGATTCCCATTGAGTCAAACAGCTGTTGCACAGGCAGAAGGAGCTGGCTGCAGGATTAGGGCCTTCACCTGCACTCCTGAGACCCTGTGCTGCAGTGTGAAAATGGGGCAGGCCTGGGAGCACCTGGTATACGGCAAAGGCACTTGTGTTTCCAGCTCACCCAATGCCAGCCCAGTGCTTTGACAACTTCATCTCCCCTGCCGCACAATAACTCCTGATTCTCTTGAGAGGAAAGAAATAAAACATCCCGTTGAGCAGCTTTAAGTATTTTTCCCCCTAAAAATGTGAAGCGGTAAAAGAAAGGGAGTAAACAGATTTAAGGCTTTTATTTGTTTTAAACGCCTGTCATTTGTATCTCGTAGCAAGGCAATAATCTGTAAGTAATTTCTCCTGCATTACGAAAACACACACCGCCGATTTGCTGTGAGTTATTTTAAGTGACACTTGGTTAAAGCACGGTGATCAATCAGGTGCCTATGAAATATTGGTTTCCCAGCTTTGGCTTTTTATTAAAAAAAAAAGGAAGAAAGAACCGTTGTGAGTGAATTGATTGCTCCTGATTTGGAGTGATTCACAGCGGTTGGAGATGGGCGTTCAGCAAGCAGGTGCTTAGCGAGCTTCTGCCACACACCTCTGCAGCTAGAGCTCACCTCATACCTGCCCCCGCATGTCTTTGCCGACCCCGATCCCGCTTTGCTAATACACGTCAGCCCTCAACTCGCACCTCCTGTTGGCCCAGATCTGGGACAGCACCCCGCTCTGGAAGGCTGCTCAATCCATGGCACCCCTTGCTGATGGGCTCTCCAGATACAAAGCTCTGCCAATGCACCTCAACCCCCCCTGCTATTCCAGTCCTGGGCCCTCCACACTGCTCTACCAATGCAACTCATCCTAACCCCCAGCACCTATAATGCTGCAAGCCTGGGAACCCACTCAACTCTGCCAATGCACCTCGACCCCTCGGCTATTCCAGTCCTGGGCCCTCCACACTGCTCTGCCAATGCACCTCAACCCCCCTGCTATTCCAGTCCTGGGGCCTCCACACTGCACAGTCCTGACCTGAAGCACCCTCTGATGTCCCAGTTATTGGGCAAAGATTGTTACTCATGCTGTTGCATTGTAACAGGAAACAGAGGATTTGCCCTGCCCAATTAGGACTCACGTCCATCATGTCTGGTACCCTGCTTTCAGCAGTTGCCAATACCTGATGTTTCATAGGAAGGTTGGGGGAGGGAGGGCAGGAATGTGACAATGCTGCATGTGAAAGGGAACAAGTCCTTCCTGACCCCTGTGGAGAGCAGCGCGTGTCCTGAAACATGAGCTTTAATCACTAATGATGCAAAAATCAGATAATTATTTTCAGACATTATCCAAAGCTTGGCAGTTTCGAGTGATCCAAAGGGGCTTTAATCTCCGCTGGATGCTCATTGCTTTTTCGACATCGTGTGTTAGTCTCATTCAAATCCCTGTGCACTGTATAGTCCCTGAAGGCCAGGCTGGGCTGTGGTGTGTGTATTGGACACTCATGTGAGAAGTGCCCAGAGGCCCCAACACGCTCAGCAAGGTGCCTCCGAGCTGTCATGCCTATGGCTGCATAGGCTGGAGATTCCCTGAGAAAGGGAAGGGAGGATAAGGGCCCTGTGAGGTTGGGAAATAGAATAGAATAGAGAAACTGAGGCACAGTGCAATGAGTCTGACTCAGCGCAGTGCAGCGCAAATAAACCACAAGACCTTCCCTCCTCCCTTGAAGATGTCGTTATTACTCCTCAAACGATCTGGGCCTTTTTACAAATGCAGAAATAGTGACAAAATTCACAGTGATTTCTGCCCTGATGGAGGAATGGATGCTGGTCCCCAGCCCCAAACAACCTGCGTGCCAGGCTCTCCACCATGTAGGCTTCCATTGGCATCTGACCATGCTACAGTCGGCCACTGGCCTTTTCACTGATGCTGTGTCTCTGCCACATTGCTTGACGTGCTGCTTGGTTAGTACAGAGATCCTCACTTCTGGTCTCTGCTTTTTGCACCGGTGTTCTCTGCCTGTCCTACCTCTGGATATACTGGAAACATCCCCAGTATTATCCTGCATGGGAGACCGAATCCAAAGTAGCCTGAACTCCGGGGGCGATTTGCAAAGGCACAAAGGGCAGTTTGGCACCTCATCCCAAGGCAACACCTTTGAAAAAGCTCCTCTTCACTCCCTCCTGCCCTTATATGGCCATAAAAAGACAGACCCTGAAACCAGGGCCATCCTTGCCCATATGCAAACTATGCAGCTGCGTAGGGCACCAGGAAATTTGTGGCACCAAATTTCCTGGTGCCCTACGCAGCTGCGTGCTGCTACAGCGGCCAGCTCGATCCCCCAGCCAGCTGGGCCGACCAGGAAAGCTGCCCCGCCCCCACCCCGCCTCTTCCCACCCCTGCTCCGCCCCAGCCCCACCCCCACCCCCATTGCACCCCTTCCCCTGAGCTACGTCCCGGGGGACTGCAGCAGGGGTCGGGCATGCCCTGCACTCACCGGGCAGCGGGAAGTGGAGAGGCCCAGCCCTAACCCGCTCTGCTCTGCCAGCTCCCAGCCACGCCGCCGGTGAGTGCTGGGGGGCGGTTTTCCCCCTACCCCCCAAGCCTTCTCCTGCCCCCCACAGACCTTGGGTGCAGCCCCTCTACCCCCCATGGAGGCCTGGGGGGGGGTTGTGCGTAGGGTACCACAATGTCTAAGGATGGCCCTGCCTGAAACCCCACCTCGTGAGAGGAGTGCCGCCGAAGTCAGTGGGATTACTTGCAGGAGTGAGGTTTACTCCCCCGAGTAATGACCGCAGCCCAGGTTCAACCAACGAAACGCCAAGCGTGTCGCACGTTCGCATCGCCGCTCACATCTGACATTCCCCACTTAATGACTCCGCCGATGTTTTTTAAAGCCTGGGATAAAAACTATTCAATTGGACTCCACTTATCTCCTTCCCTAGTAATATGGAAATCAGGGGCGCGCGGCAAGATGGAGCGATTATACAATGGCCCTGGAGCATTAGCAGTGCTGAATGCACGCATGCCAACCAGCCGTGCAGTATTTTTAGAGCCTGGGCTTTTTAACTCTTGCTTATAATTCTATGCAAGCTACAAAAATAAACCTGAGCTGCACTGGGGGACGAGGGGTACTATTAATGATCGGTATTACAGGAATACTTAGAGGCCTCAACTGAGATCAGGGACCCATTGTGCTAGGCTACAGATGTGCACGGTACAAGATAGCCTCTGCTCCAACCAGGCTGTGCCACCTGCGTGCCCCCTTTTGGCCCAGATGTGTCTCTGCAGTGCCCTGCCCTGTTTTCCCTGCCTTCAGAGATCCCTAAACAAACTCCGCGCTGCCATGGGCGACACAAACCTCTGGTAAGGCTCCCCGCCACAGCCCCGTGGCAGGGCTCAGACCTCCTCCGGGCAGGCGGGGGTTCGGGCGGGCCGGCTGAGACTCCTTTGCCCAGGGTGGGGGGCTCGGGGCTCCTCTGTCCCCGGTGGACAAGGGGAGGAGTGGGGGCAGGGCCTCAGACAGAAGTGGCAGGGTAGGGGCGGGCCCTCGGTGGAAGGGGCAGGATGGGGGGGCTAGCCTCTCCGAATGGGGGTTCACGTGCCGCCCACGCATGCAGCCTTGCTCACCCATTCACAGCCCTTCCTGGGGGGGGCGGTTTCTTTATTATCACAAAGCTCCAAAAAAGCAAACACAAGCCCAAAGCTTCCATTTAGCTTTAAGCCAGCCCCAGGCCCTGTGCTCTGAGGTACCAGCCCTTTCTGCTCGCTGGGCAGCTGGAGAAGAAGCAAGGCCTGGCCTGCCTTCTTCCGAAGGAAAAACAAAATGTTCAGCTGAGTCTCCTTCCCCAGCGCCCAACTCCCTTCTTCAGGGACCCCTGCAGGAGACCCGCTCCCCCGGCAGCTCCCCTTCTAGCTTTCCTCTCCCTGAACTCCCATGGGCAGCCCCACCCCCTTAGCTGGTTCCGCTGGGAGGTTGGCACAGGAGAGTTGAACCTATTTCAATCACTGGGGGCCAGCCGCCCTGCGACAGGTTGCAATCCAAAGAGACAAGACAAGCAAAGGAAGTGCACTATCACTGTGCCCATTTTACAGCCCGGGAGCTGAGGCACAGAGATTCACCCAAGGTCGCATGGGGAATCTGTAGGTTGAGCCCATATCTCCCGAGCCCCACTCCTGTCCCTTAGCCACAGGGTCACCCTGGCTCTCCAGAGGGTGCTGGAGTTCACTGGCTGCTGTTTGTGGCCATCATGGGCTCAGAAGAGCCAGCCCAAAGCCAGTTCCCAGCAGCGCTGCGGCACTTGCCCGTGGTGAAGATTGTCCGGCTGTGGTCTCCAGGGCGCTAGCATGTTGCCACAGCTGCCGCTAGAACATGAATTGAGCACAGATGGGAGGGCACCAGGCAGATGGTCCGTGGGACGTTGAAAGGGAATGGGAGAAGGTCCAGGAGACAATCCGTCTATTACAATGTGGCCCAAGTCACAAAGAAGGCTTCAGGCCTGTTGCTCACAGCGATCGGTGAGTCTTTGGGCTGCAAATTTAGAGACACCTGCTCCAGCAGAACACCCACGCCAGCAGAACACCCACTCCACCTCCCTGGGACCCGCGCAGGACTCCCCGAGCCACAGTCTCTGCCCACCCATTCTCACTTCAGCCAAGGCCCCTCGTAGACTGTGAATGGGTACTAGCAAACCTCCCATGTGCCCCGCTCCTTCTCACCCCATCACTGGGGCAGATTGCTCCCTTCTCCGCCCAAATCGAGGCCGTTCAGCCACAGGGGTCACTCTTCTGTAGGAGAATGTGGATTATCCTCACGCCAGTTCTCTCCCTGCTCTGCCTCTTAACAAGGGGTACAAGGCACAGGTTCAAAACCCTCTAATTGACACAATGCACTTGTGACGGTGTACCCCATAAGGCTTTATGGGGAGGGGGTGCTTATAAATGTATGTATGACATAACTGGAATATGTTTTCTGCTGCCTGTGCCAGGTAACATATCTCCGTAAAGGTTATGGTCTACTATATCTATTCATCCTATTTGTACATATATATATGATTTTCTACTTGAGGTTAAGAATATGGGCTGTATGCTTGCTTGGTTTCTAAGTAAGCTTTGGGAGGCATTTGGTCAGCTTCTTTAGGAAGGAATTCGCCAGGTTAAGCACCTGATCAGGAAACACTTGGGGAACAATGCATCTTGGAATGCTCCAATCCACATAAGAAGTCTTCCTGGAGACATGCAAGATACCATGTGGACAATGGCGTCGGCCTGTAAAGACTGAGTCATGCAGGGGCATGTGACTTGCCCAGGTGTCTCCAAAACTCCATCTTGGAGCTGGACTTTGCATAGGAGGGAGGAGCGGGGGTCTCCTCCCACAAGACAGAGCCTATTTATACCTGGGGGAGACCCCTCCATTTTGTCTTCAGCTGGCTAAAGAAGGAGCCTCTCCACCCCCCCAGGATACTTGAAAGAAACTGAAACAAAAGACAGACTACAGGGGTTGTGAGAGATTGCTGGACCCAGGCTAAAGGGAGAGTAGCCTGTAAAACGGAGCATTCTGGAACTGGTGAGGAACTTATCTGTATTTAGTTTGATTAGGCATAGATTTGCGCATTTTATTTTATTTTGCTTGTGACTTACTTTGTTCTGTCTGTTACTACTTTGAACCACTTAAATCCTACTGTCTGTATTTAATAAAATCACTTTTTATTTAGTAATTTACTCAGAGTATGTATTAATACCTGGGGGAGCAAACAACTGTGCATATCTCTCTATCAGTGTTATAGAGGGCGAACAATTTATGAGTTTGCCCTGCATAAACTCTATGCAGGGTAAAACGGATTTATCTGGGTTTAGACCCCATTGGGAGTTGGGCATCTGAGTGCTAAAGACAAGCACACTCCTGTGAGCTGGTTTCGGGTAAACTTGCAGCTTTGGGACTAGTGATTCAGACCCTGAGTCTTTGTTAGAGCAGACTGGAGTGTCTGGCTCAGCAAGACAGCGTGCTGGAATCCTGAGCTGGCAGGGAAAACTGAAGCAGGGGTAGTCTTTGCACATTGGGTGGCAGCTCCCAAGGGGGTTTCTGTGATCCAACCCGTCACAGCACTATTGTGATGGCGGCAGAGACCGACATGCCTTGGCGGGTCATTAGTAGTCAAGCTGAGCGGTGCCTGCAATGCCACACGGAGCACCTCTCACAGTTGCCAGGCAGCGAGCGAGCTCCTGCAGGACCCTGGATCAGCCAGATTTGTGAGGCTCCGGAGCCACATATTATTTTTTTTCCCATCAGAATGAGGGAAGGAGGTGCCTTGGGCTGGGACGCCGGGCCGTGTCTGTGATGGGGAGTGGCTTCTCATGGGGGGAATGTCTACGCTGCAGTCAGGAGGGGTGACTGCTAGCTGGCTAAAAACAGGGTAACTGTGTCAGCACGGGCAGCGGCATGGACTAGCCGCTGTACCTGGGATCCTGGGCAGGACTGTACTTGGGCAGCTAGTCCACGAGGCTGTGGCTACATTGCTATTTTTAGCCAGCCAGTTCAATCAAAGCTAGCCTGGGTCTGTTACACTTGCTACAGTGACACCTCCTGACTGCAGGGCAGACATAAGAACAGAAGAACGGCCCTACTGGGTCAGACCAATGGTCCATCTAGCCCAGTATCCTGTCTTCCCACAATGGCCAATGCCAGGTGCCCCAGAGGGAATGAACAGAACAGGTAATCATCAAGTGATCCATCCCGTCGCCCATTCCCAGCTCCTGGCAAACAGAGGCTAGGGACACCAAACCTGCCCATCCTGGCGAATAGCCATTGATGGACCTGTCCTCCATGAACTTATCTAGTTCTTTTTTGAACCCTGTTATGGTCTTATGCCCTACAAGGCTGGAGGCTGGGTTTGGGCTCTGCAGCCTTAGGGTTAGATTGTGTGACACACACACACACACACACACACACACACACACACACACACACACACACACACACACACACACACACACACACACACACACACACACACACACTTTAGACCCTATTGGGGGCTAACACATAGGAATAAGCAGTGCTACTCAGCCACTCCCTCCCTCTACAGGGCAGGAAGTGGGAGGGGCAGAAAAGGGGGCGGGGCAGACCCTTGGCTCCACCCACACCCTTGCCAGAGTACCTGAGCTAGCAGGGAGCAGGGTGGGGAGGGTAGTGCTTTGCTGCCGCTATGAAAACCACGGCATGGACCCAATGTCTTACTGAGCTAGTGGCAGTAATAGGTGTGCTGGCAGCGTGGTCGCAGAGGAGCTCCTCGAAGTCACAATGAGGACCGGGTTGGCTCAGGGGTGCACCACTGAATGGAAAGCTAGCTTAGCGCTGTCTCTCCCCTGTCTCACACCCCTGCCCCTGCGCTGAGTGTAACTAGACCAGACCCAGGGATCTGGACCCAGGAATGTGCAATCAACTGCCTAATTAGATGTGTACCTGGCAACTTGCACATGCAGTTACCATAATTGTGCATGCCCCGGTGGGGACTGCGAGAGCAAATAAATCATGCAAATACACACACATTTTTGCAGAGTACATGTAAATGCCCAGATCTAAAAATGTAGCCCTAATTTATTTGTTTATTAGGGCAAACTTTCCTAAAGGAAGATGTCGTTTGTAGTCAGACACAGGCTCATAGAACCATAGGGTTAGAAGAGACTGCAAGAGTCAGCTAGTCTGACCCCCTGCCAAGCTACAAGATACAAACGTTTTGTATGAAGGTTATGACCATGGGGCAGTGAGTTACACAGGTTAATTGTGCATTGTATGACTAGGTGCAATCCGGGATGGGGGCAGTTATTCCTTTGTCTGTAACAATCAGGATTGGCCACTGCCACAGATGAGATACAGGTCTAGTTGGTCGGCAGTTCTCATGTGCTTTCATCACTTCACGGATTTCAAGGCCAGAAGGAACCAATCTAGCCTGACCTCCTGTACTATACACGCCATAGAACTGCCCCCAAATAATTCCTAGAGCAGATCTTTCAGAAACACACCTAAGCTTGATTTAAAAATGGCCAATGATGGAGGATCGGCCACAACCCTTGGTACATTGCTCCAGTGATTAATTACTCCCCTGGTTAAAAATTTACACCTTATTTCCAGCTTCAACTTCCAGCCATTGGCTCATGTTAGACCTTTCTCTGCTAGATGGAAGAGCCCACTATTACATAGCTGCTCCCCATGTGGGTACTTATAGATGGCGATCAAGTCACCTCTTAACCTTCTCTTTATAAAACTCAATAGATTGAGCTCCTTGAGGCTGTCACCAGGAGATAACAAAAGGGGCCACCACGCAGACAGAGATCTTGGTGGTGCTCCCCTTGAAACAGCCAGCTGCCTGCAGGAGCCGGTTTGTGATAACTTAAAACAAAGGGACTGATCGTTATTACATATCATCAATATTTTCCTTGGTCTCTGTGTTTATACTTTGCTGCCACCAACTGTACCCTGTGGATACTGCATCCGAATTCCTACAGTAGAGGAAACCCACAGGCATGTGCATTCCCTGCCTCACCTTCTCTCCGACTTATGTAGCTCACCGGAGAGGAAGAGGTGATTGAAGATTTGCTTTTAAGGACGGTAGTGTCACTCATGAGTCAGGAGAGAGGCACCAAAGCACATGGGAGCATCTGGCTTGAATGGTAGCTGCCCCGATGACTGGCAGTAGACGGATGGAAGGGATGGACACAGGTTGTGAGCGACATGGCTTGTCCTGGGGGTTATGAACACAATGGAAGATGGAACGTCACGGTGACCTGATCTACCGGCTGCCAGCTAAATCTGAGATGCAGGCAGGCATGGTGAGGAGACCGGGCATGAGATGTGTGACAGCAGGAGCCCTGAGATATGGCAGGTCCTTTGCGTTGTGAGCATCCAGGGAGATAATGCTCCTGTAGCCTGATCAACTGGCTGGTCCACTCAGCTGTACAGGGAGAGCGAGCACAGGGGGTGCTGAAATCCTGTAGAGCAGCACATGTGGGGAGCGATAGCTCAGTGGTTTGAGCATTGGCCTATTAAACCGAGGGTTGTGAGTTCAATCCTTGAGGGAGCCATTTAGGGATCTGGGACAAAAGTCTGTCTAGGGATTGGTCCTGCTTTGAGCAGCGGGTTGGACTAGATGACCTCCTGAGGTCCTTTCCAACCCTGATATTCTATGATTCTCTACAGCACCTTTAAAGGTGCCACTTGCCCAATAAAATCCTGCAGCCACTTCTTTGGAGCGACACACTGTCTGGAGCAGCAACAGAGTTTGACTTTCATAATTGTGGTGTTTAGATGCTGCATGTGATTATTAGAACTGGGAGCACTGGCTGTTGGGGGAGTCTGAAAGGACAGGAAGGAGGTGGGAGGAGTTGAGGAGACTGGGTGAGAGTTACAGAGTGTGCAGCTACAGCTTGGTAAAGAGGTTTCCACTGTAAATAAAGTTCTGTTGAAGTTTGTTAATACCTTGCCTGGTGGATACAACAATAATGCACATGAACAATGTGGTGTATTTGTCCCTGTGATGTGGTGTTCACCTCACACAAATGCTGAGTAGGGTAATGCAGGCCAGAAGGGTCCAGTTAATCTCAGACACTGCCCCTGCAGGGCTGGCACCAGCACAGCAAGCAGATGCTTAGGGTGGCCAACGGAAAGGGGTGGCATGTGCGGCAATTCGGCGGCGGGTCCCTCAGTCCCTCTTGGAGGGAAGGACTGGCTGCTGAAGACTGAAGCGGCGTGGTGGAGCTGTGGCGGATCATGATCGCGTCTTCCCTCCCTGCTGCTTGAGGTGGCAAAAACCCTGGAGCTGGCCCTGCCTGCAGGCGAGCTAGGGACTGATAAGGCTTAATGGCAGATGAAGCCCAGCGGGGGGAGGAGCCGGGATAGGATGATAAAGCCAGGAAGTGAGAGCAGGAGAGGCAGGAGATCTGCAGCCACTCTCTAGAGGGAAGGGGAGTTGGCCAGGGACAAGGAGGAAGGCCAGGGAAATCCTGCCCTGGATGAGGGAGTCCGGCAAGAGGCCGAGAGGGGTGAAGTAGCCACGGGGAGCAGAGGAATCTCTGGATTTGATGGGAGGGAAGATCTTCTGAGACAGCGTCCGGACAGCTTGTCCCGTGGGACTCTGACACCCTGGAAGGGGAGCGCTGCGTAGTTTTGTTTCGGCCTGTCTCAAGGTTAAATCCAGCCTGCAGTTTCGGCTCTCTCCATAGCAACAGTAGTAATGCAATTCCCCCGGGCAGATGTGGGGAAACAACATGGAGCTCAGCTCCAGGGACCAGGTGGAGGCAGGACTGGAATGGGTTACTGAGGGAGGTGGTGGAATCTCCTTCTCTAGAGGTTTTTAAGTAGGGTTACCATACGTCCGGTTTTTCCCTGACATGTCCGGCTTTTTGGTAATCAAACCCCCGTCCGGGGGGAATTGCCAAAAAGCCGAACATGTCCGGGAAAAATACCAGCCGGGCACTTCCCCTCCCGGGCTCCAGCTGCTCTGCTCCTCCCCTGACTCTTCGGCTCTGTTTAAGAGCCGAGCTGCCCGAGCGCTACCGGCTTCGGGCAGCCCCCTTGCCTCCGGACCCCGAGCCGCCGGCCGGGCACTTCCCCTCCCGGGCTCCGGGGGCACAGGGTCCGGAGGCAGGGGGCTGCCCGAAGCCGGTAGCGCTCGGGCAGCTCGGCTCTTAAACAGAGCCGAAGAGTCAGGGGAGGAGCAGAGCAGCCGGAGCCCGGGAGGGGAAGTGCCCGGCCGGGGGCGCAGGGTCCGGAGGCATGGGGTCTGTCCGAAGCCCGAGGGCTACCGGCTTCACGGTTTGCCGGGCAGCCTCCAGACCCTGCGCCCCCGGCTGGGCGCTTCCCCTCCCGGGCTCCAGCTGCGCTGGGGAAGCGCCGGCCGGGGGCGCAGGGTCTGGGGACTGCCCGGCAAACCGTGAAGCCGGTAGCACTCGGGCAGCCCTTTTCGCGTGGCTGGGAGGGAGGAGGGGGGAGTTAGGGCGGGGACTTTGGGGAAGGGGCGGGGAATGGGCGGAGTTGGGGCGGGGAACGGGCGGAGTTGGGGCGGGGCGGGGGTGGGAAAGGGGCGGGGCCAGGGCCCCGTGGAGTGTCCTCTTTTTTTATTTTTTAAATATGGTAACCCTATTTTTAAGGTCAGGCTTGACAAAGCCCTGGCTGGGATGATTTAGTTGGGGATTGGTCCTGCTTTGAGCAGGGGATTGGACTAGATACCTCCTGAGGTCCCTTCAAATCCTAATTTTCTATGATTCTATGAGGTCAGAGGTGGAGGCAAAAGGACCCTCCCCTCATCTGCCTCCCTGGCCAGTTATTCAGGCTGAGAGCCAGATTCTTGGGCTTGACCCTTGAGGACTATCAGAGCATAACTGTCTCTCCATTACCCTCGGCTCGCTCTACCTCAGTTTCCCCTGTCTGGTATCAAAGGGAGACCAGTGCTAATTGCCCAGACCACTCCAAACAACCCCCTTCCCCCTGCTCTAAAGTCTCCAATAGCAGCCCCTGCACCAGGGTCTTACAGTGCAATGCTAACAGAACGCCATTCTGTAGCATTTCTACCAGCACCCTCCCATCCAGAGCCATCCCCCGCCCAGGGCTCCTTCCCACCAGAGCAGCCTCCGTCTGTGCCCGGAGCATCCCCTCAGACTTGGCTCTGTCCCCAGTCTCTCTTCTGGAGAGACCCACAGCAGCCCTGCTCTCCGCAGCAGCAAAGCCCATAAACAGCTCATCTACCCTCCACACCTCTCACCACACTGACCAAAGCACGCTCGCCTTATATCCTTACTACCCCTTCTTCCCAGAGTGCATTGCTGCCCCAGCCTCCACGCTAGGCTGCGATCTCGGTAACAGAGTGCTGGACCCAGGCTTGCCTTTAAAGGGCCAGCGAGAGGGCAGGATGATCCATTTTCATTATTGCTGATCCAGGAGCTACCAGGGTGTAGGGCAGCAACAAAATGACATCGTCTGCTGTGTGCAGACCAATAACCAGCAGCAACTGTGGGCTAAAGCAGGGTTAGGGCAAATCACCTCTTGCTGTTGGCTGGGGGTGGGGTTTGTAGATAAATGACTCAGATCCCAGCCTTCTGGGGGAAATGCAAGCACCTGCCAATTTCCCAGAAAGCTTCTGTCACTGCCGCAAAGGCCAAATGTCACCAGCAAACAAATCCCAGCAGGAAAACTCCACCAGGGCCAAGCCGTCCTTTCATTAGGCTGCGGTGTGGTGTGCAGCTCAGAATGCACACACGCAGAATTGGCCTGAACACCGTGACAAGGAACGGGTTCTCTCCGTGGTGGGTGAATTTCACCCGGAGCAGAGGTCTAGCTAGGGTTCCCAGACAGCAAGTGTGAAAAATCAGAACAGGGATGGGGGGTAATAGGAGCCTATACAAGAAAAAGACCCAAAAATCGGGACTGTCCCTATAAAATCGGGACAGCTGGTCACTCTAGGTCTAGCACTCAGGGCTACGCACCAGGTAAGGCCCACATCCGCCCGCCGGAGTCCAGTGGCTAGCTGCAAGAGGTGTGGAGCATTCACAGCTCCCACTGACTTCAGTCGCACTTGTGTGAGTGCTCGACCGCTCTGAAAATCAGGTCTCATGTGTCTCAAGGTGGGCACCCAGAAAAGGAGGAGCAGCAATACTGGCCACCACAACCACCTCAGGTCCACATGTAACACCGACAGACCCAGGCGGGATCAAGTCTAGAACTTCTGGAGCTTAGTGCATGAGCCTCTACGGCAGGAGCTAAAAGCCACATGCTCCTTAACTAAGGCTATGTCTACACTACAGGATTAATCCGAATTTATATAATTCGAATTTAGGAAACCGATTTTATAAATTCGAATGTATTCGGCCACACTAGGCACCATTAATTCGGTGGTGTGCGTCCAAGCTACCGTAGTAGCATCGATTTCCAGAGCGTTGCATTGTGGGTAGCCAATAACATCTAATTGCCAATAACGTCGAATTGCGGCCACACTAACCTTAATTCGGATTAACAATACCGATTTTGACGCTACTCCTCTCGTCGAGGAGGAGTACAGAAATCGAATTAAAGGGCTCTTTAATTCGAATTAAATGGCTTCGTTGTGTGGACGGGTCAAGCGTTAATTCGAATTAAAGCAGCTAAATCCGAATTAAAGTCGTAGTGTAGACCAGGCCTAAGGCTGTAGCAGACTCATTAATCGCTAGTGGTCTCAGTGCCACTAGATGGGACAGAGCACCACCCCCAGGAGGTGTGTGGGTTACACACACACACACACAAGTATTCCAAACAGTCTATCTCCATTCCAAGAGCAACTCCAATTAGACTTGCTTTCAGCAAGTCTAAGAACTGGTTCAAGCAGAACTGTTTTAGTGCCAGTGTAGACATAGACTAGGCAGAGTAGCTCCATTAGGCTCCCACACCATTGTCCTATGATGCACCAGTGTATCCTTCCCAAATCGCCTCTGGGAACTGTGGGAGGGTTAGCTACAGGGCAGCACTAGGGTGGACGTCAGGCACACCAGCAATAGTTAAGAATGTGAATCACTGTGTATGCATTGATCTGCTTGTTCTAAAATTGGCTCTATCCCCCCCCAATTCAAGTGCAGCCCCTTCACTTCTCTAGTGTGGACACAGTCCTAGAGCTCTGCAGAAAAGAAAGAGTGCAGAAAACAGGAGCCGTGTGGGGTCATGAGGGTATTTCCTCTCCCACTCTTATGCCCAGGGAAGTCAAGAAATCTGGGTTCTATCCCCTGCTCTGTAGAGCAAAGTGAAATGTTTTCAGTAAATAGAATGTTTGCCAAAAAATGTATTTTGCGGGGGCTTCAAAACTATTTGCAAATTTGGGTCAATTTCAATGCCTAGTGTTGACCTTTAAAAAACAAATGAAAATTTTTCATTTTGACTTTTCCCTTTCGAAACACTTGGTGTCGGAAATTTTTGAAACATTTCATTGCGACTTTTACTTTCAAAATTGTGTTCCATTTTTAAAAGCGGTCGAGTGATTTTTTTTTTTTAGGTGAAAAACACCTGAAAACAACCAACCAAAACACTGAAAACATTTCTTTTTGGCTCAACCGAAAATGTTTCGGTCAATTCAAAACAATTTTATTTTTTCAGTTTTTTTTTCTAGGCTATGTCATATTTAAAAAAAAAAATCAGTTTTGGTGCGAATCAACCCAATTCCTCCCCCCTGCCCCCCCGCCCGATTTTTCAGTTCAGTCCCCGAACTGAAAAAAATCAATTATTCACTCAGCTCTATTCCTGTCTAAATGTGGGCAAGTCACTTGATCTTGCTATACTCAATGAGAGTTTTACCATTGACATAAATGGCAGCAGGTTCCCATTTTTAGTCTCTCTCTGCCTCAGTTTTGCCATCTGTAGAGGGGGTTAATACTGACCTACCTCCCAGAATGGTTGTGAGGCTAAACTCGTCAATTTCTATAACATCATTATTTAGCATTGAATATGGCAGGAATTATTGATTCTCCTCCCTTTCCTTTTCTCTTTTTACAGGCTCAAATGTCCAGACCAATTCAGACTTTTAAACGCTCCTTTAGTGCTCATTAACCTGGGTACTGTGACTGCATGGTAGCACGACAAGTCAGGGATTGATATACTGTTGTTTCAATTGGCAGACGGAATTTCTGCTTTTTGTTCCTACCCTTTGTAGATACGATGTCGTTATTTGTTATGAAAATTCAATAACATTTTAATGATTAAAAATAAATCCCATCTGTTTGTTTTTCCCCTGGAGGAACAAGAAAAGATGTATTAATAGGAATTCCTTCCATTTCTAATTTTTGAAAAAAATATTTGTATAACCTGGGGTAACTGAATGAAATGTAAATGACAGCAATTCAGCTGAATAGGATGAAAAACATCCTCCTGGTGAGATCTATCGTCTGCGGAATTGTAGTGGGAGACCCATCCCTGGAGGTTTTTAAAAAGGGAATAAAGAGATGATGCCTAGTTAATCAGTGGAACTCCCTGCTTTAAGATATTGAGGCCACAAGCTTAGTGGGGTTCAAAACAAAATTGGATGTTTCCAAGACCACATGTTCACACAAAAAGCAAGGCTATCAAGAGTTACAGTAAATACAGTTTTTAAAATATTAGAAGGAATACAAGGGATGTGCTTGAGAAAGGATGGTCCAGTGGTTAGGATGCTAGCTTGGTACTTGGGAAACCTGGGTGCTGTTCCCAGCTCTGCCACAGGCTTCTTGTGTGACCTTGGTCAAGCCACTTATTCTCTTTAGGCTAGATCCACAAAGGGGATGTAGGCTCAGCATTGCAATCTAAAGTGCCCTGTCACTTACTGCGATCCACGGCCCTGAGTTTGTTGCCCACGCTCCTTACGCAATGCATGGGGACAGTTAGGCACCAAAGAATGATTTCGCAAAAGCCGGCATGCTGAGCGGGGACCCATCTAAACTAGCCAATAGGAAAAGGCTGAGGAGAGGGGTGTGGCCTAAGCCCTGCCCTCCTCAGTGTCTCCGGCACCCAACTCCACTTGGGATTCGCTGCCGTGGACCCTCTCCTAGCATTAATGGGGGGGGTGGCTAAGCCAGGTCAACCCTTTCTTGCAAAACAACTGCCTCCCCTGTTCCTCAATAGCCCAGTGGTTAAAGCTCTCACCCAGGATGTAAGAAACCCACGTTCAACTCCTTTCTCTGCTTGATATAGGACAGCCACTTGAACCTAGGTCTCTGACCTCCTGGGTGAATACCTGACCCACTCATTCAATCTCCCCTGTTAACGCTATCCTGCTTTGCAAAGCAAATATGCATTGGAGCAGTCTTGCTCCCTGGACTCCCCAAACAGCCAACTCCCACAATGTGTGCGTCTCCAGGCTGCCCACCGCCCCATCTGTCCACCTAGCAACCAGCCAGCAACCCAAGAAGTTCTATCTTGGTTCTTCCAAAATGGAAATTTTCTAGATTGTCCTTCCTGCAGAAATTTTCAGATTTGACTTTTTGTCCTGATTTGGGATGACATTTTTTTCTTGTCTGGTCAGCTCTATTACAGAGGCAGGATGTAAGGGCTGAGTGCAGAACTTGTCTTGTGAACGGTGCCATGGAAGGGGTGATGAACACCCCTGCTCGGAACCTCGTTTTCACATCTCCTCGCTAAGATGGCTTCTCCCACAGCACAGCACCCCCAGCCTGGCTGGCTCACTGGTTTGACATCACTGGTTTGACACCAGCTCAGGGTGAGACCACCACCTACAGACTCATCAAAAATGTTTCCTGCGATACCCTGGCTTTTCCACAGAGCGCCCAGCCTGCTCTAGACTATGAAATCTCATGAGCCCACAGTGACTTGTCTATAAAATAGAAAGTTTTCCAAAAAAGAGAGCTTTCGATTTGCTTTCATAGAATCATAGAAGAATCATAGAATCATAGAAGATTAGGGTTGGAAGAGACCTCAGGAGGTCATCTAGTCCAACTCCCTGCTCAAAGCAGGACCAACACCAGCTAAGGGCTTGTCTACACTGGCACTTTACAGTGCTGCAACTTTCTCGCTCAGGGGTGTGAAAAAACTCCCCCCTGAGCGCAGCAAGTTTCAGCGCTGTAACGTGCTAGTGTAGACAGTGCGTCTCCCAGCGCTGGGAGCTACGCCCCCCAGCTCTCTCCCAGCGCTCTGCCATGACTACACAAGCCACGTTAAAGTGCTGCCGCGGCAGCGCTTTAACATTGCCAGTGTAGACTAGCCGTAAATCATCCCAGCCAGGGCTTTGTCAAGCCGGGCCTTAAAAACCTCTAAGGATGGAGATTCCACCACCTCCCTAGGTAACCCATTCCAGTGCTTCACCACCCTCCTAGTGAAATAGTGTTTCCTAATATCCAACCTAGACCTCCCCCACTGCAACTTGAGACCATTGCTCCTTTTTCTGCCCCCACTGAGAACAGCCGAGCTCCGTCCTCTTTGGAACCCCCCTTCAGGTAGTTGAAGGCTGCTATCAAATCTCCCCTCACTCTTCTCTTCTGCATGCTAAATAAACCCAGTTCCCTCAGCCTCTCCTCATAAGTCATGTGCCCCAGCCCCCTGATCATTTTCGTTGCCCTCCGCTGGACTCTCTCCAATTTGTCCACATCCTTCTTGTAGTGTGGGGCCCAAAACTGGACACAGTACTCCAGGTGAGGCCTCACAAATGCCGAATAGAGGGGAATGATCATGTCCCTCGATCTGCTGGCAATGCCCCTACTTACACAGCGCAAAATGCCGTTAGCCTTCTTGGCAACAAGGGCACACTGTTGACTCATATCCAGCTTCTCGTCCACTATAACCCCTAGGTCCTTTTCTGCAGAACTGCTGCTTAGCCAGTTGGTCCCCAGTCTGTAACAGTTCATGGGATTCTTCCGTCCTAAGTGCAGGACTCTGCACTTCTCCTTGTTGAACCTCATCAGATTTCTTTCAAATTAATCCTGCAAATTATTAGTTTCTCGGCATTTGTCCTGATTAAAAAGGAGGTTGAGGTTAAAAAAGAAGCTAAAGATCCCGAATCATTCAGAAAATATAAAGGCTAATTTGAAGATTTTAAAGCAAAATATTTGATGAGCGAAATCAGTCCCTCTTTTGCCCTTCTCATCAGAGCTGAGCTGATGTTTCCATAATCCTCAGCACCAGGCCATGACCTTACTAAAGAGAGCATGATTGCCCTGCCTGCTCCAGGTACTGGAGATATCATCAGCTCATGCAAGGGAAACCCTGGATTCAGTTCTTGGCAGATAAGTGAAGGAGAAAATAGTTTCTGGCTGCTCTGCATTGATTTTAGTCTATTAATGATACGGGCATGATCTTAAAGGAGTTTTAAAAGACACTGCAAACGGGTTTCTGTTCATTCTGAAGGGGATTCATGCCTGAAGGCTCATCCCTGGCTGAAATTGACTCGCCTGACCTCTGCCTACTGCTGTTCTGAGTTCAGCCAATGAGGCGGGGTAGTGCAATGCAATGTCTGAATGTAAATGAATAATTTACGCCCAGAGGAGGAGGAAGCAGATAGGTGTCCGGGAACAGAGACAGTGGGACGTAATCAAGAGAGGAGAAAGAACCAGGAACAAAAGGGAATGTTTTCCCTCGGGTCTGGGAGAGTGGTCAGTGGAGGATTAAACTCTGCTCTGATGGTGAAATTCACCCCTCTTTTGACAGGCAGCAGGAGGCCTAAAGCACAGAGAGGTCACACAGCAGGTCATTGGCAGAACCCAAATCTTCTGTTTACGAGGCCATTAGCCTCGGCACCAGCCCATACTGCCTCCCCTCCAAACATTCGGAGGTGGACCAACCCGTGCCCAGATTCCTGTTCCCTGACAATGTGCAATACAAGCTCATATGGTAGCTCTGTTATTAAGTGGACATGAGACACATCCATGTGTGCATGTCTGCGTGGCGTGGTGCATGCATATGTAGCTGCGATGGAAGAAATCCCACAGCCAGGCTGCTGAATCCCACTCATATCTGCCTTGATTTTTGCAGGCACTTTTCACGTCTGCTGCTAAAATCTCCTCCGGCGGTTTGGACTGCAGGAACAGCACGCAGCAGCCATGTGGTCAGCAAGGGGGAGGACAATTTTAGGGAGCTTTGAAGTGCTGCGTTTGCTCTACCTTATTGCTTCAGAGATGGAGCTGGAAAAAGCAAGGAAGAGAGAAAGGACGGTCTAGCAGCTGGGAGGTGTGATTCCCAGCTTCAGTAGACATATAGGTGCTAGCCCATTAAAAGTAGCCATGTGGCCACTGCGGCATGAGTGACGGTTTAGGCTAGATGCCCCAGGATGTGCCCAGGGGACCAGGTGGGGTTGTACTCAGGCCGCTAGCCTGGGCCACTGCTTGTGCCACTACGGCCACGCTGCTATTCTTAACGTGCTAGTTTGAGTGGAGCTAGCGTGTGTACGACTACCCAAGCTGGGAATCACACCTCCCAGCTGTTGTGTGGACGCACCCTCCGAGACCTGTTTGTTTAAGGCGCACTACTTCTGTTTGCATCTGGCGTTAGCACGAGAGTTACAAAAATGTGATACGTTGCACAAACATGAAATAAATGCACCAAAGACATGCCTAGGACTGAATCACTGGCTGGTTAATAATCCATCTCCCCTGGACTTATTCTAGCATTGCAAACCCCGCTGTTCCACATTACATCTGAGTGCATGTATATGAACACAAGTGCACACAGACATAAACACATACACAAACAGACACACACAACTATGTAAGAGATGAAAGGTGGCTTTAAAAAGTAAATACTAAAAAAAAAAAAAACCCCAGAAGAATGTGTAATGTTTAAAACTAGGGCCCGTTGTGTTGCAATGAAAACACACCGTTTCCAGGGAAGGACTGCCAACTAAAAATACCCCTGTAGGGAAGAACATGCAGATTTAAAGAGACAATGTGCATAAGAACTATTGTCCTTTAGGGACTGCTTGACTGTAGTTAGTTACTGACGCATCTTCCTTCTGTGCTGGTTCCTGGCTGCGATTTGGATGTTACAATGTGCAGTTATATATGTGCCAGAGAGGGTGGCTATGCAGGGCCGGGGCGGAGGGAGCAGGGGGGTGAGGGGGGCACTGGCATTCAGGATATTGTGATGGGTTGGTTCAATCACTTGGAAACTGGGCTGGGGGGAACAGCTGCCCTTCATTTTAAATAGTTGAAAGAAGCCGTTAAGCTCCTTTAGGCAACCAAACAGCTGAAACTCCAGCAGGTCAGGTACATGAGAGAGAAACAGGCACCTGTCACCACATAAAACATAGGCACACATGGGGGGAAGGGTTTCTCTGACTATTGTTTTGTGAAGGTTTTTGTGTCTGTGAGAGAAACAGCAGAAGGACCAGATAAGCTGAGACAGAAGGCAGTGAGGAAGCACCAGCCGCAGCCACAGAAGCACTGGTAAGACCAGGCTGAGAAAAGGCTCAGGGCTAGTCTACACGACCCGCCCGGACCGGCGGGTAGAAATCGATCTCTCGGGGATCGATTTATCGCGTCTCATCTAGACGGATAAATCGATCCCCGAATCGACGCGCGTACTCCCACCTCGTCAGGAGGAGGAAGCGCCGTCGACAGGGGAGCCGTGGCGGTCGATTTGCCGCTGTCCTCACAGCGGGGTAAGTCGAATAGGATACGTCGAATTCAGCTACTGCAGAGGCGGCTGGGAGCCCTGGGGTTCGGGGGCCATTTAAAGGGCCTGGGGCTCCGGCCGCCGCTACTGCCCCAACTTCAGTGATGTCACTATACCGCATAGCAAGGCCACGGAGGACTGCATGGTGGGAGAGTACTCAGAACCTCCTGATCCAAAGACCATGGTCCCCTACCATTTAAGTGAAAGGAAACTCTTCATCAGTTGCCACTATAGGGCCAGGATGCACAGTTGAGCAGTTCCGATTCCCCCCAGTAGAAGGCAGCGGTGAAACGGACGAGCCAGTTCAAAAATATGACAAAGAGCTGGATTTACAGACAGTGCAGCCTGGGGCAGGACAGAGGGGGCTGTGGAGAGAGACGGCCTATCAAGGGTAGAGAACACAGCAAGGGCAATGATTGCATAAGCTTGTTATTAACAGCTCTAGCCCCGGTGAAGGTTCGAGGGGGAAAACACTGGAAGCTGCCGGGCGGTTGATTCAGAGACCAGTTTCCTTCTTCCCCACAGAGGGCCCCAATCATGGCCCGGAGAGACCCTTCTGGGGTAGTTCACAAAGTGGCCCATCCAGTTACCAGCCTCTCCTGCCTTCCCCAGTCAGTTACCTCCATGCACCTCAGCCAGCAGGTGCTGGGCGGTGCACTTGGCTGAGCTGATCATGAAAGCTCAGCTGTAAGCTGCCAAGAGGAGCTGTGCTAACGGGCGGCACTGCTAGCCCCGAGACCAGGAGTCAAAGGAGCATCTCACACAAGGACGGGGAGAACTCACTAGTTCTGCTGGCCGGGGGCAAGAGAGGCCAGACCAGGGGCCACGAGCCCCCATGTCACCATTCGGTCATTGGTTCCCAGCCTCCTTGGCCCAGGGGAGTCCCAGCAGCCCTTAGCAAAGCAAGGATTAGGCTTCCAACCCGCCCCCATCACCTGCTCTACCCACGGAGACAACGCTCCTCTATGTATTATTTGTATCACGGTCGCACCTCGAGGTGTTGTGCAGACACACAGTGAGAGACAGTCCCTGCCCCCAAAGAATCTCCCGTCTAAACAGTGAAGACAGATAACGGAAGTATTATCCTCTTCATTTTACAGATATGGAAGAGAGATGAAGGGCCTTGCCGACATAGGGAACACATGGTAGCTGTACTAACAATGCAACAATGAACCAATAGTCGGGGCGCTAGATTAGGACATGAGAGACCTGGGGACAATTCTGTGCTCTGCTGCCGACTTCCTGTGTGACTTGGAGCAGTCACTTAGCTTCTCTGTGGCTCAGTTTTCCCATCTGTACAATAGGAATAATAGCATGGTCCTTCCTCACAAGGGGGCTGTGAGGTACTTGGATAAGGGTGGCTATATAAGTAGTAAAGATATGTAATCAGACATTGAACATAGATCTCCTAGCCCGCTTCCTTAAACTCAGGTCCAGGCTTCCTTTCCTGCTAAGGCATGTGCCAGAATTCCCTTAGACTAAAGCAAAGCTCTCGGTTAAACCTTCCGGGGATAGGCTATGCAAGGAGGAGGAGAGTGAGGGGCCCAGAGGCTGATGGAGGTACCGAGGGCTAGATGAGAACTGGGAGCCAGACGTACCATTCGTACACTGCAAAGCAATCTGTCTAAGTCCTTGGCAGAAAAGAGAGGTGAGAAGGGAAAATAAGAAGGCTTCAAAGTTCATTCCCTGAATAAAAGAGAGTGAGACAGAGGCACTGGCCTAAGAGCTGTTCAAATGTCACGCTGAGATCGCCGGAGCTGTTCTTGCTGGGATGGAATCCTTCCTTTGAACTACTGGTCTATACCATTTTTATACTGACTGAACTACCTTGGTTTGGAAATCAGTGTGGAGTTAAACTGGTGTCAGCCCATCCTTTGAATTGCCCTTGTGTAGGACCAGTACTAAGGTTCAGTATTGCCCACCTCAAGCAATCAAATATCATGAGTCTGGGGCCCAAAAATCATGAGATTTTTAGAAAAGTGATACATTTGGAATTCTTTTTATTCACCTTCTGGTTCCTGAGGGTTGAGGTGCACTGGGAGTCACATTTCCAAGCTTTTCTCTGAGAGCTAGATATTTACTTTGGTTTTAATGAAAGCTTTGATTTTCATGTATTCACATGACTCCAGGACCTGGGACTTTGAGAAACCCACTAAATATTGTAATACTCATGATGAAATCGCAAGAGCTGGCAACACTGTACCCATAAAGCTTATTTCTACAAATGTACAGAGAAAAGCTATGCTGACAAAAGTGCTTTTATAACTTTTGTCAGCATAGCCGCATAAACATTAGGGGTCTGAATCGATTTAGCTACATTGTTTTCCAAACCAGTATAGCTAAATCAGGACAAACTCTGGGTGTAGACCAGCCCTTAACCTGTCACTATCCAGGCCAAAAGACAAGGAAGCTGGAGGCAGGTGATTTGCAGCTATAAGTGTGTCTGCAATCAGTTCAGAACTGATGGCTCTCACCACCCGCTAGCCTCCCTGGACTCAAGGATGATTCTGATTTACTTGAAAATAGCAATATTTTATGGAAAGAAAGAAAGAAAGAAAGGTAGGTAGGTTTGGGGACAATCTTCAAGTCCCCAGGGGATTTTACTACATTCTTTTGGGCTGCCTGGCTCACCCTACAGAGCGCTATAAGGCCAGGTTCTGACCAGAGAGATGCAGATAGAGATGGCTAATGGAATAGTACACAAGGAGATCCCTTCTTCTATTGCACATCCACTCAGGGGCCGGATACTAAGGGGGAAGCGTGCTGTGCTTACTTCTGCATCAGCCGGAATTCTTCCTGGGGACTCGGCTGCGGATTGGCCAATTAGCACCATAGTATTCCCATTGTTGGCTAAGCCTCCACAGCAATGTCCTCCTAGCACCCAGTGGCTGCAGGCGCTCATGTATGTCTTCTTCTACCTTCCTTCTACCTACATTCTTCTTCTCTGCACCCAACTAAAACAGCTGATGGTATTTACGGAAGAGTGTGTCCCAGAGGGAGAGAGGAGGAGAAAATCACTTGAAAGAAAGGATGGGTCATACCATTTCAGATTAGAATTGGGGGTCAAACCAAAATCCTAGATCTGAACATCATCCCCAAGCATTGGTGAAGTTCTGATCTGGACCTGACCTGACTCCAAACTTTACAAGCCTCGGCCCATCCCTAGTTCATTCGGATAAAATAAGAACAAACTTTGGTCCAAAACTCAGCCGCAACCCAAACTTCTAGGAAGTGTCAAAAAGGTCTGATTTAGTTCTCCCTCCATAACATTATTTTTCATACCTGTCTGTCTGTCTGTCTGTCTGTCTGTGGGTTTGCCATAGTCCCATCACTGTAATATCTAAGGACTTCTCAGGTAAATCAGATTTAAATTCAGGACTTCAGTAATTCTTCTGACCTTAAGCCCTCCCTGATCTATTAGATTTTGCTTGAGACATACCTCTCTAATTTTGTCCTCTGGTATTTCTAGACTTATTAGTTGCATCTGGAACTGGAAGAGCTGGAAAAAAATATTAGAAGAAAAAGATATTTTCACTGTATTTCTAGTCCCCTCCAGTACATTTTGTCTCTAGTTGTCTCATGCGAGAGTTTGCCCTTCCAAGACTCCCAGTTGAAACTCTGGATCCCAAGAGACATTGAGCAGTCATCACTGTCATGGATGGAACCAGAGATCTTAGCGATGGAATGGAGTTAATACACCACACAGTCCATGGGCTCCATCCAACCAGCAAGGTCAATGCAGATATTCCTATTGGGCTCAATGGGAGATGAATTGGGCCCCGTGTCATTGCCAATGGAGGGTTATTTCCGACACTGTAGTCATTGAGAGGGGGTAGGGTAGAGCTGAACAAAAACCAGAATTTCCATTTTTCAAGAAATTCCATTCTGTCATAACAAAGAGTTGAAATAAAGGAGTTTCCCACATCGGGGAATGTTCAGAACTATTTCTGTTTGACTTTGTCAACATGTTTTGTTTCGATAAGGTCAATCATTTCAATTTCATCATTTTGACATTTCCTTTATAGTCAATCGTAAAACGAGAATGTAATTTAAAAGTTGAAACGCAAAAGTTGAAATGAAATCTTTCAACCTGATCAAAACATTTCATTTTGAGACTATTCCTGTTGAAAATGTTGGCCAAATTGGTACATTCCCATGAAACGTTTCAATTTTGTCAAATCAGTGTTTTTGGATGGAAAACTTGTCTAGCAGAAAATTTGCAACCATATGTGGCACGGCCCAGCTCGCTCCTGCCTCTGCTCAAGTCCACAAGCAACACAGAGACCTTTATGCTGATAAAATACATGGTGAAGTTTATTTACAATGAACACTACCCATCCTTATACCTACAGTCGTAGGGAGCCATCCACTCCTCAGGCAAGCAGGGAAGAGCAATCTCTCTCTGTCTGTTTCCTCCTTCCCCCACCCCCCGCCCCCACTTCCTTCCTGTGCCTTTTTGTATCCACTGCCTAATGTCTTAATTAGCCTGCCAGCTCTCCTACACCCATCAGTTAGGCACAGCTCTTCTTAACACGGCCTGTTCTGCAGTAATTAAGCGGAGCTGCAGTGACCAGAGTACTGGTTCAGCTGCAGCTGCTCAACTCTCTGTCTCATCATAGAATTGTTGATTATAAAGGCAGAAGGGACCATTGTGATCATCTAGTCTGACCCCCTGCGTAAAACAGACCATGGTACTTCCCTGAATTATAAATCCATGGTACGCCCCCATTTTGAATCCTGCAAGCAGATGTGTCGTCCCATCTCAAAAAAGATCAATTGGAATTGGAAAAGGTTCAGAAAAGGGCAACAAAATGATGAGGGGTATGGAACGGCTTCTGCTGAGGAGAGATTAATAAGACTGGGACTTTTCAGCTTGGAAAAGAGACGACTAAGGGGGGATATGACTGAGAGCTATAAAATCATGACTGGTGTGGAGAAAGTAAGTAAGGAAGTGTAATTTACTCCTCATAACACACGAACTAGAGGTCACCAAATGAAGTTAATAGGCAGCAGGTTTAAAACAAACAAAAGGAAGTATTTCTTCACACAACCCTCAGTCAACCTGTGGAACTCTTTGCCAGAAGATGTTGTGAAGGCCAAGACTATAACAGGGTTAAAAAAAGAACTAGATAAATTCATGGAGGATAGGTCCATCAATGGCTATTAGCCAGGATGGGCAGGGATGGTGTCCCTAGCCTCTGTTTGGCAGAAGCTGGGAATGGGTGACAGGGGATGGATCACTTGATGATTACCTGTTCTGTTCATTCCCTCTGGGGCACCTGGCACTGGCCACTGTCGGAAGACAGGATACTGGGCTAGATGGACCTTGGTCTGACCCAGTAGGGCCGTTCTTATGTTCCTGTTTGTACCAGAGCAGATCTTTTAGAAAAACAGCCAAGCTTGATTTAAAAATGGGCAGTGATGTATCCACCTTAGCTCTTGGAAAGTTTTTCCAGTACTTAATGGACCAGCTCTAAGGTTGGGCTCTGCACACCTTAAAAGGGCTTCTAGGATTAATGTCCTTCAATCAACCCTTTGCTGCTCATGCCTGCTTAGCAAATTCCTCCTAGCCACCAGATCCCAGTAGCTGGCAAGACCCATCTAAGGCCTGGTCTACAGTACAGCTTACGTCGACCTAACTACAGAAGTGTCTACACTTACATTTCGCTCCCGCCGATGTAACTGCCCCACTCCACCAACTTAATAACTCCACCTCTACGAGCGGCGTACAGCCAAGATCGATATAGGTAGGTCGAGGCAGTGTCAGTGTAGACACTGCGTTGCTTATGTCAACTGCTACTGGTTCAGGAGCCCTCCCACAATGCCCCACACTGACAGTACAATCGATGCAAGCGCTCCTGGTGAGGACACACACCACCGACACAAGGAGCCAAGTGTAGACACACACAAGCGACGTAACTACTGCGGCAGCTGTATGTCGACGTAAGTTAGGTCGACTTAGTTTTGTAGTGCAGACATGGCCTAAGATTCCTTCTGTCATCGCTTCCTCTCACTTCTTCCTCTTCCTGATCTTGGCTCACAAGCCCTCCCGCTTCCTCCCCCACACCCTCCTTAACGGCCCTCATCTCTGGAGTTCTTAACTTGCCCCAAGCCTTGATTTAAAATTTACACTGCCGGCCTTCCGCAGCAAGTTCCAGTTTAACTCTGTGTTAATACCGCTTCGTGATGGGCCTTGTCAATTTTGAAGGGGTGGGGGAGGAGGCTTGTAAGGATTAGTCTCCCTTGGGAAAAAAAAAACGCTCGGTCTGGAGGGAAAGTTTAATTAAAAAGAGCAGAGTTTTTAATTACCAAAGAAACCTACTTGAATGGTTCATTTGCATAATCCCGATGGCAGTGGGGGAACAGGCAAGAATGAGATAAAGTTTCTTTACAATCATTTCCCTGCATTTCCATATCTCTCTGGAAAGGACTCTGATCCATCCCTCCCTCCCACTTCCATATTCCTCTGACTGACTGACTGCTTGGCCTGGTCTTCAGCTGCCCGTGTGTTCGGCTTCCCCTTTGTTTGCCCCCAGGGCATCGTACAATAATAATGTGCCATTCTCTGGGTGGGGCCACGTTGGCGAAATATCATTGTCCCGCCTTCCGCTTTGGTGGATTGTCCTCGGCTGTGGAGAGCACATGCAGAGGCTTGTCAAAACACTCGTGGGGCAAACGGGGAGAAGTCTGACACAAGAGAAACCTACCAGGAAAGCAAAAGGACCGGGGCTTGCCCACTGCTGGAAATTGGCCTGGAAAAACACACCCATGCATCCGGATGGATGATTCCTATTCAGCAGAGACAGATTAAGGCAATCCAGGCACCAGACACACCAGAACATTGGGTATCCCATGAATTCGTCCCACAGCCCAAGTTCTATGCTGTGGCTTCACCTCCAACATGACACAGGGAAGCCTATGGCTCTGCCCCATAGTCCCAGCTTCCTACTGTTGCCCCTCCCCCTCTAGAATGTGGGGTATCCTATGGCTTCGCCCCCCAACTCTAGCCCTGTGCTGTGCCCCACCCCCAACAGGACACTAGGTATCCTATGGCTCCGCTCCCCCATCCCTAGCCCTGTGCTGTGCCCTGCCCCCTACAGGACACCGGGTATCCTATGGCTCTGCCCCTCAGCCCAAGCCCTGTGCTGTGCCCCACCCTTAACAGGACACTGGGTATCCTATGGCTCCGCCCCCCGCCCCCCAGCCCTAGCCCTGTGCTGTGCCCCACCCCCTACAGGACATGGGGTAATGCCTGGCTCCACCCCACAACCTGAGCCCTGTGCTGTGCCCTCACCCCCTGCCTAGGGTCGTGGCAGGGAGGCTGCTCCTCCCACCCCATCAGAAGCAGCAGCATGGAGCTCCCTTTGCTCCCGCCAGGAGTGCAGCAGGGGCTCTCTGCCCTCGGGGGCAGCAGGGGTCCTTCCTTCCCGCTGCCCAACTGAGCAGAGAAACCTATTGCCCAAGGAGAGAGAAAAAGGGAGCGGAAAAGGTGGGGGAAGGGGCAGCTCTGGCCCTGGAAAACAGACCTTTCTGCCTCCATCAGCAAGTCCCACCAGCAGGCAATTCACATTATACAACTGAAGAGATGGGGCGCCACCTATCCGGTCCCCATCACCAAAGTAGCTGAGCTCCTCCTGACACCCCCAGGCCGTAGGGAAGTATCCCCATCCCCACTTTACAGATGAGGAAACTGAGGCCCAGAGAGACGAGGTGTCTTACTCTAGGTCTGGATTCGGCTACGGTTGGAAAGTTGTTGTGCTGGTGATGAAAAACCTGGCTGGTGCTAAAGCCCTTGCCCCAGCCACCCGGTGTATACCGTTCTGTCAGTGCCGTTCTCTGCAGACTGCCTTTACTTCCCTCTTTCTTTGAGGCTTGGATCAGGGACAGCAGAAAAACCCTCCGTTTCGCTCCCTTCAGACCCTTCATTTCCCAGGGTTTGACTCCAGTGCAGGGTTTGTGTGGCCTACAGCGAGCAGTGGCCAGAGAAGACCTCCCAGCACTAGGCCCTGCGTTGGGGTGTTTGGTCGGTGAAAGACATAAATCCACACTGTGTAGATCAAGCATAGGAGTTTATTACACACAGCGCTGGTGGAGTGTCACCTGGCTTATTAGGCTCAGAGACACTGTCAATCAATTGATTACAATAGAATATATAGATTTTCCATGGGCGGGAGAAAGTGACGGGGTAGGCAGTTCCACACCCCGGGATAGGTTTTGCAGCAAGACAAGCTAGCACATTAGCCAATGGTTAGAAGGTTACATAATGTCTCCGCCCATGGTCTCAAGTTAGCAAGTTAACATTTAATTAATACTTTGATAAAATGTTATTAGTATAAAATATATATGTTGAATTCTGATTTGGGGTCCATAGGAATGGAGCAACTCCTTTGATTGTCCAACAGGTACATTCCTAGGGGTTAAAGCAAAGAAACAGTGAAAGGATATGATAATACAGATTGTCTTCTTTATGTCTTAAGGCAGGGCATTGGTCTCTGTGAAAGGGAGGTGGAAGGATGCCATATCTTTATACTGACGTGCCAATTTCCATAAACTCAAGGTTGGATCTGTGGGAAGACTGTTTTCCCTTCAGGAGAAACACAATAGGAACAGGGATCCTTTGTTCAATTTGAACAAAGGTCATAATTCAAAATGATCTGGACAAATTGGAGAAATGGTCTGAGTTAAACAGGATGAAGTTTAACAAAGACAAATGCAAAGTGCTCCACTTAGGAAGAAAAAATCAGTTTCACACATACAGAATGGGAAGAGACTGTCTAGGAAGGAGTACGGCAGAAAGGGATCTAGGGGTTATAGTGGACCACAAGCTAAATATGAGTCAACAGTGTGATGCTGTTGCAAAAAAAGCAAACATGATTCTGGGATGTATTAACAGGTGTGTTGTGAGCAAGACATGAGAAGTCATTCTTCCGCTCTACTCTGCTCTGGTTAGGCCTCAGCTGGAGTATTGTGTCCAGTTCTGGGCACCGCATTTCAAGAAAGATGTGGAGAAATTGGAAAGGGTCCAGAGAAGAGCAACAAGAATGATTGAAGGTCTTGAGAATATGACCTATGAAGGAAGGCTGAAAGAATTGGGTTTGTTTAGTTTGGAAAAGAGAAGACTGAGAGGGGACATGATAGCAATTTTCAGGTATCTAAAAGGCTGTCATAAGGAGGAGGGAGAAAACTTGTTCACCTTAGCCTCTAAGGATAGAACAAGAAGCAATGGGCTTAAACTGCAGCAAGGGAGGTCTAGGTTGGACATTAGGAAAAAGTTCCTAACTGTCAGGGTGGCTAAACACTGGAATAAATTGCCTAGGGAGGTTGTGGAATCTCCATCTCTGGAGATATTTCAGAGTAGGTTAGATAAATGTCTATCAGGGATGGTCTAGACAGTATTTGGTCCTGCCATGCGGGCAGGGGACTGGACTCGATGACCTCTCGAGGTCCCTTCCAGTCCTAGAATCTATGAAACATTGGATGAAACATGATTATTCAGGTATTGCTTCACCATCTGGCATTTCTACTGACCAAGCATATCTTAGCAAAGGCAATGTTATCTTGTTTACCCCAGCTTTCTCTTAGCTGATCACTATTTGCTAGGCCTCTGGTCTCCAGACCAAACTTTGGACTTTGGGTCTGAAAAAGAGCTGGCACAATCCATATACCAGGTTGTTATATAAAATGCACATGGATTTTAACCCTTCAGTCGGCTTAGCTGATCACACCTAGGGTGAACAGATAGCAAGTGTAAAAAATCGGGACGGGGGTTAGGGGTAATAGGTGCCTATATAAGAAAAAATAGGGACTGTCCCTATAAAATTGGGACATCTAGTCACCCTAATCACACCCCTCCTGCCATATCTCTCTGCAGTGTCCTTTGTGCCCATCTGGGACGGGAATGTTGTATTCAGGGATGGGCTAAACAGATTGGATCAGAAGTGGCCCAAACTCATGCCTGAAAGCAGGGCTGGCTCTAGGGTTTTTGCCGCCCCAAGCGGCGCAAAAAAAAAAAAAAAAGCCGTGATTGCGATCTGCAGCGGCATTTCGGCGGGAGGTCCTTCACTCCGAGCGGGAGTGAGGGACCGTCCACCGAATTGCCGCTGAATAGCTGGACGTGCCGCCCCTCTCCAGAGTGGCCGCCCCAAGCACCTGCTTGGCAAGCTGGTGCCTGGAGCGGGCCCTGCCTGAAAGTCTACAGAGCGTGATAGGCAGAGAGAGAGAAACGCACAGAGAGAGAGAAAGGTCTAGAGAAGGGGGAAGGACGAAGAGAGAGAAAGACGGAGAGAGGAGAGCGTTGAGCAGTGTTCAGTTGTGTGGCTGGAAGTGGGCAGCATGTGTTAGAGGAATGTAATCTGTGCCTGCGAGCCCATGTGTTATGGGCATCAGCAGCATGACCACACAGCCCAGAGTGTGGGAGCTCTGCTGAAGGTTTTATTCCCCCCCGCCTCCACCTAGGCGCACACGTAAGCTCGGCTGCAGAAAGGGAGAACTTAGCATCTCCCACTTTCGCTGATCAACTAGACGTGCAGCACAGAGTCACCCCTTCTAATTACTCCCAGAGGGCAGAAAGGGGCAGGCCAGGAGAGCACCGGAAAACGACATTCTGTGTGTGTGTGTGTGTGTGTGTGTGTGTGTGTAGCATGCAGCATGCGTGCGAGGGCATGTGTGTGTCTCTGGGTGTGTACCCAGGAAGTGTGTGTGTATACAATAAGTGGTAAGAAGAGGGGTGTCCAGGGGTATACACTAACCCATGGGGTGGTGGCTGGGTGGGGGTTGAATTGATGGGGAGACAAGGTTGATTTGGAAGTTTGGGGGACAGGATTAATTGCTGGGCAGGACACAGGCAGATGTGGGGGTGAGAACTCCTGCAGTGAGGAGGGCGAAATCCCCTTAACCAATAAATTTGGGAGCGTGGACAGCACTAATTCTCTCTCTCTCTCTCTCACACACACACACACACACTAAGCATAAGCACGGAGAATTCAACAATCAAAAGACAGAATGAAAAAAGCACAATAAAGTGTTTTTTTTTTAAATCTCATGATTTTTTGGACCAATCTTATGATTTTGGGGGGATCTGACTATGATTTTTGGTCTTTGAGGTTGACAATACTGTTTGCAGCCCCAGGAACTCTTGCGAGGTGTCTGTCCCAATGCCCTTACAAAAGAAATGATTACAAAATAAAATATAAGGAAAACAGGTTTACTTACCTATTCCTTGCAGGAAGATGTCCTGGACACATTGACTTTCTCCAGGTCTCTCCCTGTTCACTGGGAATGGTGCTGTTCATATACACCTCCTATTTCCCAGTAGGCCTTGCTATGACTACAAGGCTGGTTGCCATGATGGACTACATTTCCCAGTTTGCCTTGATCTCCTGAGTCCCTAAGGAGACTGGATGGAGACGCCAAGACTTGGCCTTGTCCCTCACCATAGCCTACCCCCCTATATGGGGGTCACCAGAACAGGCTTTCTTGTATAAACCACAGATCGCTTCCCTAAGGCCATTTCCTCCCCCTCAGTTGTGGTGCCCCCTCCGAGATTCTCACAGACGTTAGGGTTGCCTGGGTGGAGCTTGACACTGAGGTTCAATATTTTAACCACAGAACAAGTTGCATCAGTTTGTGCTTTCCCACGCCCCCACTGTAAGCTGGACAGGCCTCCTCCTCGGGCTGAGAAGTGATCCAATCTCCCTGACCCACAGGGAGGGATAGCTCAGTGGTTTGCGCATTGGCTTGCTAAACCCAGGGTTGTGAGCTCAGTCCTTGAGGGGGCCACTTAGGGATCTGGGGCAAAATCAGTACTTGGTCCTGCTAGTGAAGTCAGGGGGCTGGACTCAATGACCTTTCAAGGTCCCTTCCAGTTCTAGGAGATAGGATATCTCCATTAATTAATAATTAACCCCTCTAATTTGTGCCCTTTTGCCGGTGACTGCCCACAAGCGTACCAGTTGTGGTGTGACCATTACCCCACTAGAAATGGGACTTTGTTTCCCACAGAACAGCCTTCAGCTGTTAACTGTATTTGGCCTGTGGTAGACATGAACAGTTGTTCCAGAAGTGAATGTTTGTAGCCCGTCATACCCATCCAGCTTTCCTCATTCCACTGTTTAATGAGCTCCCCTGGACGCTATATTCTAGGAGAAAAGATGCCCCTTTGTGCGATAACTCTTCTGGAACTGTTTTTCCTCCTTTAATTCTCAATGCCCCTGCTATTTATGCCACATTGAAGGCAGAAATTTGCATTAATATGCCCAGTGCTATCTGACAGATGATCTGTCTAATTGACACCAACCCCTAGGCTTTCATTATTTTACACCATGCGCTAGAAATGTACTTCGCAGGAATTAGAGATGAGCCTGAATCAAAATCCAAATTCTCATAATAACAACCTTATCTCTGACCCCCAAACTCTATATGTGAGCTCTTTCATTACATACATCACGAGAGAGAGAGAGAGAGAGAGAGAGAGAGAGAGAGAGAGACCAAGATATATATAGACTACACAGTCAAAAGTGTGTTAAAACGCTAAAATTGCAAAGTCAAGCACTCAAAAGCAAAGAAATGCCAGCACTAGGGTGACCAGATGTCCCGATTTTATAGGGACAGTCCCAATATTTGGGACTTTGTCTTATATAGGCTCCTATTACCCCCCACCCCCATCCCGATTTTTCACACTTGCTGTCTGGTCACCCAGGACAAAGATTGTCTGAGCAGCTTTAATTCGACCCTCTTGTGCATATGCATTATGATACAGTCTTGAATTACATGATCACATACTACTTTTCCACAGGACCCCTGCTGAATTCAGTGTATAGTAGGGTGACCAGACAGCAAGTGTAAAAAATCGGGACAGGGGATGGGGAGTAATAGGAGCCTATATAAGAAAAAGACCCCAAAATCGGGACTGTCCCTATAAAATCAGGACATCTGGTCACCCTAGTGTATAAGATGATCAATGCTGGATGATGAACTTTGGTACACTAGATTTGCCATATTAGATGAGACCCTGGGTCCATTTTTTCCAGTATCCCGTCTTTGGCAGTGGCCAGCACCAGATCCTTCAAAGACTGTGCAAGGCAACCCACAGTAGTGTAACTATGGTGTGACCTGCCCATAGGGGAAATTTCTTCCCAACCCCTATTAGTTTGGGACGGTTGATGTAGGAGTTAAGTGGTGCATAGGCCATGAGCTGGCCTTCTGCATGGGGAGTGAATTTCACACTGAGAGTCTGAATTGCAGCGTGTGTCTGACCTGGACTGTGGGCAGGACCCTGTCTCTCTCTGTGCTTATACCCTGACAGCACTCAGTGAGTAAACAATCCTAATTAACAACACCGCCACTGCCTGCCTGATACCTGTTTTGTGGCATCAGCCCCTAGGATGGTCAACCTGGTGCTTTTCAGCGGCACAGAACTCGCCCTGAAGAATAGCAGAGGGGGAATTCACAGCCCCTCGAGCGCATCTCCCTCTCAAAACATTGCCATCAGCTTCGACCCTCTCCACTGTCTAGAATGTCCCAAGAGCAGATGCCAGGTGACGTCTCGACCGGGGTTTTGCCATACGGACAGAATTAATTGCAAAGGGCTTGTTTGGTTTTTTGATACCTTTTCAATTAGACGCATAACGGCTCGCTCCCTCCGCCAGCCCCTGGCTATAAGCATACCACGGGCCCTCTCCACGCAGCACCAAAGAGAAATAAAGGTTGCAATCATTTATATCTCTGTTTCCGATGGTGATGACATTGGAAGCTTATTTTATTTAACTCTATTAAGCAAATATTAGCCATTAATTATCGCCTGTCTCCTTTCATTTCTGCCTTTGTCAGTAAAACATCTAACGTGGGGAGAAATTATGCTAATTCCATTCAAAAAATGATTAGGCAGAGGGTTTATTTATTTATTTATTTATTTGCCTGGGATTGATCTTGTCTGACCTCTAAACCACTAACTCGGCATTCTGTCTTCAAACAGCTTTGGAAAGAGGATAAAGATGGAAACAAACAGACATATGGTGCACAGGAGCCTAATTCATGCGTAGTTGCTCATCCCAGGCAGATGGAAATGGCTGTTTGAGTACCTTGGTTAGAGAGCTGCCTTTAAAACGTACCTTCTTTTTATGTTCCCTTTGTCATCAGCGCAGCTAATTAGCCGCTCCAAGGCAACTTTTCGCTCAGCTCTGAACCGTACACGCATATTAATTTTCCAATGGGGTTCCCTCCCCCCCCGCCCAATCCATTTGCCAGTTTAAATGACAGGCCGATTACTTTAATGGTAGCAAATGTAAAATATGCCCAAGCTGTTGCTAATACAGAAGGGGTACGGCCACGGTTGGGGGTGGAGTCAGTGAAGAGCGAAGTAGCGGCGTGAGGATAGCTGAGACGTCCAAGGATTTTGTCCTTCAGCTCTTCCTTAACCACTGTACCTCATCTGCATTCTGAGTATTACAGAAGCCTCTAAATATCCCATCTGCGCTCTGCATACGCAGTCCCTGCTCAAAGACTGTACAGTCTAAGTAGAAAAGACACAACCAGAAAGAAAGTCAAACTTTCCCCCGTTTTATCAGTGGGAAACCGAGGCACAGACTGATTAAAGTGACTTGCCCCAGTTTACAGAAGGAGTCTATGGTAGAGAACTTGGATTGAGCTGGGAATGTGCAATGAATGAGGCTGGGGAGAAAGTTCTCTGGGGAAATTAGTTCTGACTGCTCAAAGGAAAGTAACGACAGATAATGGAGCGACACCAACTGACTCCAGCAAACAAATGAAGCAGAACTTGGAGACGTGGAACCATAAGCAAAGAAAACTCACCGAATGCAGTGCCTGCAGCTCACAATATCCCTTGGTCCTGCCAGCATGGTAGGTCACAGAGACAGGCCTTCTTTGTAAAGCCATGCTTCTGGCTGCCTAGTGACACTGAAAGTCCGACCTTCTCCGTTCCATTCCACTTTTTGACCGAGGAGGCAAACTGATCCCTGATTTAGGTATCACCGTTGATTTCCATAGCTTTGGCCCACTACGTATTTGGCCCATTACATACTTGAAACACATTTTTCTCTCACTTCTCCTTCTAGCTAAGAAGCTGTTTGATTTCAGAGGGCCTCTCTGTGTAAGCTTCTAATTCATTTCCAAGACAGTGCACCTCACAGCTGCAGTGGTCTCGGGATATGTTTCCTAGAGATGAAAAATTCAGTCTCCTAGAATTTTGCTGCAGCCTGTGACATGCATTCTTGCTCCAGGCAGGATGGCATCGACTGTCTGTGATTTGTCCTTTTTATTCACTATAAAATGCTAGCTACTGGGGAAAAGACTGGAGTTTGACTGTATGGCACAAGGCCAGTCCTGCTGGGTGCTACACCATTTAGGCCATTCAGCGATGAACACGTTTAAAAAACATCAGGTTTAAAATCTGCGAGCACCTAGGATTTCCTCACTATGCTGTGAACCATGGAAACTCCACAGCAACTACACAGAGAGCACCTGCACCCTCTTGTCCTGAAAGCATAGGCTTTTAACAGTGGAGCTAATGGAGAATCACCTTTAGCTTTTGGCAGTATGGTACATATGACACACATAATAGATCCCTTCAGCTTCCACCCAGCAGAGGGCAGTACGTGCACATGCAGGCACACACACACACACACATACACACACTCACTACACACACACACTACAGGCTATAGGCACTGACAGGTAACTTGGCTCCCAGTGGGTTTGTAAATGGACTGAGCAGGCCAAACTCCTCTCACAGCCACTCCAGTGCAGCGCCCATTGAAGCTTTGTTTTGTTAAATAAAGCGTGGGAATCCCAAGGGGCACCCACAGGAGTGGGGCACACACCTACCCTTGCCAATCAGAATGTGGCCTGTCTTTTCCCCAAGGCTTTGCACACTGTAGTGAATTAAAGGGACAGATCACGGACACCCTTGACTTTCAATAGGAGTTGGGTGCCTAATTCCCTTAGGCTCCACTCTTTAGAGGCACGATGGCCCAGTGGTTAGGATGCCAGCCTGGGACTGGGGAGACTCAGGTTCAATTTCCTGCTGTACCACAGTGACCTTGGGCAAGTCACCTAGGCCCACATTTTTAAAGGTATTTAGGACAGTTGATAGGATTTGGCTCCTTTCGAAAAGGAGATTTAGGCTGACGCTGAGCCCATCGATGCCTAAATACCTTTTAAAATCTGGGCCCTAGTCTCTCTGTGCCTCGGGGAGTATTTCTTTACACAACGCACCGTCAACCTGTGGAACTCTTTGCCAGAAGATGTTGTGAAGGCCAAGACTATAACAGGGTTCAAAAAGCACTAGGTAAGTTCATGGAGGATAGCTCCATCAATGGCTATTAGCCAGGTTGGGCAGGGATGGTGGCTCTAGCCCCTGTTTGCCAGAAGCTGGGAATGGGCGACAGGGGGTGGATCACTCAATGATTGCCCTGTTCTGTTCATTCCCTCTGAAGCACCTGGCATTGGCCACTGTCGGAAGACAGGATACTGGGGTAGACGGACCATTGGTCTGACCCAGTCTGGCCGTTCTTATGTTCTGATGTTCAGTTCCTCCCCTGTGAAATGGGGATAATAGCATCTACCTCACCAGGGTGTTGTGAGGCACTCGGATACGAAGGTGATGGGCCCATAGACCTACCATAGATAGCTTACAACAAGAGCCCTCTTTCCTGGGGCTGTTATTCTGGAGTCTCACCAGACTGCCCCGTTTGCAACAACCCTGTGTAAACTGCCCCTCTCATTTTGTCTCCTGGAAAATAAGCATTGTATTTAAATGTAAAACAGAAAAGAGACAGAGCCCTGAAGAGCTTAGCATAAAGCAGCTCCCAGACTGCCCTACCAATCCCAGGACTATGATTCTGCATAGCAGGTGTCTTCAAACTCAAGCAGTTTTGCTCTTCCCAACTGTTTGGGTTGCTGGGGGGACAGGGGTAGGAGGGGGGGGGGGGCTCCCCTTCAAACTTCTGAGAGAAGACATTTGTGGGAGCCATCTGCTACATGCAAACTCATTTAGAATTTAAAAGTACAAGGAGGAACGGGCTAAATAGATTACGGAAGAGCATTTGTCTCTTAACTTTGCAAATCAGGCCCTGAAGGGACTGAGTTGCCAGGTTGCTTAGTTGAAAGCTCCGGTATTTTCTGTAACATGAAAGCCAGACGTTGGCGTCTGTATAAATTCCCGCACAGCTTGGCACAACGGCTGGGGAGAAGGGGAGCTTAGATCACATAAGGAAGTGCAGGCCCTAAAAAGAGAATAAATTCTTACTTGTCTCTAGGGATGGACCTGCTGCCTGCGTGCCTGATTAGCGTAGCTGTGGCCAATGAAAATTACAGGACTTTTCCTTGAACAGCTGTCCAGCTTGCTGATATCCACTTGCTCAAGAAGGGGTTAAACCAGGTGGAAATTTCCCCCCTCGCCCCTTTGCTGTCTCCAAAGCCAGTCCATCTCGCTAGGTTCTTTTACTGGTGCCCATAAAGACCTTCACAGCCCTAAAGCTTGAGGTTACAATGACGTCCAGTTTTATTTTTCATTAACAATTATATGGATTGAAACCAACTTCTTCTTCTGGGTAAGTTAATACAGGCCCAGTTTAGAAACTGGAGTCCCATGATATTGTACAGAACAGATACAAGGGCAGTAGCACCACATCCTCCCTCATCAGCATGCTTAGCCCCAAGCCCTACCACCACATCTAGAGCTGAGAGAGCCAGGAACTCAGCTCCACTTGACCACTGACACAGCTACCAAGTGGTCATGGTTTCATAACACGGATGCTTGTCAGCTGGGAAGTGGACTTGCATTGTGTCACACCTATGTATAAACATGCTGCAGGCTGGATTTGAACTGGGGATGAAGGGCTTGAGTGATCACCAACCCAGTAGTTGGTGTTGGTCCTGCTTTGAGCAGGGGGTTGGACTAGATGACCTCCTGAGGTCTCTTCCAACCCTAATATTCTATGATTACCCAATCCCTGAGCTATCCACTCACTTTTTCTCTCTGTGCTATGCCCACACCTGCCCCACATTTTGGCAATTAATTGATCTTTGACTATTAGCAGTAAATATGCCCAATGGCCTGTGATGAGGATGTTAGATGGGGTGGGATCTGAGTTACTACATAGAATTCTTTCCTGGGTGTCTGGCTGGTGAGTCTTGCCCACATGCTCAGGGTTTAGCTGATCGCCATATTTGGGGTCGGGAAGGAATTTTCCTCCAGGGCAGATTGGCAGAGGCCCTGGAAGTTTTTCGCTTTCCTCTGCAGCATGGGGTACGGGTCACTTGCTGGAGGATTCTCTGCACCTTGAAGTCTTTAGACCATGATTTGAGGACTTCAATAGCTCAGACCTAGGTTAGGAGTTTATTACAGGAGTGGGGGCGGGGGGGTGAGATTCTGTGGCCTGCATTGGGAAGGAGGTCCGACTAGACGATCATAATGGTCCCTTCTGACCTTAAAGTCTATGACTCTACACCACTGTGCCCCACCTCGCTGGGCCCGACCCATTCTCTTTCAACCACTTGGTAGCCTAGCTTCCTCTGTCCCAGCTTCTTGTGCTCCACCCACTCTCAGATCCTGTATCCTTTCCTGCTCTTGCCAAGTTCTTCTTGCATCCCCGTCCACTCCATCCCACATCCTCACTTGCCTGTCCATGTGATCATAAAAATGTACTTGTCTCGTCATCTTTCTTCTGAACATTTGCCTGTTGGGAAAATGAAGTGTGTTTAACTGACTCATGTTGTTCACCTGGTACTTCACCCAGGAGAATCTTATGTGTGACTATGACAACAATAGAGATGATGTTGGTGACAGCCTTTGGGGGTGGATAATAGAACCAAGGCTTCCTTTTGTGTTTCCCATAGCAATTGATTCTGTGCGCGACTGTCTTCTGGAAGTGATCACAATTGGTCTTTGTGGCTTGGGTGTTTATATTTTTATGCCCACTCCACAGGTATTATCCCTGCCCTCAGACGCCTCCACCTGTGTCCATTCTTGTCCCTCGTCAAGTCCAAGCTCAGCATTTTTAATGCGCTGCAAAGCTATTATACAGCAATTGTACACAATCACGCCTACGATGCATCTTCACTCTCAGCTTCTGCTTCAACCCCTCTTCTGGGCAGTCTTCTCCCTTCCCTGGTGACTTTGTCACCTTCTTCCATTCTCTTCAGGCAAACCATGGGGCCAGGCCTGGCTACTAGTTCAAATTCTGAAGCGCAGGACAATGGGTGTATATGCCCTTACCCAGAATGCCCTTCTCATGCACACTGGGGTCTGAATTCTGAGGAGAAAGGGAAGTATTTGCTCATTGCTGGCAGTTCTCAGCCAATCCCTAGTTTTTCCACCTGTGGGTCAGGGTTTTTTAATGTTCCTCTCAGGTGACTGACATCTGGGGGATCAGACCTCTATTCACAGCTAGTGCAGGGTATCAGAAACCCCCTTAGGTCACCTATAACTGAGCAGAAAGTGTGATACTTTTTTCTCAGGGGACCGGACAGATGGGCAGAAACTTTGCAGCCGGAAGGTATACCTTGGGGGAGCACCCTGTAACCCCCATATTCCTCATTTATATATAATTGTGATCTTGCATATATAGCAGGCCATGTGAGGTATCAGGGGAAAGGTTATGATCTGCTGAAAGTCACTGTTCTCTCTAAATGTGTATGTCATTAGTGCATATGAAGTTATGAGATTGTGTTGTATGGTTGTCAGTAACACATGCTGTAAGTTGGGGAATCGGCCAGATAGTAGCTCCCCACAGACAACAACAAGGAAAGTAACCAACGCCGGGGCAGGCGTCAAACAACCATCAACAGCCATTGTCCAGCAAGGCAGCTACAATTCAATGACTCACCTGCATAAGGCCACACCAGGAGAATTGCTCAGCCTTGCTTGGAGACTCAGCAATGCGCCCCGACATGCCTGGACTTGTGTCCTCCAAGCACATGGACTAAGGGTATAAAACAGAACAAAGGGGCCCATGCTGGGCCTTTCTCCTTCCCCCACCTACACTGCAAGCAACAAGGACACTCAGAAGACTGAAGACTCCAACAGAAGGGACTGGCCCAGGTTTCAAGGGTGAAACCTGTGTACTATGAACTGCAATATCCAGTGGGGTGAGAAAAACTGCTTAATGTAGATGTTACCCAGTCTAATAGGGTTGAGAGTTTAGACTGCAGGCTTATATTTTGTTTTCTTTTAGTAACTAACTCTGACTTTTTGCCTATCACTTATAATCACTTAATATCTATCTTTTGTGGTCAATAAATTTGTTTAACTGTTTATCTTTACCAGTGAGTTTGCCTGAAGTGTGTGGTAAATGCTCAGGTTTGCAAAGGCTGGTGTCTATCCACTTTCCATTGCTCAAGTGCTGAACCAATTAATAAATCTGCACTGCTTGTCTTGAGCAGTGCAAGATGGTGTATTCCTGAAGTACAAGGCTGGGAGCTGGGGGGATTTGGCTGGTGCCTTTCTCCATGTGATTCATCAGTGGCTCTGGGAGCATCCATAGAATCATAGAATCATAGAATATCAGGGTTGGAAGGGACCTCAGGAGGTCATCTAGTCCCACCCCCTGTTCGAAGCAGGACCAATCCCCAATCAGGCAATCTAGCTGGATGTGGGGCTCCACATGCTATCACATGAGTGATAGCAGGGCCTGGAGGGGTTTGCTGCTTGTCACTAGCAAAGCATTGAGAGAGATAGTCAACACTGGAGAGTTCAGGGGGCACAGCGGTCTCACAGTCCCAGCCTGGATCCCAGGGACCCCGTCACAGGCATCATTTCCATATGACCCTGTTGCTTTCATGGCTCTGTAACTTCCCCATAGACATAGTGCCCTAGGCAATCTTGTACTTGGACATTACATGCAGGTTATCCCAGCCTCAGGCCTTATTTACCCCTGGAAATAGCCCCAGTTTCAAACACTGATGTAGTTACACCTTGGTAGGGTGACCATACGTCCCGTTTTGGCCGGGACATTCCCTTTTTAAGCCCTGTCCCGGCCGGCCTGACTTTTTTGGCAAAAGTGGGCATTTGTCAAAAAAGTGGGATGGGGTGTGGAGGAACATGCAGGGGGGCGAGCAGTGATGCCAGCCCTGCCCGGGGGTGGGGGGAGATAGGGCTCAGAAGAGCAGCGATGCCAGCCCCAGCCTCGTGGGGTGGGCAGGTGGGGCTTGGGTGAGCAGCTTGGGCCAGCCTCACCTGGGGGGCAGGCTGGGCTCAGGTGAGCAGCTCGGGTCACCCCCTGGGGGAGGGAGCTTTGGGTGCATGGCTCATGCCAGTCCCGCGCGGTGTCCCATTTTCCCTTTGGGACATATGGTCACCTTACACCCGGGCAACTGCCAAGTTTAGACAAGAAAACTAAGATTCCCACCATGTTTACTCCTGCTTGACACCAGGGTTAGCTCTGCCAGTGACAATTGCTCCTTTCCTTGTCCACACATGAAGGTTGCGCCGATGCAGCTGCATCTTGGGCTGAACACAGGGCTAATCTATGTACAGACAAGGCCTAAGTGTGGAAAGGAGTCTGATGGTTCTCTAATAGTGCCCACTGCTCTCGTAGTTGGAATGGAGGAATGGGTGTCCTGGTTCCGCCTGAACTTCCTGTTTGGCCTTGGGAGAGTCACTTCACCTCTCTGCGTCTCTCAGTGTGGACAAAACGCTGCCCTGCTCTGGAATGTGGTTAGAATTGATTCATAGATGCCATGAGTGAACTGAGAACATGTTTTGCAGAGGCACAATGACATTTTCAAAAGGGACTGATGATTCGGGATACCGCCATTTTTGGATGTCCAGTCTGAGAGGCCTGTACGGGGCCTGGTTTCGCAGAGCGCTGCCGCTTTCTAACTGGGCACTGCAAAAGGAACCCCCTAGAATCACCAGAATCAACTAGGCCCAGATCCTTAAAGGTATTTGGGCTCCTAACTTCCACTGAAATCAACTGACGCTAGGAGCCTAAATGCCTTTGCAGATCTGAGCCTTCGTCGCTTTTCAAAATATGGGCCCTCGTTTTGACGCACTCAGACAACCGCACTCGGCCTCAGGTGTGGCTCTGCCTCGGGCCCACGGGAAGACGAAAACAATAGAAAGGGGAGACACGCCGCTGCCTCCCTGGTCATGTAGCTGATCAAAACATCTTCAATCCCTCCCGCATCCTCCCGGCATAAAGAGCCCGTGGTTGCGCCTCCATTTCGCATTTTGCTTCGAGCAAAAGGCCAAGCATTGCCCTGTGTGTTGGAAGTGTTCCTGACAAGCCCGATGAGCCAAAATGAACGAAAGCCCCAAGTTTTTTATTTGAGTTTTTTTTATGGTAAAACAGCCAAAGCTCACCCTGTGGGACGCCCTTTGTTTATGTACAACAAGGAGAGATACTGTCGGCCAGCGAGATGAGCACAACCTCCAGATCCCAGCATACCCCTGGCCTCCCACAGATGCAGCTTCTTGCAGCTCAACTTTTCAACTTTTGCCTGGGGGGAATGTAACAGCCTGTTGCTTTTTCGCCTGCCCGACTCCTCCCAGGAAAACAGCTCCTGGCTGCTTGTTTGGAGCTGCTGGCTAAAAATAAACGCTGCTTCTCGAGACAATTTGTATTCTGCTAACCCTGCTGCAATGCTCTAGCCACTCATTATGCGAGCGGCTGGTTTTCTTCCCGAGCACAACACAGGCCTTACGTAAGAGAATAATCCTGCACAATATAGCGGGTAATACAGGGGGAGGGGATCAAGGAACATAATAACAGGGACACGTTATGTACAGATTTTGGAGTCATGTTGCGCAGTAACTGCAGTAATTCTCCATCACAGACAAGGTTAATCAGCGTTGCTTCCCCCTCCATTTTTCCAATTTTCTTCCTCCGTACAAGGAAAACAAACGGTGAACTGATCTCAAATGAATTAAAGGGACACCGGGCCCTGATGCTGCAAACCCTTTCTCAGCAGAGGAGTCCTGCTGAAATCAATGGGAATGCTCACATGGGTAAGGGCTGCTCGTGTCACAAGGATCTGGCCCAGGAACAGGCTGAAAATTCATCATATGTTTTTTTAAATGCCCGTACCTAGGTTTCTAATGACACCTTAAAAGGGAAGATTGCAACTGAATCTGCTCGATTCTGCACCATTTATTCTTCTTATTATTCGTGACTTGTATTATCATAGCACCTAGGAGCCCTAGTCATGGCTAGCTATGATGCTAGGGGCTGTACAAACACGGAACAAGAAGACAGTCCCTGCTCCAAAGGGCTCCAATAGAGAAGACAGACACAGCAGGGGGCAGAGGTACACACAAGCTGAGAGAACTTCCATTAGCACCTAGAGCTAAGTCTCAGTTGAGGCCAGAATTAGCCCCCCCCCCCCCTTTTCCATACAGGAAACTGAGGCAGAGAGAGATTAAAGCGACTCGGCCAAATTGGCCCAAGAAGTGTGCAGCAGAGCTGGGAACCGAGCCCAATCCACCTGACTCCCAGTCAACTGCTGTACCTGCAACACCTCATGTCCCCCTTGCTGCTGTCTTTCTTTTTGCACTTCGCTCGTTCACCTGCACATCTACCAATGTGATATGTGCCAGCAATGCCCCTCTGCCATGTACATTGGCCAAACCGGACAGTCTCTATGCAAAAGAATAAATGGATACAAATCAGACGTCAAGAATTATAACATTCAAAAACCAGTCGGAGAACACTTCAGCCTTCCTGGACACTCAATAACAGACTTAAAAGTGGCAATTCTTCAACAAAAAAACCTTCAAAAACAGACTCCAACGAGAAACTGCAGAACTGGAATTAATTTGCAAACTGGACACCATCAAATTAGGCCTGAATAAAGACTGGGAGTGGATGGGTCACTACAGAAACTAATTTCCCCATACTAATTTTCCCGTACTGTTACTCACACCTTCTTGTCAACTGTTTGAAATGGGACACCCTGATTACATTGCCCTCATTACAACTACAAAAGTGATTTTTCCTCCCTTGGTATTCTACTGTTGAGAATAGCCCACTTCCACTTTAACTGAATTGTCTCATTAGCACTGACCCCCCCCACTTCGTAAGGCAACTCCCATCTTTTCATGTACTGTGTATTTATACCTGTCTACTTTATTTTCCACTCCATGCATCTGATGAGCTGGGTTTTAGCCCACGAAAGCTTATGCCCAAATAAATTTGTTAGTCTCTAAGGTGCCACAAGGACTCCTCGTTGTTTTTTCAGATAATCTAGTCACTCTAGATAATCAGTAATCTAGTCAGTTTCACTCTTGTCTCCTAGGAAGCATCACTGTCTGGTTCTCCCGCGACATCATCTTGTCTGGGTTGCAAACACTTCAGGGGACATTTTAAATCCAAGCAAACAGCAAGGCTCTCTTCATGCGCCACTTTCAGCAGTAATAACCTGCATGATCTTTCCCACATTTTAGGCCTACATTGCATGTAAACCAGCTTCCCAGTAAGAAGCCAGCAAGTGCCAGCAAATGCTAATATTCTACCTAAATACTTGTAGTTCCCAGGAGGTTCCTGCAATACTCATAGTTGGGGCTATATTTAGAGCCATATTTCTGACTGTAGCTAGGTTGTATAACATTGCAGCACTCCTCAAATCTCTACCAAATGCGTAACCATGTCCCCCTTCCTTACACCCCCAAAATATTATTTGAACAGGCCTATTCTTATAACAGCGTTATTTAAAACCGCCTCCTTCGTTGTGCAATAAGGATGATTTGGTACATAGGACCCACCGCAGTTAAGCTATTGAGAAGGAAAAATGCAAAGGGACATCGATTTTCCTGCATCAGAACCAAGCTGATGGACAGCTGAGGCGAAGGAGAAATGTTCCCCTTCGGGACCAAACGATGACTTGGACTCTCTCTGAAAGATGCAGCGATGGAGGTGGAATTGCCTGGCCGTTCTTATCTGCGTAGTTAATGGGTTAATTTGCAGTCACGTTGCCATCTAATCTGTGACCATCTACCACTTCAACTCTTGGTTGCTCACCATGGCTACTTGCAACAGCAAGGCAACGGTGGGCACATTTTGCATACCCTGCCACTCCTACAGTGCCAGGGGAAGGATGATCCAGTGGTTTGGGCTTTTACCTTGTATCTTAGGGTTAAGGCTACATTTTAGTCGCGGGTATTTTTAGTACAAGTCTTGGACAGGTAACGGGCAGTAAACAAAAGTTCGCGGCCCATGACCTGTCCATGACTTGTACTATATACCTCTGACTAAATCCGGTAGGGGGGATGGCCCAGGGGTGCCATGGGTACTCGGAGGGGGTGGCCCAGGGAATGCTGCTGGTGCTGCGGGTGCTGGGGGGCATGGCGGGTGCTGGGGGAGCAGCCCTGGACCCCCCCCTGGTGTTTGGTGGGCAGGTGGTGGCATGTGGCCCGACCCCCCCACTGGTGCTTTGGGGAATTGGGGGGGGGGGGCGGCAGGCTCCTTACCTGGCTCTGTGCCTCCCTGGAAGCAGTGATGGCTCTGTGCCTCCCTCTCCCTCAGCTCCTAGGCGGAGGTGTGGCCAGGCACCTCTACGTGCTGCCTCCAGCAAGAGCGCCAGCTCCGCAGCTCCCATTGGCCAGGAACTGTGGCCAATGGGAGCTGTGGGGGTGGTGCCTGCAGGTGGAGGCAACACGCAGAGCTGCCTGTCCACGCCTCTGCCTAGGAGCTGAGGGAGGGGGATGTTGCCACTTTTGCGGAGCCCCTCGAGGTAAGCGCTGCCCAGAGCCCTCACCCCGTCCCGTGCCCCAACCCCCTGCCCCCTCCCACACCCAAACTCCTGCTGCTGCTGGGGGAGAGGTGCGCAATGGCCCAAGCCTGCCCCAGGAGCGGCCGGTGTGACTGGCCCAGGGGCTGCCTGAGCTGCAGAAGTCATGGAGGTCAGGGAAAGTCATGGAATCCATGACTTCCATGAACCCCGTGACAAACTCACAGCCTTACTCAGGGTATGTCTTAGCTACACTGCAGCTGGGGGCGAGCTTCCTAGCCTGGGTACACATGGACTAAAAATATCTGGGTGGGTGTTGCAGCTTATGCTAGAGCTCAGGCTTTCAAGCCAAGGGAGGGCAGGTGTTAATGACAGTCAGAAGTACCTTGTATTTAACAGGTTTCAGAGGGGTCGCCGGGTTAGTCTGTATCAGCAAAAACAATGAGGAGTCCTTGTGGCACCTTGGAGACTAACACATGTATTTGGGCATAAGCTTTCGTGGATTGAAACCCACTTCATCGGATGCGTGGCGTGAAAAATACAGTAAGCAGTATATATATTACAGCACATGAAAAGATGGGAGTTGCCTTACCAAGTCGGGGGGTCAGTGCTAATGAGGCCAATTCAATTAAGGTGGAAGTGGCCTGTTCTCAACAGTTGACAAGAAGGAGTGAATATCAAGAGAGGGAAATTTACTTTTGTAGTGCTAACGAGGCCAGTGCAATCAATTTAACAGTGACACTTGGAGTTAGGCCTGGTCCACACTAACCCCCCACTTCGAACTAAGATACGCAACTTCAGCTACATGAATAATGTAGCTGAAGTCGAAGTACCTTAGTTCGAACTTACCGCGGGTCCAGACGCGGCAGGCAGGCTCCCCTGTCGACTCCGTGTACTCCTCTCGCGGAGCAGGAGTACCGGCGTCGATAGCGAGCACTTCCGGGATCGATCCGGAATCGATTTATCACGTCTAGACAAGACGCAATAAATCGATCCCAGAAGATCGATTGCTTACCGCCGGACCCGGAGGTAAGTATAGACATACCCTTAGTTTCCCAGGCCTGAAGAAGAGCTCTGTGTAAACTCAAAAGCTCGTCTCTCTCACCAACAGAAGTTGGTCCAATAAAAGATAGTCCCTCCCCCACCTTGTCTCTATAAGTACCTAAGATAGACAAGAATTCTGCCACTTGAATTCTGCCATTTGCTGTTAGGAGTATAAACTAAAGCTGGCTTACATTTTTCAACTGAAACTTTTTTTGGTGAAAAATGCAGGTTCAGTTACGCCAAAACATTTCATGACTTCATGTGGATTTCGCCAAATTGTTTCAGTCGGGAAAAAAAAACAACCCTAAAAATAATTCTGAAAAAAATCTAAACATTTTATTGACATTTTTGAAACAAAATTTTCAATGTTTTGATTCAAAACTACTTTTATGTTGAAATGTCCTTTAATTTTATTTTTTTAATGTTAAAAAATGCTCAAAATCAAACCAAAACGCTTAGTTTTGTGTGACCCCAAATTATTTTTTTTTCAACTTTTCAATTTCCTGAACATTTTGAAAAGAAAAATGTTTTCAGTTCAACGCAAACTGATTTTTTTTCACAATTGCCAACATACCAAAAAATCCCTAATTTGCCCACGTGATGGGGTGTCCATCCCACTCAGGACTGGAAGGGGTTAAGATGGCCAGGCGGGTCAATTAACTCCACAAGTTGCACCTGGAGGAGCAGTCAGGGAGCAGGAAATGAATTGGAAGCAGGAATAGCTGATCAGGGACAGGAGCAACCTATATAAAGCCCAGAAGCAGAGAGCAAAAGGGGGTTACTGGGAAAGGTGGTTGTCATTCCCTGGGAAAAGAGAGGACTATTTGGAGCTGGTAGAGCCAGAGCAAAGAGGGGAACCGGGGTGGTAGGAAGCAGTCCAGGAAAGGCGCAGTGAAGACTGGGAGAGTAAACCCCAGAACTGCTGGGTTGAGGGTCCCTGGACTGGACCCTGGAGTAGAGGGTGGATTTGGGTTCCCCTGGCAGCCACTGGGTATGTGGCACAGGGCAGGCAGAGGACAGCAGACTGCCTGGGAGTCCTGGAAAGACTTTGTTACACCTAGCCCGGAAGCAGTGAACACATATGGTGACCCTGCTGGAAGGCCGCGTCAGAAAGAGGAGGCCGTGCTTCCTGGAGTGAGAGGGGTCCACTGGGCAAGAGGATGGCAGGAGAGACACTGCCAGAGGAAGGCCTGAGGCCTGGCCAACAGCTAATCCCCCCAAATGGCCAGGAGGTAGGGTTGCCAACTTTCTAACTGCACAAAACCAAACACCCTTGCCCCCCCCTTCTCTGAGACCCCGCCCCTGCCCTAAGGCCCCGTCCTCCGCTCACTCCATCCCCCCATCGCTCTCTCCCCCACCCTCACTCACTCTCTCATTTTCGCTGGGGCAGGGGGTTGAGGTGCAGGAGGGGCTGAGGGCTCCGGGTGGGGGGGTGGGCTCTGGGGTGGGGCTGGGGGTGAGGGGTTTGGGGTGCAGGAGGGGGCTCCGGGCTGGGGGTTGGAGCTGAAGGGATAGGAGTTTGGGAGGGGGCTCCGGGCTGAGGCAGGGGGTTGGGGTGTGGGAGCGGGTACGGGCTCTGAGCTGGGGATGTGGGTTCCAGGGTGGGGCCAGAAATGAAGGGTTCGGGTTTTGGAAGGGGCTGCGGGCTGGGGCAAGGGTGTGTGTGGGGGCGGGGGCAGGCTCTGGGAGGGAGTTTGGGTGTGGGAGGGGGCTTAGGGATAGGGCAGGGGGTTTGGGATATGGGAGGGGTGTGGGGAGAGGGCTCTGGGCAGCGCTTACCTCAGGGGGCTTCCTGAAAGCAGCAACATGTCCCTCGGCTCCTAGGCATAGGGGCGGCCAGGTGGTTCTACATGATGCATACTGCCTCTGCCTGCAGGTTCCACCCTCACAGCTCCCATTGGCTGCATTTCCCGGCCAATCGGAGCTGCGGAGCCGGCACATAGGGCGGGGGCAGCAGGTGGAGCCCCCCTGGCCGGCCCTCTGCCTAGGAGCCAGAGGGACATGTCGTCTCTTCCAGGAGCCACGCAAAGCCAGGTAGGGAGCCTGCCAGCCCCGCCAGCTGGACTTTTAATGGTGCTGACCGGAGCCACCAGGGCCCCTTTTGACCGATCGTTCAGGTCAAAAACTGAACACCTGGCAACCCTACCAGGAGGAGGTCCCACCAGTGGTGAGTGAACCCCATGATAGTCCAGTATAGGCCCTATGACCGTCAGCTGAGCAGTTCTGATTCCATCCAGCAGAGGTCAGTGGGGCACATACGCACTAGCCAGTCTATAGCAGTGTTCTACTGTGTGCTGCATTTTAAGTTTAATCTTTTTGCTTGGTTCATTTCCAGTAAATATTGGATTTGTTTCCATACATTCTCCCTGTATAACAGCTGTCTGTAAGAGACTTTTGCTGCCTTGAGGGGGGTAGGAGGGAGGAAAAGAGGAGAAGACAGGCAACTTGGTAGCACTTTATTGAAGTGTTCATCATAATTGATAACTGCCTTGATCCTAATGAATTCCTGGCTTGTACATCTGAATGTCATATGTGCTTTCAGAGAATGGGGCTATCATTCATCAAGGGCTGATTGTGCCTTAATGGGCAGCACTCGACACTCTGAGGAGTAGAAATGAGGAGAAGCAGAGGTGTTAATGGGAGAGCAGAAATAAAATGGCAGAATCAAAGAGAAAGGTCTCATTGAGTGTGTGGGAAGCCCAAAGATAGGAGCATCTTAATATATTTGAGTGTGATGCTATCTGTCAAGGCCTGTGCCATCATTCAAATGGCTGCTGGCCATCCATCTATCCCCATTAGAGAGGTCTAGTTCATAGCTGTTCATGTGGGGATATTTGTGCAGTCATAAAATAAGGGAATACTTTATAGCCTGTATGAATACAGAGGCTGCACTTGAGATAAAAGATAGGACGGTGGATGTGCCAAATAGCTTGGCAAACACTCAAGTATTTTTGCAATACTTATCTAAATTAACTAGGTACAGTTTCAAGCCCAGGGTTCTTTCTATTACAGGTAGATTTACCAGATGTTAAATACCCATTCAGCACCATCCTTTGCTTAGGTCTGCAGCCCTTGGTTCATTTTCATAAGGCCATAAAACAGAAGAGAGAATTCTGCTTTACCCTTTCCTTAGAGAGACAAGGTCGGGGAGGTCATATCTTTTATTGGATGAACTTCTGTTGGCAAAAGAGACAAGATTTTCAGCTTACACAGAGTTCTTCTTCTGGTCTGGGAAATAGACACAGAGTGTCACAGAAAAATATAAGTTAGACCAGTGGGGGAGGGATAGCTCAGGGGTTTGAGCATTGGCCAGCTAAACCCAGGGTTGTGAGTTCAATCCTTGAGGGGACCACTTAGGGAGCTGGGGCAAAATCAGTACTTGGTTCTGCTAGTGAAGGCAGGGGGCTGGACTCAATGACCTTTCAAGCTCCCTTCTAGTTCTAGGAGATAGGATATCTCCATTTATTTATTTTTATTATTTATTAACAGATAGCATAAGTATTTAGCACCTATTTCAAGGGACCATCCAAGGTGAAGTGGCCCGTTAACACCTCTCCTGTCATAGGGGGAAAGGGGGAAAAAGGCTGGGGATGGGAGGGGGTTAGTGGGTTATAGGTTGACATAATAAACCATAAATCCAGTGTCTCTATTCAGTCAATGATGTTTAGTATTAGCAAAGTTATAAATTTAAGCTCCCAGGTTCGTCTTCTGAAGGTGTTGTGCGGGTTTCCTTTGAGGATGAGGACTGAGAGGTCAGATATGGAGTGATCACTTTGTAAAAGCTGGTCGGTCACCCACAGACTTGTGACTATAATAGCAGGGGGTGGGTAATGCAGGCAGGGCTGGGTAGAGGAGAACCAGAGGGGTATTGAGGTGCATGGTAACAACGAGGAGTCCAGTGGCACCTTAAAGACTAACAGATTTATTTGGGCATAAGCTTTCGAGGGTAAAAAACCCACTTCTTCAGATGGAGCAGCTGTTTAGAAGGACCCAGAAGTGCAGTAACAAAGGAGGTCCTAGATTTGGATAAAGGAGCATTGGCAGAGCTGTGTGAGAGCCCAGGACTGGAATGGCAGAGGCTGCAGGAGAAGAATGAAGTTTCACTGGCATAGCTGCAAATGGAAAGCCAGGGCTAGGTTAACGAAGGAGGCTGTGGGTTATTAATGAGGGTAACTGGCAAAGCGGAATGGAAGACACATACAGTGCCTGCTTTGCTCTAAGCCATTGCATTAGTCCCTCACTCTCAAGATCACCAAATTTACCCTTTTCTAGCAAAACTGACCAGAAAAAGGAGGCTGACTCAGCACCAGGGTTGATATGGGAAAGTGCTGCGCTTCTAAAACCAGGGAGAAAAGGAGCCCCCAAGCAGCGGGGTAGAGAGCTGACCCGGAGCTGCGTTAGGAACTAACGACTCTGGCAGGGCCAGGCCTCATCACGCCTGAAGGCCCTGCCGACCATTTAGTCTCCCTGACAGGAGGAAATAGTTTCAGTTCCAAACTGTCACTTCATATTAAAGCGACTCCTTTCTGTTGCTCTGAGTGTCAGCCAGACAAACAGAAAACAGGGAGCTGGCTAAACATGCCCCACATGGTCATTGGTAATGACCCTTCCCTAACTTGGGCTGGCTGGCTGGCAAATTAAGCCCCATCCATCGCTATCTGCAGGGGAGAGCAGGTCATTGGCTGCTCCTTAAATACAGTCGGTCTCTATGGGGTGGGGCTGCGGGCCTGATATGTAGTGATGTGGCTTGCACCGAGATCTCCGTCTGGCTGTGGAATTACAGAACACAACACCTTTGTTCATCCCTTTGTGGTGTCTGGGTTGGATTCCTGCCATGTGTTTGGCTTAGAGCAGCCCCTGAGGACAACTGGCTGGTTACAGTTAGTGCAGAATGTGCTTGCCATGTACTTAGAGGTGCCAGCCATACCAGGTCCAAACCTGAAGCTCTGGCTCAGGTCTCATTCACCCTTACTCAGTCAAAATTCCCATTGATTTTCAGTGGCTGCGATGCCTGGGTAAGGATGTCAAGATTTAGCCCAGGGAGTGTGCCGTGCCAGATCTTCAGAGGGCTTGTCTTTGCCCTCCGCTGGACTCTCTCCAATTTGTCCACATCCTTTCTGTAGTGGGGGGCCCAAAACTGGATGCAATATTCCAGATGTGGCCTCACCAGTGCCGAATAAAGGGGAATAATCACGTCCCTCGATCTGCTGGCAATGCTCCTACTAATGCAGCCCAATATGCCGTTGGCCTTCTTGGCAACAAGGGCACACTGTTGACTCATATCCAGCTTCTCGTCCACTGTAACCCCCAGATTCTTTTCTGCAGAACTGCCACTTAGCCAGTCGGTCCCCAGCCTGTAGTGGTGCATGGGATTCTTCCTTCCTAAGTGCAGGACTCTGCATTTGTCCTTGTTGAACCTCATCAGATTTCTTTTGGCCTAATCATCCAATTTGTCAAGATGACTCTGGACCCTATCCCTACCCTCCAGCGTATCTACCTCTCCCCCCAGCTTAGTGTCATCCGTAAACTTGCTGAGGGTGCAATCCATCCCATCTTCCAGATCATTAATGAAGATGTTGAACTAACCGGCCACAGGACAGACCCCTGGGACACTCCGCTTGATACCGGCTGCCAACTAGACATTGAGCCATTGATCACTACCCATTGAGCCCGAAAATCTAGCCAGCTTTCTATCTACCTTATAGTCCATTCATCCAATCCATATTTCTTTAACTTGCTGGCAAGAATACTGTGGGAGACTGTATCAAAAGCTTTGGTAAAGTCAAGATATATCACATCCACCTCTTTCCCCATATCCACAGTGCCAGTTATCTCATCATAGAAGGCAATCAGGTTGGTCAGGCATGACTTGCCCTTGGTGAATCCATGCTGACTGTTCCTGATCACCTTCCTCTCCTCCAAGTGCTTCAAAATGGATTCCTTGAGGACCTGCTCCATGATTTTTCCAGGGACTGAGGTGAGGCTGACCAGTCTGCTGTTCCCCAGATTCTCCTTTTTCACTCGGCCGTTAGTCCCTCCCTCCCCTCACACTGCCACAGGTACACTGCTATTTTAAGCACACTAGCTTGGTCAGCGTCTCCTCAAGATGGGAATTACGCTTATGGTAGGTCTACACTTTGAACTTGGGTTGTATGTACAGCACCAAGCACAAAGAGGCCCTGATCTCAGTTGGGCGTTACTGTAATACAAATAATAAATAACATCTAGCAACGTGAACAATTAGCAGATTGCAGGCAAGAGACGTGTATTTTACAATTAATATTTGTAAATGAGATCCTCTGTTGAATGGGATCTGGACGTACATATTATCAATAATTATTATTAGCCGTATAATCAAGGGACATATTTCCCTGTCTTTCCAAACTGCTCAGATCATGACGGGATCCCACTTTGCTAGGTGTACTTTAGTGCTCCATTTTGCCAGGCGAGTGATGAACGGCTCTGAAATATTCCACGCGCCCCTGGCTATAAACCTTTTAGCAGTTACAATTTTTAACAAACCATAGAATCTCTATTATGGCCACCACGGCCGCCATCTTAACCCTCTGCGCTGCTTAATACCCTGTAAAACGTCTCCACGAAGGACCATTTCCATGGAAACAGTCCATTAAAAATGAATTTTATATCTTATGTTTTCTATAAATGGACAGCTTACTTACTGGCCTTTTACTATTGCACTTTGCTGGAACGGCTTCTAGTTTCACCACAGTTAAGTCTCCTATCATTGGAAACAGCACATTTTTTTTTAATGGTCGTTATAAAATTTCAGCTTATCGTTAGAGGTTGATGCAGTAGGCACTGGAGGATTCCAGAGTGCAAAGGAGGTTTGGGCACGGAAATTATATCCAACACACAAAGGATCTGACCCTTCACAGTGCTCCTCCGCATGTCTCTCCCTCGGTTTCATTAACAGCTGCATGTGCTTATCACCTCTAAATGGTAGGCCAGCATGGTTATGCTATCTGTGCCCTTGTCATGGCAGGAAGCACAGGAAGGTTGTATTCTGAAGTGTCCCTAGCCTCTGTTTGCCAGAAGCTGGGAATGGGCGACAGGGGATGGATCACTTGATGATTCCCTGTTCTGTTCATTCCCTCTGGGGCACCTGGCACTGGCCACTGTCGGCAGACAGGATACTGGGCTAGATGGACCATTGGTCTGACCCAGTATGGCCGTTCTTATGTTCTTATGTATTTAGTAGGGAAAAAATCATCATTTTTTTTTTACAGAAAAAAAGGCTCTTTGAGAAAACTTGGCAAATAAAATTTCTGTTTGATGATCTATTTTTTTCAAAGGAAAATTGACAAAACTGAAATAAAAAAGTTGCTTTCATCAACTTTTTCCTCAGAGGGGCAGGAGATAAAATAAAACATTTCCCAACAGGCTGTGGGGGTCACTTGTTCTCTCCCAAAGAAGAGTTCTGCCTCTGCTGTACATGTGAGTGAGTTTCTGGGAAGGTTTCATCTGTCTTTGGCAGTTATATGATTTTTATTATTATAGTACCTCAGCACCTCACCATCTTTAACATATTTATCCTCACAGCACCCCTGTGAGGTAGGACAGGGCTGCTATCCCTATTTTACACTCGGGGAAACTGAGGCACAGAACAAGTAAGTGACTTATCCAAGGTCACACAGGAAGCCTGTGGCAGAGCAGGAACTTGACCTCTGTCTTCGGGTATGTCTGCACTACGAAATTAAATCGATTTTATAGAATTCGATTTTTAGAAATTGATTTTATACAGTCGATTGTGTATGTCTCCCCTAAGCGCATTAAGTCGGCGGAGTGCGTCCTCACTACCATGGCTAGCATCGACTTACAGAGCGGTGCACAGTGAGTAGCTATCCCACAGTTCCTGCAGTCTCTGCCGCCCATTGGAATTCTGGGTTAATCTCCCAATGCCTGATGGGGCAAAAACATTGTTGCGGGTGGTTTTGGGTACATGTCATCAGTCGCCCCTCCCTCCATGAAAGCAATGGCTGTCAATCGTTTCGCGCCTTTTTTCCTGGGTTACCCATGCAGACGCCATACCACGGCAAGCATGGAGCCCACTCAACTCACCATCACACACTTTAAAAGCTCGCTGGCGCTGTTTGCTGACTAGGTCAGACCTCAGCGCAACCAACATTCCCATTGTTATTGCTGCTTGCTATGTGCTCCATAATATCTGTGAGAGTAAGGGGGAGGCGTTTATGGCGGGGTGGGAGGTTGAGACAAATCGCCTGGTGTCCAATTTTGAGCAGCCAGACACCAGGGCGATTAGAAGAGCACAGCAAGGCGCGCTGCGCATCAGAGAGGCTTTGAAAACCAGTTTCATAGCCCCTCTCTCTCTGCTATCTGAGCAGCATGAAGTGCCCCTTGGGGCAGGGAATTCCAGAAGTTGATAAAACTCCGCCTGCCTAAATATTTCCTTAAATTTGCTCTAAATTCAGCACTTATTAATCTCAACGTGAATTTCTATCTAAAGGCCAGACCTGTGGCCTTTAGGTTTAAGTCAACAGGAACTTTCCTATTGCCTTCAGTGGGCATTGGGTCAGGTCATAAGTCATTAACCCTGCCTAGTAAGCACTGTTTCATTTACAGTATGTGCATCCAGTAACTCCCTATGATTATCACCTCCTCTACAGTGATAGTTCAATGGGTGTGTCTCATGTACTTAGTTCTGCTTCCTGGCATGCAGACAGGTATCGCTGTGTTCCTTTATGGCTCACTGCATCGCCACACATCACGGAAGTAAGAGACAAAAAGTAACAGGAGATCTATCCCAAGCAGATCCTCCTGTACCAGGGGAGGGAGAGGAAGAGGAGACCTCATGAAGTCATAAGAACGGCCATATCAGGTCAGCCCTATAGTCCATCTAGCCCAGTATCCTGACCATCTTGACTAATAGCCATTAACCTATTCTCTGTGAGCGTATCTAACTCCTTTTTGAACCCAGTTATACTTCTGGCCTTCACAACATCCACTGGCAAGGAGTTCCACAGGTTGACTGTGCACTGTGTGAAGTAATTCCTTATGTTTGTTTTAAACTTGTTGTGTATTAATTTCATTGAGTGATCCTTGGCTCTTGCCTTATGTGAAGGGGTAAATAACACTTCCCTATTCACTGTCTCTACACCATTCACGATTTTATAGTCCTCTATCATATCCCCTCCTAGTCGTCTCTTTTCCAAGCTGAACAATCTACATCTTTTTAATCTCTCCTCATACGGAAGGTTGGTTTTACCCCTAGTCATTTTTGTTGCCTTTCTCTGTACCTTTTTCAAGTCTAATATATCTTTTTTGAGATGGAAACCAGAACTGAATGCAGTATTCAAGATGTGGGCGTACCATGGATTTATATAGAGGCATTATGATATTTTCTGTCTTATTATCTATCCCTTTCCTAATGGCTCCTAACATTCTGTTCGCTTTTTTGACTGCTGCTGCACATTGAGTGGATGATTTCAGAGAACTATCCACAATGACTCCAAGATCTCTTTCTTGAGCAGTAACAGCTAATTTAGCCCCCATCATTTTGTATGTATAACTGGGATTATTTTTTCCAATGTGCCTTACTATGCACTTATCCACAGTGAATTTCATCTGCCATTTTGTTGCCCACTCACCCAATGTTGTGAGATTCCTTTGTCATCATCACAGAAATGTAGGGCTCTCTTTGCAGTCAGCTTTGGACTTATGTCCACTAAGGAAGATTCTATACAGATCTAATTTATCTGGAAAGTGCTTAGATATAACAGTGACAGGGCAATAGAAATAGTCAGGAAGGATGGAAGAGTCCTGCACTGGCTGGCAGTCAGACTAGATGACCCAATAGCCCTCACTGAAGACTGGACTAAATGGCCTGTTAGAGCTTTAGCTCTCTGTTGATAAGATCACCTAGTCCAACCCGCAGCTAGTGCAGAATTATTCCCCACTATTCATCCACCTTAGATGTTCATAGAGCCCCGCTGCCTCAGCATCTCCCTTCTATACACAATAAGAACATAAGAACGGCCATACTGGGTCAGACCAAAGGTCCATTTAGCTCAGTATCCTGTCTTACGACAGTGGCCAGTGCCAAGTACCCCAGAGGGAATGAACAGAACAGGTGAACATCAAGTGATCCATCCCGTTGCCCATTCCCAGCTTCTGGCAAACAGAGGCTAACAGCCATTGATGGATCTATCGTCCATGAACTTATCTAGTTCTTTTGCCCTGATTCTGTCAGGCCAGCTCTGATGCAATTTAAAGTTGCTGCTAGGCATCCTGAAGTTTTGTCACTGGCTTAAAATGGACTCAGCCATGACACCTCTCCATGCCCAAAGCACCTTCTCCTGCCACCAGCACACCTCCTTTCCCAGGAGACGTGGGGGCCAGAGGTCACAAGACCCAGCTGTGATGGAGATGTGCCCCTCCTATGCCAGGGGGATGCTGTGGGACATTTGTGGCCAGACTTTGGCCCCTGTGTGCTACCCCATTGAACTAGCATATTCTCCAATGCTTTGGCCAGTCCAGTTATAAACAACTTAAGCAACGTGGCTGCCACGTCTTCTCTTTTGAGACTATCCCTGAAGTCTTTAATAGGGCCTTGCCTACACTACACAGTTTTGTCAACAAAAGTCAGGTTCCATCGACAAAACAGTAGCTCTGTTTGCTCAGCGTGGACAGTTCACATCGCATCTTCCCAGCTGACCATGTCGGCTTTTCGCAGCAAAGGCACTCCAGCCTAAAGTATACCGGAGTTGCTGGAACTGTTGGGTCTGTGGGGAGGAGGCTGTGCAAGCAGTTGCCGTAGAAACTTTGACACCTACAAACAGATAGCTCGTGGCATGCATGAGAAGGGACAGGAAAGGGACATACAGCCGTGCCGTGCTAAGCTCAAGGAGCTGAGGCAGGTGTACCAGAAAGCAAGGGAGGCCAACCGTTGTTCTGGTGCAGCGCCGAAAACATGCCATTTCTACAAGGAGCTGCATACCATCCTCGGTGGTGACCCCACCTCCACCCCCAAGAGTCCCGTGGATACTTCAGGGGGACTGGAGGCAGTGACCAACAGAGTCAACCCTGAGGACAAAGTGGTGGATGAGGAGGTCAAGTTGGAGAAGGATGTGGAACAGGCGACAATATCGTCTGGTGGCATGGCGAGCCAGGACCTCTTTGTGACTCTGAAGGGCTCGAGGCAGTCCCAGCAGTCCAGCTCTGGCATTTCTGAAGCAGGAGAGGGGAGCTCCGGTTGTACAAGGAGACTTTGGCAAGCCAGTAAAGTGCCTGAAACCACTATGGCTTATTGTTAAAGGCGGCCTAGTCAGCAAGCTGTAAATTGGCCATTCAGCAGTCTCAGCTTGACCAAGGCAGGAGGGGAGAGGAGTTTTGGGTGCCACAGAAAGGGCAGCTTGACCCCGCATCCTTCCTGATAAGAATTGTGTTGAAGTTGCTGATACATGGATTTGAAAAGAGCAGGATGTGCCTCAGGAATGTCTATTGGGGTCTCAAGGCTGCAAACTCTGGAAAAACCCACACCTGGTTAATCAATAATCAGAAGGAAGCCTCTTGCTTGACCATTGGAACTGCTTGCTTAACAAGTTTTCTTTAAGGGACCTGTCATTCTATTACTAATGTATAAATAAGGGGGAAAAGCTTGAGATAGTGGGACTCGTTGGGGGACTCTTTTGGACTCTTTTTGGACTCTCCCTCTGGATACATCTTGCGGTCCCCACCGGCAGACGGAAGATTTGGCCACTGGAAGCCTGCCGCCGTGTCACTCGAGAGCCACACTCAGCTTTGGTAATTATCAAGGGTTTGGGGTGTTCTACTAATCTTGTTGCGGACGTGTGTAAGCGCTTGAGACTAAGTAAAGTTTAGCTTTAAGTGAAAGCACTCTCATGTTGTCCTGTTTGTGCCAGCCATCTATCGGTCAGACGGCCGTGTCTCCCCTGATTTATTTCCTGACACCTCCTCGCACAGAGTAAAAGTGACCAAGAGCTTTGGGTTGAAAGAACCCCGGGTAACACAGTAAGTACTCATTTTGCTTTGATACTGCACGGTTACATGAGATAGAGGTGTCCTTTATTTTGTTACATGGTGCATGTGGGAGAAGTGATTGAAATTAACAACACTAGGTACTGTTTGCATCTGCTTCTCATTCCCCTGTGTAGCTACACAGTGAGGGTCCTGTGGAAAAGTTTACTAATGCACACCGGGATCTCCCGGAAATCCTCCAGAGAGATCTCTAGGAAACTTTCCTGCAGATACTCTGCAATCCTTTGCCGACTGTTCCTTGGCAGAGCTGCTTTGTTTCTTCCCCCATGGTAGGAAACTTTGCTGTGCCAATCGGCAATTACTTCTGCAGGAACCAGAGCAGCATACGGACCCTGTCTGAAGCCACACGCATGCAGGAGACACACCCTTGCATCTTCGGTTACCCTCAGTAGTGTGATTTCAGCTTCGATCACCCCTGCCTGTGGAAAACAGAGCCAGTATTCAGAATAGTGACCCTAGGCATGTGTAGTGATCCCCTTCTGAAACCACTAGACCCTTTGTCCCATCTTGCACCATCCCCTCTTCGGGCCGAACTCACCATCGTTAGTGCTCTGGTTCTGCTGAGTGCTTGCCAAGGGAAAGTGAGAAAGAAGTGTATGTAACTTTTATGATTCAAGGCTGCGAGTGCACCCACAATAATAACTGTGTATTATTTCTTTTGCTTCTGCAGATGTGCCCTTGAGGGCCTGCTTCTACACACCGGCCGAGAGCCTGCTTCAGATAAGGAGGTGAACGAGGAGGACATGTTTCGCGCAGTGCTGCCATCGTCTGGTCAGGCCAATGGCGAGCACAGAGCGTGGAGAGAGACAATAAACCTAGAAAAGCTAGAAATGGATAGCCAGGAGAGGAGGCAGGGGCTGGAACGGGTAATAGAGTGTCAGGAGCAGGTGATAAAGCTGCTGAAGGACCCAACAGAGATGCTCAGGTCCCTGATTGCACTGCAGTTGGAACACATGTGTGCTCAACTCTCCCTGCAGTGTATACAGAACTGCGTTCCATGCTCTCCACAAACTCCCCACACACATGTTCCTGGCCCATTACAGTAGCCCTTGCACTCCATCCCTAGGCCCTAGGGACACTTTCCATAATGACAGCTGGACTGACACACAGCTGTGAGATCCTCATTTCAGAGAGTGGTGCTCAGTGCCAGGTCTCTTGTAAGAAATGTTAATCTGTGCATTGTTGTTTAATAAAAATTTAGTCTGACAAATACAATGATTCTTTGTTTGTGACTGTAGCAAGGGGGGCATGGTCTCCCTTCCCGACAGATGGGGAGAGAACCGTGACCACCCCTTGGTGGGCAGAACCGGGATACCCGCGGCTACCCCACCGGAAGCAGGAACAGGAACTATAAATGGCCGGCCCTCTAGCTCAGTTATGGCAGAGCTGCCAGAGGAGCAGGATGTCTCTCTCCCGCTGTTGGAGCCCGGACCTGACGGAAGCTGCTACAGTGCCAGAGACCCAGAGGGACTGCCGGAGCTGCCGGACACCAAGGAGCTGTTGGGGCTGCCACTTGCTGTTTACCCGAGCGAGACCGACGACAACCCCGGAACCCAGGTACCCCCGGACTGGGAGGGTAGGAAGGAGCTCAGGGAAGCCGAATAGGGTTCGGCTGTGTGACTGATTGCAAGCCGGCCAGCGTGTTGTGGTCAGATTTCCCCACTGACCCAGTGGCGGATCACTCCTCCACTGTTAGGGCCCTGGGCTGGGACGCATTGAAGCGGGAGGGCCTGCGTCCCCCTACCCTCTGCCACCCCACCATCAGGAGTGGCAGCCTCCCCTCTTAGTGGTCAGGAGGCCTGAACTGGTCTGGCACCCACCTGAACTAGGGCATCAGATGGTTTGCTGACTCTCACGCCAGAGAGCTAAACTCCCCTAGACTGAACTTATTGAGGACCTTGGGCAAACAAACCCCACTGTTATTCTGCCTGGCTGCAGGCCAGAGATCCCTACCTGAACTGACTGCTGCCCCACCCTGATGGAGGGCGCCGGGCGAATAGACTCTTCACTGCTCTGCCTGACTGACTGCAGGTCAGAGCCCCGACTGGATTACTGCCCCACCCGATTGAGAGCCCGAGCAGATAGACTCCTTGCGGCTCTCCCAAACCCCTAGCCAGAGCCATTAACTGTGTGTCGCCCCACCCTGATTGAGGGCTCCGGGCCTATAGATTTATCGCAGCTCGGCCTGACTGCAGGCCGGGGACACTAAGGGTATGTCTACACTACGAGAGTAGTTCGATTTTAGTTAAATCGAATATGTGGAGTCGATATTACAAAGTCGAACGTGTGTGTCCACACTAAGGACAGTAATTCGACTTTGTCAGTCCACACTAACGGGGCAAGCGTCGACATTGGAAGCGGTGCACTGTGGGCAGCTATCCCACAGTTCCCGCAGTCCCCGCTGCCCATTGGAATTCTGGGTCGAGCCGCCATTGCCTTCTGGGTAAAAAAATGTGTCGAGGGTGCTTTTGGGTAACTGTCGTCATCCAACCGTCACTCCCGCCCTCCCTCCCTGAAAGCGCCGGCGGGAAATCAGTTCGCGCACTTTTCTGGTCAGTGACAGCGCGGACGCCACAGCACTGCGAGCATGGATCCCGCTGTGACCATCGCTGCAGTTGTGGCCGTTGTCAACGCATCGCAGCTCATCATCGACCTTTCACTGAGGCAGATAGAGAGAAATCAGGCGAGGAGGCTACGGCACCGGGGTCAGGACCTGAACTCCGAGAGTAGCACACGCCTGTCTGAAACCACGACACCCAGTGCCGAGGACATCACGGTGGCAATGGGTCTTGTGGATACTGTGGAACGGCGATTCTGGGCCCGTGAAACAAGCACGGACTGGTGGGACCGCATAGTGCTTCAGGTCTGGGATGAATCCCAGTGGCTGCGAAACTTTCGCATGCGGAAGGGGACTTTCCTCGAACTTTGTGAGTTGCTGTCCCCTGCCCTGAAGCGCAAGGACACCCGGATGCGAGCAGCCCTGACTGTCCAGAAGCGAGTGGCCATAGCCCTCTGGAAGCTCGCAACGCCGGACAGCTACCGGTCAGTCGCGAACCAGTTTGGCGTGGGCAAGTCTACCGTGGGGGTTGTTGTCATGCAAGTAGCCAAGGCAATCGTGAAGGTACTGCTGTCAAAGGTAGTGACCCTGGGAAACGCGCAGGCCATCATAGATGGCTTCGCCGCGATGGGATTCCCAAACTGCGGTGGGGCTATAGATGGGACTCACATCCCTATCCTGGGACCGGACCACCAGGCCAGCCAGTACATCAACCGAAAGGGCTACTTTTCAATGGTGCTGCAAGCACTGGTGGACCATAAGGGACGTTTTACTAACATCAACGTTGGATGGCCGGGCAAGGTTCATGACGCTCGCGTGTTCAGGAACTCTGGTCTGTTTAGAAGGCTGCAGGAAGGTATTTACTTCCCGGACCACAAAATAACTCTTGGGGATGTGGAGATGCCTACAGTGATCCTCGGGGACCCAGCATACCCGCTAATGCCCTGGCTCATGAAGCCCTATACTGGCGCCCTGGACACAGAAAAAGAACTGTTCAACTACCGGCTCAGCAAGTGCAGAATGGTGGTGGAGTGTGCTTTTGGCCGTCTCAAGGGGAGATGGAGAAGCTTACTGACTCGCTGTGATCTCAGCGAAACCAATATCCCCATTGTTATTGCAGCTTGCTGTGTGCTCCACAATCTCTGTGAGAGCAAGGGGGAGACCTTTATGGTGGGGTGGGAGGTTGAGGCAAATCGCCTGGCTGCTGATTACTCCCAGCCAGACAGCCGGGAGATTAGAAGAGCCCAGCGGGACGCACTGTGCATCCGGGAGGCTTTGAAAGACAGTTTCCAGACTGAGCAGGGTCACCAGTGAATTTTAAGTTTGTGGACTCAGAACCTGAACTTGCCACCGTTTCTTTACCCAGTTACCGTTGACTATCCTCTCCAGTTACATACCCCCTTCACCCCCTTCCCAAAAAATAAAATCTGTTCTGTTTTGTTAATGAACACCGTTGTCTTTATTACTGTTTTCGCGGGAATGTTTTAAACCTGGGACGCAGACTGTGGCGGGGTGCGGGTTTACTGTTGTGATGCAAATGATGCTTCTAAACTCCAGGAATGACGGGTTCCGCAGTGGTGGACTGGTTGTTTCAACAGAGCCTGCCAGCCCTCCTGGGCGGGACAGCGTGTATGTGTCGGCTATGTGACTGTCTGGCAGGGGGAGGAGGGTTACAGCTCCCCTGCTGCGGGGCTCTGTGATGCATTAGATCTGTAACTGCCCTCCCCCGCCACAAAGTCACAGAGCAACCCCCCCCCCCCCAGAACACGAAAACCACCTCCCAGATTGAACAGGGTCACTAGTCACTGCACTGGGTATGTGTCCTGATCCTGGACCTGACCCCGCCTCTGTACCCTGGTAAAGGTGACTGTCCTGTCCAATTACCATGCCCCTTCCCCTCGTTCAGACATACTCTCCTCCAAAATAAAATCATGGAAACAGTAATTAACAGAAACGAATATTTTATTATGAACCACACATGAAACGTGGGGGTTGAAACTTGCACGGGGGCTTCTGTGAGGTGTGTAGGAAAGGACTTTTAAAATTTTGGGGAATGAGAGCCTTCTAGTGCTAGAGCAGTCTGCAGGGGTTGACTGAAAGTTTTAACGGCCCTTGCCGCCCCTCCTTCTTTGTACTTTGGGTGAGGGGGGTGTGGGACTTGGTGGCGGGGGAGGGCGGTTAGAGATAGACCGCAGCGGGGCTCTGTCCTCCTGCCTCCGGTCTTGCAGAACATCCACAAGGCGCCGGAGCGTGTCCGTTTGCTCCCTCAGAAGTCCAAGCAGCTTTTCAGTAGCCTGCTGGTCCTCCTGACGCCACCTCTCCTCCCGTTCCATGACTGCTCGGTGCATTTGGGACAAGTTCTCCCTCCACTGTGTCTGCTGGGCTGCCTGGGCTCGGGAACAGCTCATTAGTTCTGAGAACATGTCCTCCCGCGTCTTCTTCTTCCTCCTCCTAATCTGCGCTAGCCTCTGGGAGTGTGCTGACAGGCTGGGTTGGGAGACAGTCGCAGATGTGTCTGTGTGAATGGGAAAAATGGAGTGAATTCCTGAGACAGATAAATGAAGTTGTGTACAAAGAACCTAGTCTTTCTCTGTGAACAAGACCATGCACTGCACCTCTCACATGCGCACTCAGGACAAGGTCGAATTTTCGGCCATCGCCTTCAGTGCCTGGGGTCCTGCAGTGGTCTTGCAGTTATCTGAGAAGCGTGGCAGGACACCTGAACTTCTGTAGCGTGCAATCATGGTAAGCCGTAGACTTCTGGCTGCTTAAAACTGTACTAGTAGCACTGGCCTCCTTTCACATTGAAAGCAATGCCAGTCTCTGCTGCCAGCAATCAGGACAGCATGAACTATGCCCCTGTCCCACCCCCTCGCGGCTGTTCCAGGGAAAGATCCCTGTATGCTGCCCCTCTCCCTCCACCGCGTGGCTGTAAAGCAGTCCCAATACTAACATTCCCCTCCCTAATTCAAAGCAGGGCGTAATGAGCGACATCACCCTGCTGAGGATCTCGGAGTCCCAGAGGGAAAGGATGTTTCGAGAAAGCCTTCAGAAACCAGGGCCGTTTGCCGCTATGCTCTGCAGGGCGATGATACCAGACTATCTGATGGTGTCGTGGCGCGGTAACGTGTCCTACCACGGAGGGCCCAATAAGATCGCCCTACCCAGGAACCTGATGAACAGGCTGGAAATGTACCTTCTTGAGACCTACGAGGAGTTCTCCTATGAGGATTTCGCCTCCATCCCCGGCCATATTGACCGGATTTTCGCGTAGGTGCACTGGGACTAAAGAGTGGAGCGTCTTGGGCAGCATAATCATGACTTACCGGACATTGTAAAAAAAATTTTAAATACTTGGGACTAAATTGTGAAGAGCCTAAGGCAGACAAATCATGAAAAACCCTTTGTTACGATTGTAAATATTCCAGTTTTTTTGCAGTTAATTGTTTACATGTTTAAGCACTTTAATAAACAGCCATTGTTAATATTATAAATATTCTAGTTCTTGTAAAAATAAATGTTTAGATATTTAAAGCACTCACTGCTTGATCCTTCCCCTGATTCTGTCTCCGGGGTAAGGGATGGGGACGGTTGGTAGGGGATCTCGGTAAGGGTGATGAAGAGCTCCTGGCTGTCGGGGAAATCAGCGGTGCCAGCGCTGTCGACTGCCTCGTCCTCCTCATCTCCTTCTTCATCTTCCCCGTCCGCTAACATGTCCGACGAGGAACCTGCCGCGGACAATATCCCATCCTCAGAGTCCACGGTCAGTGGTGGGGTAGTGGTGGCGGCCGCACCTAGGATGGAATGCAGTGCCTCGTAGAAACGGGATGTGTGGGGATGGGATCCGGAGCGTCCGTTTGCCTCTTTGGTTTTTTGGTAGCCTTGTCTCAGCTCCTTGATTTTCACGCGGCACTGCGTTGCATCCCGGCTGTATCCTCTCTCTGCCATGGCTTTAGAGATCTTCTCGTAGATCTTTGCATTCCGTCTTTTGGAGCGCAGCTCTGAAAGCACGGACTCATCGCCCCACACAGCGATGAGATCCAAGACTTCCCGATCAGTCCATGCTGGGGCCCTCCTTCTATTAGATTGCATGACCATCTCTGCTGGAGAGCTCTGCATCGTTGCCAGTGCTGCTGAGCTCGCCACGCTGTCCAAACAGGGAATGAGATTCAAACTGGCCAGACAGGAAAAGGAATTCAAATTTTCCCGGGGCTTTTCCTGTGTGGCTGATCAGAGCATCCGAGCTCGGACTGCTGTCCAGAGCGTCAACAGAGTGGTGCACTGTGGGATAGCTCCCGGAGCTATTACCGTCGATTTCCATCCACACCTAGCCTAATTCGATATGGCCATTTCGAATTTAGCGCTACTCCTCTCGTTTTGGAGGAGTACAGAAGTCGAATTTAAGAGAGCTCTATGTCGAACTAAATAGCTTCGTGGTGTGGACGGGTGCAGGGTTAATTCGATGTAACGGCGCTAAATTCGACATAAAAGCCTAGTGTAGACCAGGCCTAAGTGAGCTGATTTTCCCCTGTACCAAAGCACTCCAGAAGTGTCGTAGCGAGGGGGCGTGATCTCCCGCCCTGATGGACGGGGAGAGAGCTGCGGCTGCCTTACTGTGACCTACTCAGGGTGGCTGCAAGAAAAATTCATGCACTGTGGCATTCAGCAAATTTGCAGACTGCAATTAACGCTGAGACAGGAATCAATACAAGGGTCCTTCCAGGTGGCAAGTAAGTAATGCCTGGCTGAATGCATTACAGAAACACACATTACTAGGGCTCACTGTGAAAATGCTGCTTCAAAGCCTCCCTGATTCGAATAGCCCGCAGTTGAGCCCCTCCAATAGCTCTGGTGTCTGGCTGTTAAAATCTGCCACCAGGCAATCCACCTCAACCCACCCTTCGGGAAACTGTTCCCCATTTGCTTCACAAATGTTATGCAGAGCACGGCAGGCTGCTTTGACCATGGGAATATTTTCCTAATTAAGGTCTAACCTGCCAAAAAGGTGGCACCAGGAACCCTTTAATCTGCCAAACACACATTCTATGATCATTCTGTACTTGCTGAACCTGTTGTTGAAGTGATCATTGCTGATGTCAAGGTTTCTGGTGTAAGGCTTCATTAACCACAGGAGTAAGGGGTCAGCTGGGACTCCCAGGATCACAATGGGCATTTCCACATCCTCTATGGGAATCTTCTAGTCTGGAAAGAAAGTCCCTGCGTGCAGCTTTCTATACAGGCCAGTGTTCCTGAAGAGGCATGCATCAGGCACCTTCCCTGACCACCCCGCATGGATGTCAGTAAATCAATCACAGTGATCCACCAGTGCCTGCAATACCACAGAAAAGTAGCCCTTTCTCTTGATGTACTCTGTGACAAGATGGTCTGGGGCCAAATTCGGATACGCGTGCTCTCTATCACCCCACCGCAGTTAGGGGAATCCCATTGCCGCAAATCCCCACAGTGGACTTCCCAACTCCAAACTGATTTGTGAATGACTGGTAGCAGTCGAGAGTTGCCAGTTTCCACATACGCTTGTTTTCCAAGCCCATTAGTGATGGCCCAGTGTATGCGGCTGCTCCTTGAATGCCCACATCAATCTTGAATTGTTTCTTTCCATGGCACACAGCAGGGCAGGCAGCATGGATTCCTGTTCTTAACCTGGGAGCCGTGCAGGAGCCACGCTTTCAGGCAGAGGTGGTGGGCACAAAGTTTACAGGGACAGTTGAAAAATGGCACAAAATGTAGTTGGAAGGCCTTGGAATTATGGGACAGATAAAACTGCATCATGGGTCAGTGATCCCTCTCCCATGATGCACTTTTAGTCGTTCCCAGAACTCTTAGCTGCAGAAAGTGGCAATTTGCACAGTGGGATAGCTGCCCACGGTGCACTGCTCTCCCCTTTGGTGCTGGAGCAGCAACTGTGGATGCGCTCCGCTGACACAAGAGCGTTGTGTGAACATGCATGTAGGGCAGTAGAGACCCACCCGGTGGCGCCTCCTGCTGGTTGTCCAGGGAATTAGCTCTTGCCCAGTCCAAAGCGCCCTCTGCAGGCCGGTGTCTCACCTGCCTTAGGGCTCCCGTGTCCCTCCCGAACCCCAGTGCCCCTTACCCTGGGGTTCTGCCCACCAAAGTACCTCCACACTCTGGGTCTCCCCTCCCAGGGGAACCCCCAACCCTCTATCCCCGCCTTGCCTCAATGACTACTGCCAGTCATCATCTAGCCCCCGCTCACTGGGGCAAACTGCAATCCGTCATGGACACTCATCATTGGCAAGGGGGTCAGACCAGTTGCCTCTGCCTATCCCCAGGCTGCACCTCTGCAACCCCAGTACCTGCTTTGGCCTTAACCAAGGCCTCAGCCTGGGGAGTTGCCAGGCTGGAGCTCCCCAGCTCCCTTGCCCTTCCCCAGCCCTGCTCAGCCTCAGGTGCCCTGCTCAGCTCCCGGGCAGCCCAGTCCTTCTCTCCAGAGAGAGAGAGAGAGACTCTGACCCAGCTCCTCCCTCAGCCCTTTTATCAGGGCCAGCTATGGCCTGAATGGCAAAGCGGTCACAGCTGCAGCCGCACCCAATCAGCCTACCTTTTTTCAGGAGAGGGGCAACTGCCCCACTACAATGCACAAGTGATGTAATTACAGCGGTTTATGATGGTCGATGTAACTTAAGTCGACTTAACTCGGTAGTGTAGACAGGGCCTAACACTGAGGGTGTTGCAACAGAGACTTTGCAGATGAGGTGGATTTTCCAGCCTGAACGTCTTCACGTCAGGATTGGATGCCTTTCTAAAAGATATGATGTAGCTCAGATACAAGGTATGGGCTTGACCCAGGAGTTACTGGGTGAGGTTTTCTGGCCTGTGCCGTGGAGGAGCTCAGATGAGATGATCACGATGATCCCTTATGGCCTTCAATTCTGTGCATCTACCTCATCCAATGTCCAGTATGAAATATCCACTGCTGAATCTCATCCCATTACTCCTAACTGAACCATCCTGAAACAGCTTGCTCCATAGCGTCTGAGACTGTTCAATTCAATAGTAAACCTGTCTCTGTACTAGGTCCTTATGGGCCTATTTGCAGCATTTCACCTCAGTTTACATTTCAAATCACACTTCAACACATCTTAGTCAAATGAGAACTCCGTGTGTCTGCAGGCAGAATGGATTATTCAGCTTGTTTGAAATACAAACCGTGAGCCGTGGTAACACAAGGGTAGAGTGTTTCCTTTTATATGGGTTTTGTTCCTGTCTCCATAGCCTAACATGCCCCCGGTAAGCTCTGGGCAAGTTGTTTTACCATTTCAAAAGCATGTTCGGAAACACTTCTCGGCAATTAATAACCAAATGGCGCCGCAGCTCCAGAGACATTTTTAAAATCATCACGGGGTGGCAGAACGCCGCTGAAATTAACTAACGAACCTGAGGCAGCCACGTTGAGGATTAATACTGTGCAATTATTAGAAAGTAAATATTCATGCACACTTATCTGGCACTCACCGGGAAAACCCCCAAGCAGCCAGTCTCCAGCAAGGGGTGGAGCTACAGAGAAGCTTGAACATTGACTATCGGGGGAGGGATAGCTCAGTGGTTTGAACATTAGCTTGCTAAACCCAGGATTGTGAGTTCAATCCTTGAGGGGGCCATTTAGGGATCTGGGGCAAAAATCTGCCTGGGGATTAGCCTTGCTTTGAGCAGGGGGTTGGACTAGATGACCTCCTGAGGTCCCTTCCAACCCTGGTATTCTATGACTACAACTATCTATCCATGGACCCCATCACAAGAGATGACCTGTGCCTGCCGATAGTGGGGGGGCAGAGTGAGGGCAGCTGGCTTCAGCAGTGTTATTGAGCATGTTCAGTCCAATCCAAACAGCAAGTCTGGGGCGGGCCATGTGACCCTGCATGCCCCTGCCCCCCATATCGCCTCTAGGTTAAAAAATTTCCAGCGGAACATTTTCTCACTGGAAAATGCTGATTTGACTCACTTGGATCGTCTCATGGGTATGTATTGGTTGTATTGTGATTCTTCAGCAGAAAATGAAATGGTTCATTTTGATAAGATTGAAATATTTTCTTTCAACCTTATTGAAATGGCAATATCGTGGGGGGTGGGAGTTCTACTTTTTGGTGAATTTATCCTCACAGCAGTATTGTGCTATTATCCCTATCGCACAGAGGGGGAATTAAAGTCCATAGAGACCAAGAGACTTGCCCAGTGTCTCAGAGAGGCTCTGTGGTGGAGCAGGGAATTGCAACTCAGTCTCTAAACTCACAGGCTAATCCCCTAACCACTGGACCATCCTTCCTCCCTCTTGAATAGCTGATTATATTCCTCACCTCAGACTTTTTTTTTAAACAGGGATTTAGGGCAGATTTAATGGAGGTGAATATTCCACTGGCTCCTTCAGAGAGTTTCTATTATTATTATTATTATTTTTATTATTATAATTGTGTGATGGTAGTAGAGGCCTCTCCAAGGATCAGGGCCCCGTTGTGCCAGGCACTGTCACAAACACATAGGCAGACAGTCCCTGCTCTGAAGAGGTCCCACTGAAGTCAAGAGTGCTCAGAACCTCACGTGGTAGGGGCCATAAAAAGAATGGCCTGAAAAGAATAAAAACTTCATAAAATGCTGCACTGAAGAGCAGTGACACTCACTGCATTGAGCTAATCCCTGTTTCCTCTTCTTTAACTTCCCTGTTGGCTGGCAATAGCCACGAAGTTCATAGCAAACAGCTGATTCTATTGAATACCTGGTTAAACACCAGTTAACCCCTTGGCACTGGCTGACAGCACTCCAGTATGGTGAAACTTTCCCATACCTGTGCTAGTTAAGGTGCCATCAATGCCATTCACAATAGATAAAATCAGGGCTCATCCCAGTTAATCCTAATCCTGCTATCTCCCTTCTGTTTATCCACGTACGGAGGCTCTTGCTTGGTCTCACTGTTGTACTTCTATTATATTAGCAATTATAGACTCCAACATACTATGTAGTGTCTAGGCACCCAAAACCAGCCAGTGTCTGGCCCAAGGAGCTTGCAATCTAAATAGGCAAGACAGAGGAAGCATTATTAGCCCCTGTTTACAGAGGGGGAGCTGATGCACTGATGAAACCAGTGGGAGTTAGGCACCTAAATACCTTTGAAGATATGGGCCAAAGACACTAAACAGCTTGCCCAAGGTCACTCGCGCAGTCAGGGGGCAAAAAGGGGAGCCAATCGCAGCTTTCCTAATCATTAGCCTGGCGCTTTGTCTAGAAGACCATCTCTTGTCCCCAACGCCTGCTTTCCCACCCCTTCGCCCCATGATGCCTCAACTCAGTCAACCGGCCGCAGTGAAATCATTGGGAGTTGGTATACAGAAGGCTTGCAGAATTGGACCCTGAGGAGCTGATTGACAGGAGTCCTGTTGACTTGGATCAAATTCTCAGTGGGATACGGTTTTTAACACCCCTCCCACCCCCTACACACACACACTCCATTTTACCCCAAATCCATGTGTGGTCCTCAGGCCCCGCATGCTGCCTTCAGAGAGTCGAAGGGCACAGCCAGGTCTTAACGCTGGCATTACGTAGAGTTTAAATGCAGGGGCTGATTCCATTGAATGCACTCTTTAACATAACACTGAGCTGAATGGCACTTGAGTGTATTCGCTGTTCAAAAAAAAGGTGTTTCCCATACTGCACCTCCTGCTATTGATTTGCTTGTTATTTTAATGTGCTTATGGCCACAGGGTGCACTTATCCACTGCTGTGAGTGAGGGGCAGAGCATAGAAGAACTCAGAGAGGGTCCATGCTCCCAAGACAGCACAGTTGGGAGGGGGCAGAGAGGATACAGCATGCTCCCCCATTTGCTTGCCTCTTCAGTTCCACAGGCCAACACATGGGGAGTCAGGGGGGTGGAGAAATGGCCCATCCCCTCCTTCCCCACTTGCTTCCTGGGGGAGCATCTGGCGTTGACCCCTGCACCCTCCCCTGTGCCAGTCCCCTGAGCTTAGATCTACATCACCCGACTGCAGCTGGGAGAAAATTCCTGGAGCACGCAGACTAAGGGATGTCTCCATGTGAAGACTTGTTATCCCCTATGCTCTGCATTACTCCTTCAGGCAGGGGAATGCCCTGTGGGGTGAGATGTGTAATCACGGCCCTGTACACAGCATGGTCAGACACTAGGAACTAGCAAGAAGCACCTTCAGAATTCATCTGAAGGCACCTGAACAATGTGAGCCCTTGGGCTCCCATGGAAAACTGAAACTCTTTTCTGCAGCTGAGCTGGAGGGGAGGAATAACCCTCTAAGATTTAATGCGGTCCTGTGGCGGGGTGTGCATACCCCACGCTAGTCAGGAAAGGGTTAACCCCACACTATGGGCAGAGGAAGTCCTGCCCCTCAGACCATGCTGGGCATGCTCCAACTGCTGTGCTAGTATAAAGGAGAGCCGCCCAGCTCCATCCAGGATGATCAACAAAGAGGAAAGATGCTTGGTGGAGGCTCCATCCCAGAAGCTGTTACAGCCCTTGCCAATGAGAGCCGGAGATCCCGAGACCCAGACAAGAGACCTGTCGCCAACAGCTGACCAGCTAGAGTTGGAGTCCCAGGAGCCCTGAGACCCCAATGTCATAGGGACTACAACTTCAGGAAGTATGGTTGGAAGTGGCCAAGGGAGGTGCAGTGAGTGGTATCTCCCACCTGGGTAAAGTCAGGATGTTGTGGCTAGATTCCACACTGAGCCAGTGGCGAACCACTCCTCCATTGTTAGGACCCTGGGCTAGGACCGGGTAGAGTCAGGTGGGTCCGGGTCCCCCCACCCCAGCTGCCACCCCCACTTTGGTGGTGGCCTCCAGGTCTGGCCACTAGGCCTTGAAGCTCAACACTCAAGGGTGGCCCTATTGTCTCAGGCCACTAAGCCGCGCAGCCCTGCACTCGAGGGAGGCCCTATTGTTTTAGGCCATTAGACCATGCAGCCCAGAACCTAAGGGTAGCTGCCTTGACTTTGGCCATTGAGCTCCACTTTCTTGAGTTCCAGGACAGTCTGGTAGACTGTAACCACGGTGTGACCAAACCCACGATCCACCCCAAACGGGGATGGGGTGTGTGTGCACACACCCCCCACAGGTCCCCAGGGGCAGCCAACATAGTGCCTGCATCATTCCACCTCTCAGCCCTAGGCCTGCTCTGTGAATCCCAGGAACTAGCTTGTAGACCTAGAATTGAGCTTAACAGGAAGCCCATTGACGGATTACACTCAATGGACCCAGGATATTGACAAAGCAGGAGCTAGAATGGAACGGCCTGGGGACCAATCCTGCAGGTGGCTGCTGAGTGCCTTGCATTCCAATTTCTCTCTGTGCCTCAGCTCCCCGTCTTTACTACGTGCTGTAACAATCGAGAATTATTATCTATAAATGGGGATAATCGGCATGGGTGCTGGTTGTTTCAGGTTTGTAATGGCTTACATCCCTGGGGAAAGCACTGTACGTTAACTGCCCCTACCACCCGTCGCCCATGAGTCCAGCCGCTCTCACCCCTCGTCAATGTCGTATCTCAGCACCAGAGGAGCATTGTTATCCCAGTTTATAAATAATCATTCTTGGCAGAGAGCCAATGGAATGGAACGTGTTCTGCTGATCCAACGTATTTCTTTGGGAATCATGGTTAGGAGCGGGCCAGGAACTGGGTTTTCAGTTTGCCGGTAGTTCAAGAAAAAAAAAATTAACAAATTGATTTGACTCAGCCATTCCCAGTCTTTATTTAAGCCTAAATTGATAGCTTCAAAAACAGACTCCAATGAGAAACTGCTGAACTTGAATTAATATGCAAACTAGATACTATCAATTTAGGCTTAAATAAAGACTGGGAATGGCTGAGCCATTATACACATTGAATCTATTTCCCCATGTTAAGTATCCTCACACCTTCTTGTCAAACTGTCTTAAATGGGCTAACTTGATTATCACTACAAAAGTTTTTTTTTCTCCTGCTGATTATAGCTCATCTTAATTAATTAGCCTCTTAGAGTTGATAAGGGAACTCCCACCTTTTCATGTTCTCTGTATGTGTATATATATCTCCTTACTATATGTTACTAACCTAGTGAGGAGGGCTTTAAACTAGGTTCGACGGGGACAGGTGAGCAAAGCCCGCAGGTAAGTGGGGAACATGGAGACCTGGGAGATGGGTCGGAAACGAGAGGGAGTGTGGGCTATATTGGCAGAGAGAAAGGAGGGTCAGGACAAAACTGGGAGGAAAGATCAAACCAGTATCTTAGATGCCTATATACAAATGCGAGAAGTATGGGTAATAAGCAGGAAGAACTGGAAGTGCTAATAAATAAATACAACTATGACATTGTTGGCATCACTGAAACTTGGTGGGCTAATACACATGATTGGAATGTTGGTGTGGATGGATACAGCTTGCTCAGGAAGGATAGACAGGGGAAAAAGGGAGGAGGTGTTGCCTTATATATTAAAAATGTACACACTTGGACTGAGGTAGAGATGGACATAGGAGATGGAAGTGTTGAGAGTCTCTGGGTAAGGCTAAAAGGGGTAAAAAACAAGGGTGATGTCATGCTAGGAGTCTACTACAGGCCACCTAACCAGGTGGAAGAGGTGGATGAGGCTTTTTTTAAACAACTAACAAAATCATCCAAAGCCCAAGATTTGGTGGTGATGGGGGACTTCAACTATCCGGATATATGTTGGGAAAATAACACAGTGGGGCACAGACTATCCAACAAATTCTTGGACTGCATTGCAGACAACTTTTTATTTCAGAAGGTTGAAAAAGCTACTAGGGGGGAAGCTGTTCTAGACTTGATTTTAACAAATAGGGAGGAACTCGTTGAGAATTTGAAAGTAGAAGGCAGCTTGGGTGAAAGTGATCATGAAATCATAGAGTTTGCAATTCTAAGGAAGGGTAGAAGGGAGAACAGCAAAATAGAGACAATGGATTTCAGGAAGGTGGATTTTGGTAAGCTCAGAGAGCTGATAGGTAAGGTCCCATGGGAATCAAGACTGAGGGGAAAAACAACTGAGGAGAGTTGGCAGTTTTTCAAAGGGACACTATTAAGGGCCCAAAAGCAAGCTATTCCGCTGGTTAGAAAAGATAGAAAATGTGGCAAAAGAGCACCTTGGCTTAACCACGAGATCTTGCATGATCTAAAAAATAAAAAGGAGTCATATAAAAAATGGAAACTAGGACAGATTACAAAGGATGAATATAGACAAACAACACAGGAATGCAGGGGCAAGATTAGAAAGGCAAAGGCACAAAATGAGCTCAAACTAGCTACAGGAATAAAGGGGAACAAGAAGACTTTTTATCAATACATTAGAAGCAAGAGGAAGACCAAAGACAGGGTAGGCCCACTGCTTAGTGAAGAGGGAGAAACAGTAACAGGGAACTTGGAAATGGCAGAGATGCTTAATGACTTCTTTGTTTCGGTCTTCACCGAGAAGTCTGAAGGAATGCCTAATATAGTGAATGCTAATGGGAAGGGGGTAGGTTTAGCAGATAAAATAAAAAAAGAACAAGTTAAAAATCACTTAGAAAAGTTAGATGCCTGCAAGTCACCAGGGCCTGATGAAATGCATCCTAGAATACTCAAGGAGCTAATAGAGGAGGTATCTGAGCCTCTAGCTATTATCTTTGGGAAATCATGGGAGACGGGAGAGATTGCAGAAGACTGGAAAAGGGCAAATATAGTGCCCATCTATAAAAAGGGAAATAAAAACAACCCAGGAAACTACAGACCAGTTAGTTTAACTTCTGTGCCAGGGAAGATAATGGAGCAAGTAATTAAGGAAATCATCTGCAAACACTTGGAAGGTGGTAAGGTGATAGGGAACAGCCAGCATGGATTTGTAAAGAACAAATCATGTCAAACCAATCTGATAGCTTTCTTCGATAGGATAACGAGTCTTGTGGATAAGGGAGAAGCTGTGGATGTGGTATACCTAGACTTTAGTAAGGCATTTGATACGGTCTCGCATGATATTCTTATCGATAAACTAGGCAAATACAATTTAGATGGGGCTACTATAAGGTGGGTGCATAACTGGCTGGATAACCGTACTCAGAGAGTTGTTATTAATGGTTCCCAATCCTGCTGGAAAGGCATAACGAGTGGGGTTCCGCAGGGGTCTGTTTTGGGACCGGCTCTGTTCAATATCTTCATTAACGACTTAGATATTGGCATAGAAAGTACGCTTATTAAGTTTGCGGATGATACCAAACTGGGAGGGATTGCAACTGCTTTGGAGGACAGGGTCATAATTCAAAATGATCTGGACAAATTGGAGAACTGGTCTGAGTTAAACAGGATGAAGTTTAACAAAGACAAATGCAAAGTGCTTCACTTAGGAAGAAAAAATCAGTTTCACACATACAGAATGGGAAGAGACTGTCTAGGAAGGAGTACGGCAGAAAGGGATCTAGGGGTTATAGTGGACCACAAGCTAAATATGAGTCAACAGTGTGATGCTGTTGCAAAAAAAGCAAACATGATTCTGGGATGTATTAACAGGTGTGTTGTGAGCAAGACATGAGAAGTCATTCTTCCGCTCTACTCTGCTCTGGTTAGGCCTCAGCTGGAGTATTGTGTCCAGTTCTGGGCACCGCATTTCAAGAAAGATGTGGAGAAATTGGAAAGGGTCCAGAGAAGAGCAACAAGAATGATTAAAGGTCTTGAGAACATGACCTATGAAGGAAGGCTGAAAGAATTGGGTTTGTTTAGTTTGGAAAAGAGAAGACTGAGAGGGGACATGATAGCAGTTTTCAGGGATCTAAAAGGGTGTCATAAGGAGGAGGGAGAAAACTTGTTCACCTTAGCCTCTGAGGATAGAACAAGAAGCAATGGGCTTAAACTGCAGCAAGGGAGGTCTAGGTTGGACATTAGGAAAAAGTTCCTAACTGTCAGGGTGGTTAAACACTGGAATAAATTGCCTAGGGAGGTTGTGGAATCTCCATCTCTGGAGATATTTCAGAGTAGGTTAGATAAATGTCTATCAGGGATGGTCTAGACAGTATTTGGTCCTGCCATGCGGGCAGGGGACTGGACTCGATGACCTCTCGAGGTCCCTTCCAGTCCTAGAATCTATGAATCTATGAATCTATGTTCCATTCTATGCATCTGATGAAGTGGGTTGTAGCCCACGAAAGCTTATGCTCAAATAAATTTGTTAGTCTCTAAGGTGCCACAAGTACTCCTGTTCTTTCTGTGGATACAGACTAATACGGCTGCTACTCTGAAACAAAATAACAAGGAATAGGAGAAGGTGGTGTCCAGCTTCTAACTTTCAGCCTGGGGCACTCACATGGGAGATACACATTCAAATCTCCCTTGTAGAGCAGGGATTTGAACCCGTCCTCCCCACAACTAACATGTGCCTTAATTGGTAGGCTATCGGCTATTCTGGCAGTGAGTCTTTGTGTTCGCACGCTCTTTTCTGCCCAAAGCTATTTGGCAAATTCCAGTCAAATTTGCAAAGAATTTCAGGTTGACCTGAAACTGCATTTTTTGCTGATTAAACTATTTTTCCAAAAAACATTCACCCAGCTCTAATCATGACCCTTTCACCGCTAGACTCCCTTCTACAATCTCCTTCCCACTTCTTCTTGTTCTGCCCTTATTACCATTGTCCCATCTCCTTCCAACCACAGTATATTTTTTGAATTTATCAGCTCTCGTGGGGACAAGCTGTTCTATTACAGCCCTGATTCTCTGCTATCATAAAGTTTTCTAATTCCCTCCCTACTTGCCCCTTTGAACGCTAAATCAATAGGGACGAAAATAGCTGCTTTTTTAAAACGGTATTTGTCTACTTAAATGTGTTAACCTAGAGAGAGGTAAAATATCTTTTGCCTTTGTTTATTAGACATTGAATTGAGAAGGCGAAGGAGCTTCATCTATCGATCATCTGGCCTAAATTACAATTGACTGCAGTCTATTATTATGTTGCCTCTGAAATTACACCTGGCTCCTTGTTCCCAGAAGGGCCATATATCCAAAAGACAGACTTCGAGAGCATCCAGAAGCTGTCTCCCCTGCTTCGTCTTCTGCTGACATGCATTAATGGGGGTTTTGGCATCCCTTGCCAGAGGACATCACTGGCTTCTTGCCTCCCCCCTCTTCTTAAAGGAGACGTGCACATGTTTAGAAAGGGAACCATTTTAGGATTAGGTGCTGAATTATGCCTGTAGTGGGGCGGCTGCCCCACTCCCTGAGAATTTAGGCTGAAGCAGGCCAGTGCGCCTGCGCAGGCGGGCAGCCAATCAGAGAAGGACTTATTGGGAGCCAATCAGGGCCCAGATTGGAGGCAGCCAATCAGGGCTAGGCTCAGCCCTATAAAAAGGCTGCTCAGGGAGAGGAGAGTCAGTCTGTACCAGGCCTTTGATAGGGGAAGGTCTATCTCCAGAGCTAGGAGACTAGCACCTAGGACAGCACAGCGCTGGGCAGGCCCAGGGGAGCAGAAGGGAACTCCAGCCCCGTGTCTGCCAGGCTGCAGGCCCTGAGGGGAATATGTGCACCCTGTGGCCATAAGCATAGGGCCTAGCCGGTGCAAGGGGTCGAAGGGGAAGCGGCCCAGGGACATGGACAGACGGAGGGAGAGAAGGAAGGCAGGACAGCTGCCACTAGAGGGTCCCTGGGTTGGGACCCAGAGTAGTGGGTGGGCCTGGGTACCCCTTGCCTTACACCCGGCCGACGGGAGTGGCCGTCTAGGGCTGCACCAACCCCCTGCCAAGAGGGGTGTGACTTTGGGGTGCAGTTGCCCACATTGGCCGGGGTGCAGAGAGACAGCTGATTTGCTGTCCCCCCCCCCCCCCCCGGAGGGGGTGAGGATGGACTAAGGGGCACTGCCGGAGGGCAGTGGCTTGAAGAGGACGCTGCCAAGCGGGGAGCAACATGGGTCCAGACACGCCAACCGAGAGCGAGACGACGGCACGGACACCACCAGGTTGGGGCACTCCACTGGACTGAGCTAATTCCCAGAGTCACCAGCGGGAGGCGCTGTGGTGGTGAGTCCTCAAATGGTTACAATGCCCCAATTACACCAGACATATCAGGTCATTGGAAAGTTAGGGGTTTGGTCCAGAAAAGTGCCATGTACCCCCATATCTTACTGATCTTGCTGGGAGATGAGGCTGCTCACCACCTCTCAGGATTACATTCTAACTTTACTTTGATCATTTTTCTTTAAGCACAGTCTGTAATTATATTTGCAGTTGTATTAGGCAGCAACTAGATGCCTGTATTCTGCATATAGTTTCAGACAGGATGTGGTCCCTGGTAAACAAAGGAGACAGAGTTAGGACTGAAGTTGCGTGGAAGCCTGTTTGTTTGGGCCTCTAATTTTTTTTTTTTTTTTTTTTTTTATTTACTCCACCTGTTTAAGAAAGATTGTGATCCTACGTGTCATGATACGGTCTAGCATCATCCTTTACAATCAGGAGATCTAGATTCTAATCCACTGAAGGGCAAATCACTGTCATTGCTCACTTCCTCAGTTTCCCTGTAGCAAGGAGGCATGACCTCCTTCAGAGGCAGCTGCGGAGGGAACACCACAAGCCGCCTGGTGGGAGGAACCAGGAGGGCCATGCCCCGCATGCCAGAAGCAGAGGGGCAGGACAGGAAGTATAAAAGGCCGGCCCAGCAGCTCAGTTGGGAGGGAGCTGCCGAGGGAGACAGATACTACTTCTCCGCTGCTGGAGCAGGATGCCAAGGAGAACCGCTGCTGCCCCAAGGACCTGCACGAGCTTCCAGAGAGCCCTGCCACTCCTGACGCTGAGGAACTGGTACCGCTATTCTTGGCGGTGTATACTGGGGAGATTGAGGACAGCCCCTGGACACAAGTACACACGAGGGGAGAGTAGGAAGCAGCCCAGGGGAACCAGACTACTGTCTGGCTGTGGTGCTGCCGGAGCCACGGTCAGTGTGTTGCGGGGGGATTCCCTGCTGACCCAGTGGAGTGGGGCGGGCCTGCGTCCTCCTACCCCTGCCATCCCACCCCTGGGTGGTGGGGTTGCCAACTTTCCTATGACACAAAACCGAACACCCTAGCCCTGCCCCTTCCCCAAGGCCCCTCCTCCTGCCCGACCCCTTCCCTAAGTCCCCACCCCCACTCACTACATTTCCCCTCCCTCGGTGGCTCACTGTCCCCCACCCTCACTCACTTTCACTGGGCTGGGGCAGGGGCTTAGGGGGTGGGAGGGGGTGAGAACTCCTGCTGGGGGTGTGGGCTCTGGGGTGGGGCCAGGGATGAGGGGTTTGGGGTGTAGGAGGGGGCTCCAGTCTGGGAGGTGGGGCTGAGGGATTCAGAGTGTGGGAGGGGGCTGCGGGTTGAGGCAGGGGGTTGGAATGCAAGAGGGGGTGAGGGCTCTGGGGTGGGGCCGGGGATGAAGGGGTTGTGATGCAGGAGGGGGCTCCAGGTTTGGGGGGAGCTCAGAGCTGCGGCAGAGGATTTGGGTGCGGGGGGGGGGGGGTGAGGGCTCTGGGCTGGGGGTGCAGGATGAGGGGTTTGAGGTGGGGCCAGGGATGAGGGGTTTGAGTTGCAGGAGGGGGCTCCAGGTTTGGGGGGAGCTCAGGGCTGAGGCAGGGGGTTGGGGCGTAAGCTTACCTCAGGTGGCTCTGGGTCAGCGAGGCTAGCTAAGGCAGGCTGCCTGCCTGACCTGACATCACGTTGCACGTGATCCGAAAGCGGCCAGCAGGTCTGACGCTAGTAGGCGGGGGGGCAGGAGGCTCCCCCCACTGACCGGAGCCGCCAGGGTCCCTTTTCGACTGGATGTTCTGGTGGAAAACCGGACACCTGGTCACCCTACTGGGTGGCAGTACTCCCCCCTCAGGAGGCCTGTGCTCCTGAAGCACCCCCTGCCTGAGCCCTAGAGACGGTGCTTGATGCTACAGCTCTGCCTAATGACAGGCCAGAACCCTGACTGGTTACTGCCCCGACCTGCAGCAGGGCTGGGCTTATGACTTAATACCACTCTGCCCTGACCGCCAGCCAGAGCCCAGACTGTTTGCGGCCCCGTCCTGCTTGAAGCACAGGGCCCACTGAGTACCGCTAATTCTTCCTTTCTTTGTGTTGAGAGTACTCTAGCAGACCAGACTGTGAGGGGGTATGGCCTTCCTCACAGGCGGACAGGGAAGGACAGCCAGGCTCGTTTACTGTCCCCATTTGTGAAATAAAAACACATATACTTGTGACAGAAGACACCCCTACACACGACTGTAATAATCTTTGCACAAGGTATGCCGTGTAAGATGATATTTAAAACTCACAATTTGCTAGTCAGTATTGTCCTGATAAAATGTGTGGCATAGGGCTGTCAAGCAATTAAAAAAATTAATTGCGATTAATCACACTGCTCTACAGCCAAAATGCTTCTGAAATAAATGTAAAGTCAAACTTTATTAATTCTGGGTCACTGAGAATGAAAATGATGCTTAAAATTGTTGATTGGCTCTAGTTTTCAAGATATGCTATTGGGTCAGTATATACGACCCTTGACTTGGGAATGGCGGAGGATAAGTGAGTTATAAAGGGAAGGGATCTCAATTTAAACCAGAAATGACTAAAATACATCTTTGACTGGATCTATGAATAAATCTATGACTGGGTTTGGACAGTACTTGCTTTTTAGGCAAAACAATGAATGATGCAATCTGAAGCTGGTATTGCGTCATACATGATATGAATTGCATCATGTTATTCCTAGAAGTCATGGATGATGCAATCATAACGAAGTTTACATCACTCTGCTGAACAAATTGCCCTTTTTCAGCTCTAGAAATCATACAGTGTCGTGCTCTCTTATTTGTCAGTGTTTGATTTTGCAAAGGGACACATTTCTGTTTAGCCAAAGTGAGCAGAGATGCCTCGTACTTGTGTGAACAGTGCAGATAACTTCTGCTATGTTTGTGGTGAAGTGACACTTGCATCACAAAAGCGCAGTATAACCACTATGGTTAAGAAAGCCTATCACCTTTATTTTGGCTGCAAAATTGGAGATCAGGACAAGAGGTGGGCCCCACACATGTGCTGCAACACTTGTGCAACAAATCTTCGCCAGTGGTTGAACAGGAAAAGGAAATCTATGCCTTTTGCAGTGCCAATGATTTGGAGAGAGCCAACAGATCATACCAGTAATTGTTACTTCTGCATGGTGCCTCCAGTTGGGAAAGGTGTGTCAAAGAAGAAAAAGTGGACTGTGCATTATCCAAACATTCCATCAGCTATACGCCCAGTACCCCACGGAGAAGGACTGCCGGTTCCTGATGCACCAGAATCATTCTCACTTGAGTCAGACGAGGAAGAGGATGAAACTTCTGGTCCCGAACCATCAATGTCACAGGACCCACATTTTCTCCCATCCTCCTCCTCTGAACCACACCTCATAATACAAGGTGAACTGAATGACCTTGTCAGGGATTTGGAACTACCCAAGAGTAAGGCAGAGCTGTTGGGCTCCAGACTACAGCAGTGGAATCTCCTGGCAGGTGATGTTAGGGTTTCCATGTTCCGTGACCGTCAAAAGGATCTTGTCCCATTCTTCTTCTTGGAAGGCGATCTTGTAGCCTGCAACAACATCGATGGTGTGATGGCAGCCCTCAACATCGTTCACGATCCAGATGAGTGGAGACTGTTCATTGATTCATCGAAGACGAGTCTTAAAGCTGTTTTACTGCATAATGGCAATGTTTTGCCATCAATTCCAGTTGGTCATGCAGTCCATATGAAGGAAACCTATGACAACATGAAACAACTTTTGAGGTGCATAAACTATGACCAACATCAGTGGCAGCTTTGTGGCGATTTGAAGGTTGTTGCTCTCTTGCTTGGTCTGCAGACTGGATACACAAAGTACTGCTGTTTTCTCTGCGAATGGGATAGTCGTGCAAGAGATTCCCACTACATCAAGAAAGATTGGCCACTCCGACAGTCATTGGAGCCTGGGAGGAAAAGGGTTCAGCATCCACCACTTGTTGAATCAAGGAAGATTTTGTTACCACCCTTACACATCAAGCTGGGTCTGATGAAGAACTTTGTCAAGGCCATTGACAAAACACAAGCAGCTTTCAAGTACCTCTGTGGAAAATTTCCAAGGTTAAGTGAAGCTAAGATAAAGGAAGGTGTCTTTGTTGGTCCTCAGATTCGTGAACTTCTTCGAGAGGATGCATTTGACCATGCACTGCGTGGCAAGGAAAAATCGGCCTGGAAAGCCTTCCAGTTAGTGGCAATAAATTTTCTCAGAAACAACAAGGCAGACAACTACAGGTTGTTGGTGGAAAACCTCCTCAAAAGCCTTGGTTGCAACATGTCATTAAAGATACATTTTTTGCACTCTCATCTAGATTTTTTTTCCACCGAACTGCGGAGCAGTGAGCGACGAGCACGGCGAGCGATTTCACCAGGACATTGCAACAATGGAGAAACGCTATCCGGGCAAATGGAGCCCATCAATGCTTGCAGACTATTGCTGGACAGTGACAAGAGATGCTCCATTTAATGAATACAAGAGACAAGCCAAGAAGCGCCAAGTAGACACTGAATAGGACTAAACTATGTACATAATAGTTTTTTGCCTTTTGTTTCATAATAAATTTTATTTATATAACCCTTTTGCTGATTTTTAAAGTGTTACATAAACAGGACAGGTGAAATATTATCATGTAAAGCAACCATAAACACATGAAAAGACCTAGGTTTACAATTTATGATTAAAACTCTACTATCTACACAATATACATAGACATAAAATGTAAAAACTTAAATATCTTAGAAACAGTAGCCAATCAGTTGTTTTAATTGTCATATTTGAATTCAGCACATCAAAATACATAATAAATAGCACATTTGATCTCTGAAGCAGACGACTTCTCAAAAATTGTAGACCAATGTCACACTATTCAAAAAATTAATCGCGCTGTTAAACAATAATAGAATACCATTTATTTAAATATTTTTGAATGTTTTCTACATTTTCAAATATATTGATCTGAATTACAACACAGAGTATGAAGTGTACAGTGCTCACTTTATTTTTTTTATTACAAATATTTGCACTGTAAAAAACAAAAGAAATAATATTTTTCAATTCACCTAATAGAAGTACAGTAGTGCAGTCTCTTTATCATGAAAGTTGAACTTACAAATGTAGAATTATGTCCAAAAAATAACTGCATTCAAAAACTATGTAAAACTTTAGAGCCTACAAGTCCACTCAGTCCTACTACAGCCAATCGCTCAGACAACCAAATTTGGTTACAATTTACAGGAGCTAATGGTGCCGCTTCTCGTTTACAATGTCACCTGAAAGTGAGAACAGGCATTCACATGGCACTGTTGTAGCCAGCGTCACAAGATATTTACGTGCCAGATATGCTAAAGATTCATATGTCCCTTCGTGCTCCAATCACCATTCCAGAGGGCATGCATCTGTCCATGCTGATGATGGGTTCTGCTCGATAACGATCCAAAGCAATGTGGACCGATGCATGTTCATTTTCATCATCTGAGTCAGATGACACCAGCAGAAGGTTGATTTTCATTTTTGGTGGTTCGGGTTTGGTAGTTTCCGCATCGGAGTGTTGCTTTTTTAAGACTTCTGAAAGCTCCACGCCTCGTCCCTCTCAGATTTTGGGAGGCACTTCAGATTCTTAAACCTTGGGTCGAGTGCTGTAGCTATCTTTAGAAATCTCACACTGGTACCTTCTTCGCATTTTGTCAAATCTGCTGTTAAAATGTTCTTAACAACATGTGCTGGGTCATCATCCGAGACTGCTATAACATGAAATATATGGCAGAATGCAGGTAAAACAGAACAGGAGACATACAATTCTCCCCCAAGGAGTTCAGTCACAAATTTAATTAATGCATTATTTTTTTTTTAATGAGCATTATCAGCATGGAAGCATGTCCTCTGGAATGGTGGCTGAAGCATGACGGGGCATACGGATGTTTAGCATATCTGGCATGTAAATACCTTGCAATGCCAGCTACAACAGTGCCATGCAAACGTCTGTTCTCACTTTCAGGTAATTTTATAAATAAGAAGCGGGCAGCATTTTCTCCCGTAAATGTAAACCAGTTGTTTCTCTTAGCGATTGGCTGAACAAGAAGTAGGACTGAGTGGACTTGTAGACTCTAAAGTTTTACATTGTTTTGTTTTTTTGAGTGCAGTTATGTAACAAAAAAATCTACATTTGTAAGTTACACTTTCACGATAAAGAGATTGCACTACAGTACTTGTATGAGGTGAATTGAAAAATACTATTTCTTTTGTTTATCATTTTTACAGTGCAAATATTTGTAATAAAAATAATATTTAGCACTGTACACTTTGTATTCTGTGTTGTAATAAAAATCAATATATTTGAAAATGTAGAAAAACATCCAAAATATTTAATAAATTTCAGTTGGTATTCTATTGTTTAACAGTGTGATTAATTGTTTTAATCGCGATTAATTTTTTTGAGTTAGTCGCATGAGTTAACTGCGATTAATTAACAGCCCTATTCTTAAGTAGATATTAAACATTTAATCTTTATTTTTCTTGTAACAATTTCTGACGTTTATGCCTCATTACTTGTACTCACTTAAAATCTCTCTTTGTAGTTAATAAACTTGTTTTATCTAATCCAGGGGCTTTAAATTGAAGTGGCTGGGTAACTATTTAAGATAATAAGTTGACATATGATTCCCTGAAAGGAATAATGGACTTAATATATTTGTACTGTCCAGGAGAGGGCTTGGCAGCACAGGACATACATTTCTGGGGGAAATCTGGGATTGAGGCTGTGTTGGGGTCACTCTGCCGTATAACCAAGGCTGGTAAGAGCCAGTGTGTAGCTGCCAGGCTGAAGTTACACACATACACAGACATTCAGGGTCCGGTTTGCATGCCAAAAGGATGTTTGTGTGAGGCCCAGGTGGGAGCTACTTCAGCAAGGCATTGTAAGGCACCCCAAGCGCCAGGGCAGGGGTAACACAGCCCCACCCTGGTCTGAATTGTACCCTGCTTTGTCACACTACCACATGATTGGGTTGTGAGGCTTATTTAGTCAAAAAACTAAATGGAGAAAAAAAGAGAAACGTTGTTCTCTCTTGCCACAGAGGGCAGGAAAAGAGTCAATGGGCTCAAACTACAGCAGAGCAGATTTAGGCTAAATCTTAGGAAAAACTTGCTAACTGTAAGAAAAGTAGGACAATGGAACAAACTGCCTAGGGAAGCTATGGAATCTCCATCTGTCGTGGATGGTTTAGACACAACAAATCCTGCATCTTGGCAGGAGGTTAGACTAGATCAGTGGTTCTCAGTGAGGGGTACGTGTACCCCTGGGGGTACTCGGAGGTCTTCTGGGGGTCCATCAACTCATCTAGATATTAACCTAGTTTTACAACAGGCTCCATAGAAAGCACTAGCCAGGTCAGTACAAACTAAAATTTCATAGACGATGATTTGTTTATACTGCTCTGTATGCTATACACTGAAATGTATGTACAATATTTATATTCCAATTGATCTGTTTTATAATTATAAATGGTAAAAAGGAGAAAGTTAGCAATTTTTCAGTACTAGTGGGCTGTGACACTTTTGTGTTTATGTCTGATTTTGTAAGGTTTTAAGTGAGGTGAAACTTGGGGGTACACAAGACAAATCAGACCCTTAAAAGGGGTACAGTAGTCTGGGAAGGTTGAGAGCCACTGGACTAGATGACCCTTGCGGTCCCTTCTACTATGGTCTATGATCCTAAATAAAGGGCTTTCAGATCCTCAGACAGAAGGGTCTATGGAAATGCAAAGTATAATGTTATGTTATTGTCCACGTCGATGATGGGCAGCCCTAGAGGATTCAGGAATGAGACAGATCAGAGCTCCTTAACATAAAGCCTTGGTGAGCAGCAGGGCTACCAGAGGACAACGGGAGCTGCGTAGTCCCAGCCTTAATTATGCCCTTTGAGCCAGATTCTGCTTCCAGACCATTTCAACACTGCTATTAACATCGGTGCTACAGGATTAGGTTCTACAGTGAGAGGTAGAACTGTGTCCTAGAGTGTAAATCATACTTCTTGGGGTGAATAATAATAATTAATAATAACTCTTGTACTGTACTGTGCATGGGTATATTGCAAAGGAAGTCAGTTCCATTATCCTCATTTTTACAGAGGGGGACACTGAGGCCGAGCTAAGAATTTAATACAACTCCCTTAAGTCGCAGTCCTGTTCCTTCACCACCACGCCATCCTTGCTCTTAGTAGCTCTTACTAAGGTAGATAAGTATTATCTACACTACAGGTGGGGACGTTGATGCAGATTTTGAGACCCAAATTTTCCACAAGTGGCCACTCACTTTGGGTGCCCAACTCGCAATACTAGGGCCTCCAGAAATGGAGGCATCAAATTCCAGTGGTCACTTTTGGAAAAATTGGGCCTTAATGACTTGCCCAAGGTCATTAAGAGTCAGTGGCAGAGCAAGGACGAGAAGCCAGAAGTCCTGCCCCACTAGGAACCTGCTCTCACCTCTAGACTGCCCTGCCATTCCAATGCAGGGTGGGGTGTAAGAGGTTTTCCGGTCTACAGGTGGAAGCTAGGTAAGGGTACCAAGGCCAGAGTTAAGATTATTTTGGAAACTGCAATGTAGGATTATTTAAGAGATTACTTTGAAAATATTTCACTGCCTTCCTTTAACTGCTCCTTTGCATCATTTTAACATAATTTGTTTTAAATTAAAATGTCCTTTTGCATTCATGCACAGTGGCAGTCTTAAACAAACAGTTCTTTTGGCTGTTAAAACGCAATTCACTTTCAATTTCCAGGGCTATCAGTCTGGAAACTGACACCAGGAACCACCAATTTTAAAGTGGCTGTGACAAGTAGAATGGTTCCCACCGCCCACACCAGTGTGCCCAATTCAGAGTATGTACATGCAGACAGTACACAGCCAATTCAATAAATCTGTTGCCCCTCACTCAAAAGGAAACTTCCTCTGGGGTGGAGGCAGAATGCTGCCTGGGGTGTATCACACACTCCCTTAGCAGCTGTTAATCATCCCTGGGACAATTACTGCAGACAACAGGCTGTCTGAGTTGCTCAGCTGATGGTAAAAGAGTGCTCAGCCTGATTACAAGGCTCTCTAATGAAAAGGCAAAGAAACCCGTTATGTGGCAGTCAAAGGAATCAGACAGTGGCTGCTGGTGAAGAGTTGCTAGTTCAGTAGCTGAGACCATTTGGATTTCTTCTGAGATCCTGCCGTTTTCTTCTCTACTGTGTTATTTTTGCCAGGTTGTGTGGTCACCATGGATTGTGTCTACACCACAATAGCTTAAAGACTCCGGTTCTACCCTGGTAAAACATAACAGGCACATCCAGTAGAATTTGGCCCTAGACTGGACTGTGGAACTCCTTGCCACTATCTTTAGCGTTCAACAGAAAACCCATCTGTTTGCATTAGACTTCCTACAAGAACAAATGCTTTCTCCTGGGAACAAACAGGTTACGCCTAGAGCTTGGTGATTACTGAAAACAAAACAAAAAACTTATTCTTTTTATGAAGATTTGGTTGAATCTTTAAATTAATATGCTTCGGTCAAGTTTGCACCTCCCTTAGCCCATGATCCTCTATGCCCTTGGGCTTGGCCTGCTCATTTATACCTGCACAGTCAGTGTAAAAGCACGGCCATTTTGATTTGGCAGCATTTTACATTCACACTGACCGAGTACAAATGATGACATGAGGAGCAAAGCAGGGTGCGTCACAGCTGTCCAGTTTTTAAAGCAATTGTATCTATTTATTCTTCCTTTCTCCTCCTTGTTGATTTTTCAGATTCTTCTTCTGACAGTCTGCTCTCAACCTTCCAACTGCAGACAGGGGAGGGATAGCTCAGTTGTTAGAGCATTGGCCTGCTAAACGCAGGGTTATGAGTTCAGTCCTTGAGGGGGGCCATTTAGGGATCTGGGGCAAAAATCTGCCTGGGGATTGGTCCTGCTTTGAGCAGGGGGCTGGACTAGATGACCTGCTGAGGTTCTTTCCAACCCTGATATTCTATGATCCGATCCCTATTGTTGGTAGTCCTCAGAGGATTCATTTGGGGAAATAAAACAGCATCTTTAACGCAACGCTGTGAGATATTGCTTTTTAAAAACTCCATTGCTGCTTATGATCTAATTCCCCTTAGGACCCCTGCTAAGGGGAATAAGCATGCGTGGCTGAGTGCTCTAATGCAGAAGGCAGGACTCTTTCCACGCCCCCTACCCTGCCCCTTCTCTGAGGCCCCGCCCCCTGCTAACTCCACTCCACCCCTATCATTTGCTCTCCCCCACCCTCACTTGCTTTCATCAGGCTGGGGCAGGGGGTTGGGGTGTGGGACGGGGTGCAGGCTCTGGGAGGCAGTTTGAGTGCAGGAGGGGGTGTGGTGTCTGGGAGGGAGTTTGGGTGCGGAAGGGGGTGCGGGGTCTGGCTCAGGGAGGGAGTTTGGGTGCGGGCTCTAGGCTGGGGCAGAGGGTTGGGGTGCAGGAGGAGGCCAGGGGGTCAGTGCTTACCTCGGGCCGCTCCCGAAAGAGACTGGCACACCCCTCTGGCAGCAACTCCTAGGCGGGGTCCCAGGGGATCTCCATGCACCACTGCCTGCAGGCACCGCCACCACAGCTCCCATTGGCCACAGTTACCGGCCAACGGGAGCTGCAGAGTCAGTGCTGGGGGCGGAGGCAACACACAGAGACACCCCCCCTGCAACCTTCTGGGGCTGTAGGACTTTTCAGGCTGCTTCCAGGAGCAGCACGGATCTAATTCCCCGTTTTCTTCTCTACTGTGTTATTTTTGCCAGGTTGTGTGGTCACCATGGATTGTGTCTACACCACAATAGCTTAAAGACTCCGGTTCTACCCTGGTAAAACATAACAGGCACATCCAGTAGAATTTGGCCCTAGACTGGACTATGGAACTCCTTGCCACTATCTTTAGCGTTGAGGGTGGGCAGGAAGCCTGCCTTAACAGTCTTAGCTCCATTGTGCTGCCTGAGGCAGCAGCTGGGGGCCCACAGACCCTTTTAAATCACGCAGGCCACTGGGAAATTGCCCCCTTTGCCCCCCCTGTGGGTGGCCTGTATATCTCACTTAATTGCCTGAGCATCAGAGCACCTCTTAACATCTTCAGCTCAATGAGTGCAGGAAGAGCATGGCAGTTCTGGAGAGCCACAGCTGCCTCTGAACTGGGTTCCTTGGATCTTAGAATCATAGAAGATTAGGGTTGGAAGAGACCTCAGGAGGTCATCTAGTCCAACCCCCTGCTCAAAGCAGGACCAACGCCAACTAAATCATCCCAGCCAGAGCTTTGTCAAGCTGGGCTTTAAAAACTTCTAAAGATGGAGATTCTACCACCTCCCCAGGTAACCTATTCCAGTGCTTCACCACCCTCCTAGTGAAATAGTTTTTCCCAATATCCAACCTAGACCTCCCCCATTGCAACTTGAGACCATTGCTCCTTGTTCTGTCATCTGCCACCACTGAAAACGTCTTGTTAGGGAATGTTAACTAAGCAGGGTTGGATTTGCTCATGACTTGGATAGGAGACCTCTAAACAAAGACATGGATACTGCAACTGGTGGTGGTATGAAGGGTTCAGAAGGTGGAATCAATACTGGACAAAGGCCCAATATGTACTAGGTGGACAATGTTGGACAGTTCCCAATCACTACAATTCCCTCTGTGCATGCATAAGGGTATTAACCCTGGTGTGCTGGCCTAATTCCAAGTGGGTAAATCTACTTCCCTAAAATCCACACTGCATGTATGTTTGACTGTGCTCTCATCAATGGTCTCTGTGCTCTCATCTGGCTGGCCGTGTAGCTGGGTGAATTTAAACAGATGCTACATTTCACCACAGAGCTGGCAGCATTTTGGTGGTCGGTAAAGCAAGTCACATACTGGGGCCGCAATCTACAGAGAGAAACACAGAGGGCCCAGTTCTCCACTCACTTTGGGCTTCTCTACATAGGGATATTGAGTGAAAAAACTATTGCGGAAGGAATAGTTCCGGAATAAGAATATCCACATAGAGAATCAAAGTGCCTTTTTCCAGTTTAGACGCCAGTTTAGACCCCAGTGTAGACGCAACTATGCCAACAGAAGAGTGTTTCTGGTTGCTTAGCCAATGTCATGGACTGGCAGAAAAACTTCGAGCGGTGTATGCTGTGTCTACACCACGGGGCTATGCTGGCATATGTTCCGTAGTGTAGACATAGCCATAGGGCTTGTCTAAACAAACAATTCGTTTGCAGCAATCTGGGATGTGAAACCTGCTGTCGTGCATTAATAGTTGGTTAATGTACTTTGATCTAGTTCTCTTTGAAACAGGACTAGATGAAAGCACATTCATTATATTGATTCTGGAATAGCAATTGTTCTTTACATTCACTCCCACCCATACTCCAGAATAACCTTCCCATGCAGAGAAGCCCTGCTGCATTGGGGATATATCAGGAGTGGCTCCACTGAAATTGGCAGAGTTACACTGATTGTTACTGGTTTTACACCCATGGATCAATACTCCAGGCAGGCGATGTACAGATCGAGGACCCACAATGTCTTCTCTTTGCTCAGCTCCTTCCCTAAATAAAATGAGGTATAACAGAGTTTGAACTTCTGGCCAGGGGCTTTTCTCTCTCTCCCTTTGCCACTCCACCTTCCCCTCTTGCTCAGGCTAGGTCTACACTACAGCGGGGGGTCGACCTAAGATACGCAACTTCAGCTACGTGAATAGCGTAGCTGAAGTGGCGTATTTTAGGTCGACTTACCTGGCTGTGAGGACGGCGGCAAGTCGACCGCTGCCGCGCCGCCGTCGACTCCGCTACCACCTCTTGCCGCGGTGGATTTCCGGAGTCGACGGCAGAGCCACCGGGGATCGATTTTATCGCGTCTTCACTAGACGCGATAAGTCGATCCCCGATAGACCGATTGCTACCCGCCGATCCAGCGGGTAGTGAAGACGTGCCCTCAGTCACGTCACTGCAGAAGCATAAAAAACGCATAGGCGCCAAATGCCGGATTGGCTTCGGCTTTATGTAATTTGGAAATCTTCCCTTTTGAATACGTCGGTTTCCAAGAGTGCGCGCAAAGAAGGTAGGGGGGGGCCGTGTGGGGAGAAGGGGAAATTACACCTTTCTCAACCCTTCACACAGGAATACTTGAAGTTCCTTTTGCATAGCAGTAATGCTGCTGAAACCATGCATGTTGCTGATTTCCCAAAGTAGGAACATGTAGCTTTATTAGCAGGAATGGATAGTCCACGATAAGATCTCTATGGAAGTTTTTCCTGAACTCTATATTCCTAAATTGTGGGGATTTATGCCAGCACTACCTACCATGCTCAACCTAACCCCAGCTTCGAAGACTCATCCAAGTGAGGGGGAGGAAAAAGCCACAAAGATGGAGGACTTCTTCAGCAAAACCTGGGATAAACGAACGCTTATTTCTATACAATAGGAAGGAAAGAGTCTCAGCTCAAACAAACCAGAATCAATGAGCCAGATCCTCATCAGTCCATGGAGCTATGCCACCAAGTTACGCCAGCTGTGTATCTGAGCCAACATCTGAAAATCTGGTTATAGTCACTTAAAGAATTCTTCCCCTCAACGGCCTCTTCAAATGCATAACATGAGTGCTCGTCACCTGGGGACCGGACATCACTCATCAGCAGGCCAGCAGAGTGGATTCCGGCCTAGAGCACAGAGATGGCGACTCACCCTGTGCCTCCATGACTCTCCGAGGAAGGAAAAGACCTGGGCTATGTCTACACATAAACCGCTGCAGCTGCGTGGCTGTAGCGCTTCCGCGTTGCCAGTCACCACAGCAACAGGACGGGTTCGCCCGTTACTGTAGTTGATCCACCTCCCTGAGATATGGTACGTAGGTTGACAGAAGAATTCTTCCATTGACCTAACCCTGGTAGGTCGGCTTAACTACGCCACGCAGGGGTGTACATTTTTCACACCCCTGAGGGACGTAGCTGGGTCCACCTACCTTTTTAGTGTAGACCTGGTCTCAGTCTCTCAGGACTGGAGTGTGACTTGGGCTCCCCCCCCGGGAAAGGGAGTAACACTCCCACATTACATCCCAGTGCAGGCTATCCAGCCCTTGAGTCTGGATACGGACCCTACTCACCTGCTTCCTCCCTCCTTTGAGCAGGTGGCCAGGGAGGGGCAGGGAATAGGCAATCAGTGTAATGCGCCCCTTAAATAACACCACCCACGTGCATTTGCACATTGGAAGCCCTGAGACATATGTTACAACACAAGGCTGTCGTGTCAATTAAGTGACAATTTTGTTACATGTTAATATCGCGTGTGAAAAACAAACAGCTGTTGTGGAGCGGCAGAGAGACTGAACTGGCACCCTTATTTCACTCCATCCCATGGCGAAAAACACCCGTCGAGTTGCCATTCAGTCATCATCTGATCAGATTCCCTGCAGGCTCTGCATTCAGGGGAAAGCGCCAGAAGGTCAAAGTGTGGGCCTGAAACTCAGAGACCTCCCTTCAGATCCCAACTCTGCAGTGACAACAAGTTTGTGTGACCTTCCACAAGACCCTTAGGCCCAGATCCTCAAAGGCATTTAGGCACCTAGCGCCTACTGATTTCAATGAGAGTTAGTGTCCCAACAACCTTTGAGGAGCTGGGGCTTAATCTCTTTGTGCCTCGGTTTCCCATCTGTAACACAGGGGTAATGGCACTGCCTTTCTCCACCCTGTCTCTCTCTTGCCTGTTTAGACTAGAAGCTTGGGGCAGGGACTGTCTCTTGACGTGTTTGTGCAGCGCCTAGCACGATCTGGACCCAATTTCAGTTGGCAGCTCTGGGCAGGATTGTGATATGAATAATAATAATAGAGCAGCTGCAGTTGAAAACCCTTATAGGCCCCAGCATCTTTCATCCGCATTTTAAGAGGTCTTCATTAGAAAATAGGATGCACTGATTATTATAATTTGGCTGAATTGTTTTGTTTTTCCGATTAGGAAAAACACTACAACAAAGGGAGTAAACTTCCCCGTGAGGGAGAGCACGCAGTGTATGTTTATCTCCTGTGTCACAGCCTGTAGCACAAAGCTGGATGCTGACTTAGAGAGAGTCTTTAGAGAGCTAAAGGTGCTATTGCTAGAAATCAAAAGGCTTAACAGTTTCATAGCAACATAGGCCACCTTAGCTTGAAAATGAAGAGAAAGCTAACGAAAGGTGTGCATTTAAAGCGGATTGGTTCAACTGCATGAAACCTGTATCTGGATGCTCTTAGGGTAGGTCTTCACTACCCGCCGTATCGGCGGGTAGCAATCGATTTATCCGGGATTGATATATCGCGTCTCGTTAAGACACGATATATCGATCCCCGAACGCACTCACCGTCAACTCCGGAACTCCACCAGAGCGAGCGGCAGTAGCGCAGTCGACGGGGCAGCCGCGGCCGTCGATCCCGCGCCGTGTGGACCCCAGGTAATTCAATCCAAGATACTTTGACGCGTAGCTGAAGTTGCGTATCTTGGATCAATCCCCCCCCCCCAGTGTAGACCAGCCCTTAGTCACAATTAATTCAGTTTAGTTTAATTTGCTTTGGAAGCAAAGTAAAATAAACCGAATTAAGCCCACTTTTATTCTGAATAAGAGCATCCTTACTGGGGTTTAATGCAATTTAACTAATCTACTTTAAAGACACAGCTTCAGTTAATTTGGATTAATTTTCCTGCGTGTTCCCATGTAGACAAGCCCTTAGGTTCAGATCCTGCTCCTATTGAAGTCAGTGGCAAAACACTTATTGGGTCCAATCCTGTAAGGTGCTGAGTGACTCCTGCAAGGCACTGGGTATGTCTAATGCTGCAAAAGGAATAAAGGTGCATTCTTAACTCTGGCTAACTAACCCAGGATAAAACAGCAGTGTAACCCTTCTGCCAGGTGGAGCCAGCAGCAACAGGACCAGGTTCAATATCTAGGGGGTCCTTTCCATCGATATAACACAGAACCAGCTCGAGCCCCCACCCAGTAACCTGGGAGAATTACACACCACCCCGGGTGCCTCTGAGAGGCAATATTTCCCCTCTCGCAAGCACAGAGTCTGAGTGTAGAAAAGGGGGGAAGTAACTCGGCATTAATTTGAGAAAACACCGCAAACAGGGTTCATAAACCATGAGCAAAAGACCCCCAAGTAAGTTGGGCAGTGTCCTTTTTTCTTCAAGCTCTTAAGTCCAGCAACCCAAACATCCCTTTTATGTTCCTATCCCTTCTCTACACCCCACTGAGAGCCACTGTCCTTGGTCAGTGCAGACCTAGAATTCAGAGGTGCATCTGCAGAGCCCACCTCCCACCCTGGGTGGCAGTAAGGAGGCACCTTACTCACTGCACCGCTCCACTAGCAGCCCTGCTGGCTACCTGCTGTGCTGCTCCAGCCACTAGCTCACCAGCCAACTGGCAGTCACCACCTGCGGCCACCTGCCTCTCTGCTGTGACCGCTACACATCAGTCTCTTAGCGATTTTCAGCTCTTTGCAGGCTGGGCAGAAACACTACTCGAGCTGAACTGTTGTGAGACCTAATTGAGCATTTAAAATAATAAAAGAGGCTCCTAACAAAGCCTATTTAGCTCTTTCTTTGAACAGTGGGGAAGAACAGCTTAAACCAGACTAGGGTGGACTCTTAGAGCAGAGCAGCCAACCCCCAGCTGCTGGCACATTTGTCCCACCCCTCTTATTTTCAGAGAGCTCTGGCAGTCGAGCCCCTGGCTTAATGAGGTTCTTTGAACTGAGGGTGACCCCCTCATTTGGGACAGGTTAAGCATAGTTCTGCTTCCCTATATTCCTACAATAATTACAACATTAGTAACTGTATTTCACCACCCCTGCATTCAGTACTAAAGTGATTTGTAAACCAACACCAGACAAAACTGATTACTTTGACATTGCTCTATCTGCTGAATATCTAACCAGAGCAGGAGCAAACTGTATTTCCATTCTATGCATCCAAAGAAGTGGGCTGTAGCCCACGAAAGCTTTTGCTCAAATAAATTTGTTAGTCTCTAAGATGCCACAAGTACTCCTGTTCTTTTTGTATTTACATAAAAACACCCAAAGTCTCTGCCCCTCCCAGCTAGCTGTCAGGGAAGCATTCACTGAGACCCTGCTTACATCAGTGAAGACCACAGCAACTTGGCTTTTGACTTGGAGTTAGCAGCTCGAGTTAAAGCCTATAGGGGAGCCTGGGGGTGAATTCAAGCTTCCAACCCAAATCAAAAGCCAACCTGCTTTGTTTTCACTGCTGTTTTAATTTGAATTAAGTAATGCGGATCAGCTAACCTGAGTTACAAACACACTTGTTTTTGCAGTGCAGACATACCCGTTGTGGATCAGTACATTTAATCCAGGTAAAACTCTTTCATCATCCCTCCCTCTCCTCTTCCATATTCACTTTCTCCACCTTTTTCTCTATCTACCAGGGCCGGCTCCAGGCACCAGGCAACCAAGCTGGTGCTTGGGGCGGCACCTGGAGGGGGGCGGCGCGGCGCTCGGTCCGCCGGGGAGAGCGGGGCCACAGCCGGGCTCGCCGCCCACCCCCCGGCGCTCTGGCCGCCCTCCCCCCGCGCCCTCCCCCCGGCTGCCGGGGGGAGAGCGGCGAGCCCCTCCTGGGCTCGCCGCCCTGCGCTCTGGCCGCCGGGGGGAGAGCCGAGCCCCCGCCGAGGCTCGCCGCCCTCCTCCCAGGGCTCCGGCCGCCCTCCCCTCCGGCGCCCTCCCCCCGGCCGCCGGGGGCAGAGCGGAGCCCCCGCCGGGGCTCGCCGCCCTCCCCCCCGGCGCCCTGCCCCCCCCCCGCGGGGGGGGGGGGGCGGCGGCGGAGGCTTTTTTGCCTGGGGCGGCAAAAAAGCCAGAGCCGGCCCTGCTATCTACCCTTTCCTCCTGTTCAGGATCAAGCCTTTTAAATCCTCACAACACCCCTTCTTAGTAGATATTATGCCCATTCTTAGACACAGATGCTAAAGGGGACATAGTCAGGCTAAATGTAATATATTTTAAATTTTTAAATATTTCTTTATGTTGCAGATAACCCCTTGGAATTATTTAAAGCAAAAAAAAATTTGACTTCTTCCTATTCCTGTCTTTTGCTTCCTTTTTTGTATTTCTCACTGGTTGGATAATGAAAGCATGCACATCAATTTCATTTGAGTTCCCTGTCAGTTGCTAGTCAGGTTCCTGAAGCCAGCACAATGCTGTAATGTTTTGCATGCAGCCCACGTGGTGGAATGTTTACTTTACAGTACTGCCAGCCCCAAGCATTCAAAAATCATGAGTCAGGCTCTGAAAAGGCAGGAGACTGACTTAAAAATCACAAGCTTTATTTACTTATTGTTGTATTTTTAATAATAAATGTGGGGTTCTTTTTTTCTGGTTTTTGAACCTTCTGAGTACATTTGGGTCATGTTTTCAAGCTTTTATCTGCAGCTATGAGGGTTAGAATTTTTGTTTTAATTGTGATTAATTATTATTAATGAAAGCTGAGAGCCTCCCAAACTAGCATGACTCCAAGGGGTGGGCTTTAAGGAAAATGGTATCTGTCATGAGACACATGATGAAATCCTGAGAGTTGGCAACACTGGCATTTGTTTAGGAAAAGTAACAGCAATTTTCCATTGAATTAAAAAAAAAATACCCCAGAAATATTCCCATTGGTCTTAGTTTTTATAGTTGCTTATTATGATGATATATTAATCATGTTTATTAAAGCAGTGCCTAATGGCCAACCAAGAATGTGAGCCCATTGTAGGGGCGATGGACTCTTTCTCAAAATGGGAAGCTGCTGAGGCCCCGCCCTCTCCATGCTCCCGCCCCTGCCACTCCTCTTCCCCCTGAGGCCCCACCCCCCAGCCAAACTGGAAGCCAGAGCCGGGCTGGGGATCCCGAGCCTTTCCACCTGCCTGGGGCGGGGGGGGGGGCAAGAGCAGCCCCCAGCTCATGTCCCCATCCCCCAGGACCCTCACCCAGGGCAGAGGGAGCTGCCCACGTGGCTCTTATCCCAACCCAGCTTCAGCTTCCAGCCTGCCCTGGGGGAGAACATGGGGGGGCAGGGATGTGGGCTGGGGGCTGCTCTTGTCCCCCCCACCCCAGGCAGGTGGAGAGTCTGTGGCTCCCCACAGCTGCCTGGGCTCCCCGGTCTGGACTTCAGCTTCCAGCCTGGCCGGGAGCCAGGGACTTAGGGGGAAGAGGAGGGGCAGGGAGCCAGGCCCATGGTGAAAAGTGGACAGGTCAGGCCCATCCACATTCAAAAGTGGGAGGACCCTGGCCCCTTGCCCCCCCCACCCCCGTTCCAGCACCCCTGCCCCATTGTGCTAGGCACTGTACAAACCAAGTAGTAAACAGTCCTGCCCTGAAGCGGTTACAATCTAAATAGACCAGAGAGGCACCGGGTGGGAGAAGGGGGTAGAACATACAAGCAGAGTGAACAACGCCATGGCAAAAGCGTTGGGCCAAATTTAACCTCTCGTTGTAAAGTGATTGGCCCAAGGGAGAGTTAGCTTTGGAGGCAGGGCTCGGACTCCTGCGTACCTGCAGCCCAGGGCTGGTCTCAGATTAGCAGATGCTCCAGCGCCTGTCCTTTGTGTGGAGGGTTAGGGAGTTCACTTGTCAGCTGGTTTCCCCCAGCTCTAGGGGAACGGAATCGGGCCTTTCTAACAGGCAGTCTCACAGCACCTCACCAGCCTTGCCTCAGTTCAGCCTTTATGATTATTTTATCACCTCTTGTTAAAGCCGATTGCAGCCTGTCAGGTTTGATAACAATCCCATCCAGCCACGCATTAAGTTACCATGGGGAATAAACACGGGCACCGCAAAATAACGAGGCCAAGACTGTCGGTACCAGAGAGAATCAATCTGCCCCCTCGTAAATCCTCTCTCTGTCTCTGACAGCAGCGGGAGGAGGCCCAGAGGCTACAGCTGTTGACAGTCGGATTGTTCCAGTGATCCTTGCCGACAGACCCCTGAGCTGCAGCTGCTTCAGATGGAATAGGCCAGGCTTGTCTCCACCATTGCTGACACTGCCTCAGCTCCACCAGCGTTAGCAAGCTTGGAAGCTACAGTTTAGACCAGCCACCGTCTGCCACCAGTTCTCAAAATGCCACTGACCCAGCTCTACTAGGGCTCCCAGCGTTGCTAAAACCGGTGGTAGCGAGCTGTTATTAGAAACATTTCCATAATATAGACCAGGCCTAGGAGTGTCAGGGTCACTGCATGGCAGGCATTCAAAGCAAGCTCAGGATGCTGCAGGGAGCGATGTGGGTAAATCAGTAGGGGGCGCTCTCTCACACCTCTGGCTATGTCTACACTTATGGCGACATGTAGAGTACATGCACTGCACGCTCCCTGGCATATCAATAGCAGTGTAGACACGGTGGCCAGAATCTAGGTTAAGGACCCTATGCAGATCTCTACATGCACAAGCAGCCCTCTCCTGTCTGCACTGCTATTTTAAGCCATGTAGCGTCCTACTGCCTTCCCCCTGCTGGAGCCTTTCACTGACACATGTAGCTAGACACCGCAGTGTGGACACAGCCTGCCTTTTACTGCAGCGTGTCGCTACGTGCATCCTACACGCCACCGACAGTGTAGACAAGGCCTGAGCCAGTGCTGAGCTCAATTCCCCAGCTCAGCACTAGAGGGCGCCGTACTGCAGAGAGCAGTGTGGGTGACACAATAGGAGGTGCTCTTCCCTCTCAGAGAGTACTGAGCCCTATGTGTCAGTCTGCTAGCAGACACAGCTGCAAGGCGTGGCTTGGGTGACTCAGTAGGGGGCGCTCTTGCCTCTGAGTCAGTATTGACCCCAGTGCAGTGCCGGAACCGCTGGGGGCAGGGGACAGTGGGGATGACTCTGATACTAATGCTCCAATGCAGAGCTGGAGGATGCTGTGCTGCTGGGAGTGGCCTGGGTGATTCAGAAGGGGGCGCTCTTCCCTCTGAATCAATGTTGGACCACAGCAGATGTGCGCAATAAAGCTGCTTATATTTCACCTTCCTACTGAGCCTTAGCCTATGTCTACACTAGCACTTTTGTCGATCATAGAATCATAGAAGGTTAGGGTTGGGAGAGACCTTAGGAGGTCATCTAGTCCAACCCCCTGCTCAAAGCAGGACCAACACCAACTAAATCATCCCAGCCAGGGCTTTGTCAAGTCGGGCCTTAAAAACCTCTAAGGATGGAGATTCCACCACCTCCCTAGGGAACCCATTCCAGTGCTTCACCACCCTCCTAGTGAAATAGTGTTTCCTAATATCCAACCTAAACCTTCCCCACTGCAACTTGAGACCATTACTCCTTGTTCTGTCATCTGCCACCACTGAGAACAGCCGAGCGCCATCCTCTTTGGAACCCCCCTTCCGGTCGGGATGTGAAAAAGCCTCACCCTTGACTGACATAAGTTTCACCAACAAAAGTGCTGGTGTGGACAGTGCTATGTCGGCAGGAAAGTAGCTAACGCCGATTGTTTGGGTGGTTTAATTGTGCCGGCAGGAGAGATCTCTCCCACTGGCAAAGAGTGGCTACACAAGAGACCTTTAACGTCCATAGTGCAGACATAGCCTTAGTCCTTGGTCGCACTGGTTTAATTAAACCATGCCATTAAAGTAGTGTAATTAAGTTGCAGACAACCTCTGTATGGCCTAGGTTAGGGTCTTGGTTTAGTAACCGGCAGACCTGGATGTAATTCCTGGCTCTGTTGCTGCATTGCGACATTCGGCAAGTTGGTTCCCTCCCCATGCCTCAGTTTCCCCACCTGTAAAGCAGGGCTGATGATAATACTCACCTCCTTTGGAAGTGCTTTGAGATCTATGGATGAAGCATGCTATTGAAGAGCTGGGTATTATTGTTAATTCGATGTAAGAATAGCTTATTTTGGTTTAGATTAAACTAGCTGCTAAGTGATTTAAAATAAACTGAAATAATCCTGATTTTGAACTAAAATAAATGTCCAGGTGGCCTTCTCCACTGGTTTAACTAAATCAATTAAATTCACCCCCTAAATCACACCAGGGAAACTCTCTGTATAGACAAGCCCTCAGGATATGAATTACAAGCGCCCAGCAATCTAGCCCACATCAGCAGCCATTTAGTAGAGTTCTTTGCAAAGCATGTCAATAGAATTATAAAGAGAGTCAACAAAAGGGTGGAAGTGTGTTAGCTGCAAGAAATCCTTAAACACCCATTTGCTTTGGGAAAATTAAACAACCATCTTGGGAACAAATAGAACCATGGCATTTGCAGTGGGATAAAAAAAAAATTACAACCCCCTGGCTTAATTGAACTGTTCAATACCATCATTAAAAAAATGTATTATGAATAGCCCAGAAAAGAGAACCTGACCGGAAGAAAGCAGCAGATGCAGAAAAGGAGCCACACGGACGACCAGGAGAATTAAAATATCCTAGATCTGAGAACAACATAACTGCAGCCTTTCAACCAGGGCATTGTCAGAGCCCTTGAGAAGGAACACTGCTCAACACAACAGTAACCCTTGCAACAATGTGCACTTATTCCTAATAGAGGGTTTCTAAAAATTCCCCTGGAGCCTGAGAGAGCATTAAAAATCACATTAGCAGTCAAGAGGGCCAGAAGCTGGGAATGGGCAACAGGGGATGGATCATTTGATTACCTGTTCTGTTCATTCCCTCTGGGGCTCTTCCACTGGCCATTGTCGGAAGACAGGATATTGGGCTAGATGGACCTCTGATCTGACCCAATATGGCCGTTCTTACATTCTTATGAGGGGCCATCACGCTGGAGCTGACAGCCACCGTGCCTTGTGGAGGATGGGCAGGATAAAGAAACCACAGTTTGAATGTACCTGTTCTGACCGGGAAGGTTAGAGGAAATCATATTTTTACTGCTCTCCTCTGAGCCCACCCACACCCCACCCATCCTTCACCCAGGAGTCTGAGGTTCCGGAAAAGTCTGGTCAACATTTCCCCAGTGTCTGCGTGGCTGGATTTTCACCCAGTGGCCTGTTCCGACTCCCAGTGAGGTCTGTGGAAAGGCTGCCATTTACTTCAAGCGGAGGAGGATCAAATCCCACCTCTGACAGAATGGCTACCCCACTACAGGCTAGCAGCCAGCTTGTCTCCCCTAGTGCATTACTCCTTTAGCTTCAGTGGTAGAGGTCTGTGCTGCAGTGGGTTCAAATCCTGTTTGACCAGCCCTGTGGGTGGCTGTTATAAAAGCACTGACCAGCATGCAAAAGGCTGGCCCTGGGATAGCTCCAGGTACATGCAAGGGGGAAGAACTGGAAATTGCCAGAGGACCTTTCTTCCACCCAATTTGCACCCCAGGTTTGCATAGTGAAGCAGATGGAATAGTTCCAATATGATTGTGATGCGGCGGCCAAATTTCGGATGCTGAGTCCAGAGTAGAGCTGGGTGGGAGACAGCTTTCCTGCTCCCACCAAAGTTTTTGAGATTTCAGAAACATTTTCCTGTTCCGCAAACAGGACAAAACTGAGACCTGGGAAGTGGAGAGCAAGAGAGATGCAACCAACAGCCCAGAGGTTGGGTCACTCACCTGGGAGAGATTCACTGCTAGTTCCTACTGCATCTGATTTGGAGCAAGGGCTTGACCCTGCATCTTCTACACCCCAGCTGCGTGCCATGACCAACAGGCTCGTTTGGGGTGAGTTGCTGTGTCTCTCTGTCTGCTTTCCATCCTGGATCTGAGAAACCTGGTCCCGAAGAACCTTTTTTCACCAAAACCCACCCTTTCCCACAGAAAGTTTGGGGTTTTGATAAACCTTTTTGTCAAAAAAATTCCAGCTCCTGTCCAAATGGAACCGTCAATCCTTTTAAAGTTGGCCCATTATTAATAGCCACCCTTAACATCCTGAAAGCCCCCCGTACACACACACACACACACACATCCACGTGTTAGGTCAGTATCATTATCCCCATTTTACAGAAGGGAAACCGAGGCACAGACAGGTGACACCCGAAGGACACCGAGAAGTTCAGTATAGAGCTGGCGCCTGTTCACATGAGAATAAAGGGAATCATATGAAGAGCAGCCATTTCCCAAATATCCGTACGGAGAAAAACTGATCACAGACTGAATAGCAAGGAGGCTTGGACATGGGGGAATCAAACCCCTATTTGGAATCCAAGTGGCTCGATCTGTCTATGGTACTTATCTGGCCCCCATCTCTCTAGCACAGAGGTGGGCAAACTACAGCATCCGGCCCTTCAGACGTTTTAATCTGGTCCTCGAGCTCCAGCCAGAGAGTGGAGTCTGGGGCTTGCTGGGGGGCTCTGCGCGCTGCCCCTGCCCCAAGCGCAGCCCCTGCAGCTCCCATTGGCCAGGAACCATGGCCAATGGGAGCTGCAGGGGCGGTGCTTGTGGATGGGGCAGCATGCAGAGCCATCTGCCCGTGCCTCCGCGTAGGAGCCGGAGGCGGGATATGCCGCTACTTCCAGGAGCTGCTTGAGGTAAGTGCTGCCCGGAGCCTGCACCCCTAGCCCCCTCCCGTGCCCCAACCCCCTGCCCCAGCCTGATCCTCCTCCCACCCTCCGAACCCCTTGGTCCCAGCCCGGAGCACCCTCCTGCATCCCCAACCCCTCATCCCCAGCCCCACCCCAGAGCCCACACCCCCAGCCAGGGCCTTCACACACCCCTGCACCCCAACCCTCTGCCCCAACCCCCACCCGCACCCTGAACTCCTCATTTCTGGCCCCACCCCAGAGCCCACACCCCCAGCCAGAGCCCTCACCCACCTTCCACACCCCAACCCCCCATTTCATGAGCATTCATGGCCCACCATACAATTTCCATACCCAGATGTGGCCCTCGGGCCAAAAAGTTTACCCACCCCTACTCTAGCACCTGAGCACCTCACAACTTTTTAATGCATTTGTCTTCCCAACACCCCTGTGAGGTAGGGCCGGACTATTATCCCCATCATGCAGATGAGGGAAACTGAGGCACATAAATGTGAAAAGTGTTGGCTGCTCCCCCTCCCACCCAAAAACTTCTGAGCACTCCTGAGGGGTGGGGGAGAGAACATTCACTGCCTCCTGTATGGGCTCTTATTGGCCATTTGTCCACAGGAGGCGGGCAAGTGCGAAAGGCAGCCAATCAGGGCTGGAAATCACGTGAATACTGGAGCTTGTGACGTCATCATTATTAGTAGCAGTAGTTATTACTTGTATTACCACAATGCCGAGGCGCCCATGTCATGGACTAGTACCCCATGGTGCTAGGGGCTGTACAGACACAGAGTAAGAAGTGGGGGCCAAAATCCTCTTAGTGGCAATGAAGTCATGGGAGCTGGCTACAGTGCAGCTGGTCTCAGTAATTAGCAGCCTCAGTTTCCCAGGCTCGGCAGTGCTGAGGGCAAGAGGAGAGCTCCCCTACCATCCCTGGAATCGCTTTGTTTCCATGTTCCCCACTAATGAGCAGGCGGCGGGATTGGGACCATACTGAAGTTTCTTCTGAACGCCGTTTGCGCTCAGTGTCGTGGGCTTTTGAGGAGCGCCTGGCAGTGGCTTTGGGCTTCCATGCATGCGGAAGTCTCAGGTAAATATGGGGCGGTGTGAAATACCAATGCCTCACACGCCCATAGGGCTTTTCAGCCAGCGGCCTCTCAGACGGCTTTAGGGAGCAGGCCGAGCATCATTGCACGCTGTGCTATAGCAGCAACTAGAGATCAAGGCCTCATGCAAGAGTAATCCACTGGTCAGCATGTGTTACACCAGTGGTTCTCAACCAGGGGTCCGGGGCCCTCTAGGGGGATGCGAGCAGGTTTCAGGGGGTCAGCCAAGCAGGGCCAGCATTAGACTCGCTGGGACTCAGGACAGAAAGCCGAAGCCCCAGTGCATGGGGCTGAAGCCCGGGGCCCTGAGCCCCGCCACCTGGGGCTGAAGCTGAAGCCTGAGCAACGTAGTTGGCAAGGGGCCCTGTGGCGTGGGGCCCTGGGCAATTGCCCTGCTCGCTACCCACTAGTGCCGGCTCTGGCTTTTATATGCAGAAAACCAGTTACTGTGGCACCGGTGGGCTGTGGAGATTTTATAGCATGTTGGGGGGTCTAAGAAAGAAAAACATTGAGAACCCCTGGGTTACAGGTTCCCCCCTCTGTGCCCATCCACAGAGGAACTGCACCTGTTACCCAGCCACTAACTACAGTGCCTTGGCCCTTTAGACCAAGATGGTATAGCCTCTCTCTGGACTCCCTGGTTCAACCCCTGGTGTGTCAGTCGAGAAGCTGGCTATCACCCAAGGAGCCGTACGTACCCGCAGAGAAACAGTACCGGCCCCCAAGAGCTTACAGTCTCCATAGACAGGAAAAGGGAGTAATGTTATTCCCATTTGACAGAGGGGGAACTGAGGCCACAGCAGGAACGCGGAGCAGAGCTGAGTGTTGAATGTGGGCCTCCTAAGTCCCAGCACAGCCTTGGCGTCGCAGCGTACAGAGCTCCCGGAGAGAGCACGAGATCCCTGTGGTCCCGGCGTCTCCAGGAGGAGAGGCCGCTGGCAGGGACTGGGAGGTCTAGCGGGGCCATTCCCCCTGCAGCTGGGACACAGGAGGAGTGGCCCCCTCTGCATTCAGCCTGAGAGAGGGAGCAGCGCTTCTCCTCCCGCGTCCCTCCTAACTTATACCCCTGCCCGGGACCCTCACGTAAATGCGCTGGGTGTGCGTTTCTCATGGAGCAAACCCTGAACTTGCAACCCTGCATCTGAAGAAGTGAGGGTTTTTACCTACGAAAGCTTATGCCCAAATAAATCTGTTAGTCTTTAAGGTGCCACCGGACTCCTTGTTGTTTTTGGTTGTTACAGACTAACACAGCTACCCCTGATACTTGGAACCCTGAACGTGATCCTCTGGGGCACTGAGTGGCCCTGCCGTCGCTGGGAGTTGAGGGTTGATTGATCATGTCAGGGCATGAGGCTGGAATCGCAGGCCGTCCTGCAGGGAAAGGAGACGCCAGGGCTGTTGGGCCCCAGCCCGCAGTCTCAGCCCCCCGGGCAGCTGCTCCACAAAGCTCGGCATGGCACAGGGGAGCGCCAGCTGCTAATAGAGTGGCAGAACTTTTTGTTTCCATTGCCGGTTTAGCGGGGCGTTTCCAGACACCAGCTTAATCCCAGTAACATCCGCACGCCTGTATTTCCCGGGGAGCCTCCCTGCAGCCGTCTCAACTAATCTGATTGGATTTCTGCCCTCAGCAATAGCCTCCTGTTAACATTACCACACGGCGCCCCTCGAGAAATGGGGCAGGACTACTGCTGCAGCAGCCAGGAGTTTATACCTCATGGTGCCTGCGCCACCTTCAGGGATGGCCCAGGAACTGCAGCCTTTTCAGTTTATCTCCCACATCTCAAGATACCTGTATCCAGAATCCAGGCTGATAAACGGGTATTTAGATTATTCTCTCCTATTCCCCGTATGAGAGAGGGAGAGGTTGGTTGTGCACTCAGACTTGGATCCAAAGCCCATCAAAGGGAATAGAAAGACTCTCCTCTGTGGAGTCCGGATCAGCCCTTCATGTGTTAACTAGTAGCTTTACAAATATTTAATCATCCAACTAAGTTTACCTAAAATAAAGTATATTTAAAATTTAGAAAATATAAGTGCGTTTAGTGAGCTTTGGGGTGGGGTGATTCACAAAACACTGGAAGCTTGTGCAGGCAGGAACGTTTTGTGTTTGTACAGCAGCTGGCACAATGGGGCATATGACGGTCCTAGGAACTAGGATTACAAGTAATAAAGGACAGAGAGCTATGCTGTGAGATCCTAGCCAAGAAAGCTTGTATGCCACTTGAGGGGTCCACAGTAGTCCAAATCCCCATACAGATGTGGGATCAAGGGGTGTAACAGTGACCCACACGTGGATTTGGGGAGCATATAACCCTCCACATTCTCCTTTAGAGGTTAGACCACATATAGACATATGGGAAACAGAAATTAACCAGTTTGCTCAAGGCTACACACCAAGGTCATAGGAGATCCAGGAACCGGACCCAGCTCTCCCAAGACCTATCCCAGTACCTGAACCACAAGACCATCCTACCACCCGTTTTTAATCCTCTAGTACGCTGGCATATCTAGTTTTAAAGGTCCCAAGCAATGGGGCTTCCATTACTTCCCTTGGGGAGACAATTCCGCAAGTCTACAGCTCTCACCGCTAGAAAGTGCTTTCCCCCCAATGCCCAGCCTAAATCTGCCCAGGAACGTCCCAACACCGCTAATGACAAACCTCGCGCTGCTGCCGACACCAGCGATCCGGTCTGCCTCCTTCTGCTTGACCTCAGGCTGAAATTGCAACAGCTTTGACAATCTACGCGCCCGCTCACCTCGCTGAGAGCTGCCTGACCCCGTCAGTCAGTGCTGACGGGAAAAACTGCAGCACAGGTGTTCCTGGAGCGAATGATAGAAATCCAAGAGGCTAGGAGTGGTGAGCAGGACTCCCCGCCACGTGGCTCATTGCCTTCCCAGCTAAAGCATATGGTGCTACAGTGCCCCCCTGCTGTCACAAAAGGGGATTGCGTGTCTTACAGCTGTCACGGCCTAGCGAACGGCTCAGCACTTCCCTGTCAGGTGTCTCATTAATGAGGAAAAGGAACGTCCCTGTAAGGGAGAATAAAGGGATCATTAACACACCTTCCTGTCAGCCTTTTAACGAGCCACAGCAAACGAGGGCGAGCTCTGCTCAGTTTGCAGACACCGTTTTTCGGGGCTGGAGTGAAGGCTGTGACATTGATGAAGAGCAAAATGAACTCTGGAAAGAGAGAACTTGTCCCAGGTTGGCATTGTCCTGCCAGGGATGTGTCAGTGTTATAGACTGGAGCATGGTTGTGGCTGATACTGGCGGAGAAGGCATTAAGGGAGAGGCTTGGAGGAGCCCAGATGCTGTGGTGATGGGAGCCATATAAATTCCTTGACAGACAGAGGCAATTCAGTGGGGAAGGGGGTGGGAGGGGAATCTGAATGGGCAGAGCTGTAGTGTATTTGCCAACTGCTGGATATATGCTGGAACAGACTTGGGAGCCAAATCACGTGCGGTCCTGAGCAACTTATGCTCCTACCGATCGTAATGGGAATGTAGGAAGCTCCACACCTTGCAGGACTGATATCTGTGCCAGCTGCAAGCCACTAGGAGCCCTGTTCTAAGCTTCCCTGAGCTGGAAATGGCTCTTTGCATATTTTAGACACTGGGCTGAAAACATACCGACCTTGATATCAATGAGCTGCTGAGGTGCCGGGCCCAGGAGGTAACTGTGAATGCCCCGGGAATTGCAAATATTGTCTGTCGTTTTGTCCAAACAATAGATGGGAGAGACAGAGTGAGCCCCGTTCCTGACCTTCATGAGAATATTAGAAACATCATTAAAATTAACTCTGGAGTCCGCCGAAGCTTCCCTGGTGTGCCACGCACAGGCCTGTCAGACTGACTGATCGAGGTTCCTTCCACTGCTGCTTCCAACTTGCAACCTTGGACTTTGAGCGCTCTCAGGAGCTCGTTATGTGTTCAGGGTGGAGATGGACAGAGGGATGCTGGGGAAGATGGATCTCCATGACAAAAGCTGTAGTCCTTAAAACATCTTCCAAGTATAATACAATGTGTCCTGCTTCTTTCTCCTGCGCCTATCCAACCGACTAAGAGAAATCTCACTGAGCTTTACATATAAATATTCAGTGTTACCGCAAACAGGGGTTGGTAATAATAATCATTAGCAATGACCAAGCTACAAGAAAAAGGGTTCATTCAATGGAATGGGAAGGTGGCAAATTCAAAGCCAATAAAAAGGCACATACGAGGGCACAGACAATGACAATATATTCCCAGGAGTGTTGTAAGCAAGACACGAGAAGTAATTTTTCCGCTCTACTCTGCGCTAATTAGGCCTCAACTGGAGTACTGTGTCCAGTCTGGGCACCACATTTCAGGAAGGATGTGGACAAATTGGAGAAAGTCAGAGAAGAGCAACAAAACTGAGTAAAGGTCTGGAAAACATGACCCATGAGAGAAGATTGAAAAAAATTGGCTTGGTTTAGTGTGGAGAAGATAAGACTGAGGGAGGACATGATAACAGTTTTCAAGCACAGTTCTCAAGTTACAAGGACGAGGGAGATAAATTGTTCTTGCTAACATCTGAGGATATGACGAGAAGCAATGGGCTTAAATTGCAGCAAGGACAGTTTAGGTTGAACATTAGGAAAAACTTCCTAACTGTCAGGGTAGTTAAGCACTGGAATAAATTGTCTAAGGAGGTTGTGTAATCTCCATCATTGGAGATTTTAAAGAGCAGGTTAGACAAACAGCAGTCAAGGATGGTCTAGAATACTTAGTCCTGCCTTGAGTGCAGTGGATTGAAGTAGAAGACCTCTCAAGGTCCCTTCCAGTCCTACAATTCTATGATTCTATGAACCTCTGGATACTCAAAGAGAGAATGGATGTTTCTTCTGGAAGCTTCTCATGGAAGGATAGATGCAAACGCCCATCCTCATCTCCATTTCCCTATCAGGAATGGGCACTTCTAGTAGATGGGGACAGCAGAGGGCACTCTTCGAATTGCACCTGCTCCCAACACAAGCTGAAGTCACGTCCCGTGCTCTCCTTGAGCCTGTGTCCCATCTAATGAGAGCTGAGTGAAGAAGACATGGGTTCCCACACCACACAGTGGAATGCACGCACTGCAAAGAGGGTGACCAGGTGTCTGGTTTGCAATGGGAACAGCTGTTGAAAAGGGACATTGGTGATTCCGGTCAGCACCGTCGACCAGGCCGTTAAAAGTCTGGTCGGCGGTGCTGCAGAGACAAGGCAGGCTAGTCACCCTGAGCACCAGCTCCACACTCCCATTGGCCAGGAACCAGCCAATGGGAGCTGGGTGGGCGGTGTCTGCAGGCGAGAGCAGTGGACAACGTGGAGCCTCCTGTACTCCCCCAACCTAGGAGCCGAACCTGCTGGCTGCTTCTGGGGCGCAGCGCGGTGCTCCAGGACAGGCAGGCAGCCTGCCTTAGCACTGCCGCTGCACTGCTGACTAGGAGCCGTCCAAGGTAAGCCCGTGCCCCAACCCCGAGCCCCAACCTCTGCCCCAGCCCTGAGCCCCCCCAAACCAGAGCCCTCTCCTGAACCCCAAACCCTCATCCCCAGCCCCATCCCAGAGCCCTCCCCCCGCACCTCAACCCCCTGCCCCAGCCCAGAGTCCCCTCCCACACCCTGAACCCCTCATCCCCAGCCCCACCCCAGAGCCCTCACTCCCACCTGCACCCCATCCCCCTGCCTCAACCCACAGCCCCCTCCCGCACTCCAAATCCCTCAGCCCACCTCCCCCAGCCTGGAGCCCCCTCCTGCACCCCAAACCTCTCATCCCCAGCCCCACCCCAGAGCCCGCACCCCCAGCCAGAGCCCTCATCCTCTCCCACATCCCAATGCCCTGCCCCAGCCCGCAACCCCCTCCCGCACACTGAACCCCTCGTTTCTGGCCCCACCCTGGAGCCCAGACCCCCATTTAGAGCCCTCACCCTCTCCTGCACCCCAACCCCTTGCCCCAGCCTAGTGAAAGTGAGTGAGGGTGGGGGAGAGCGAGCCACCTAGGGAGGAGGCACGTAGCGAACGGGGGCCAGGGCCTTGGGGAAGGGGCGGGGCTAGGGTGTTCAGTTTTGTGCCAACAGAAAGTTGGCAACCCTAATTGAAAACGACACGGTAATCCATTAGACCTATTTGAACTTGACAGCAGACTAGTGGATAAAGGAGAATCAGAGGAAATCATTAATTTGGACGCTCAGAAAGCCTTGGGCAAAGTTATTATTTGTATTGCGGTAGCACCTCGGAGCCCTAGTAGCAGGGATCAGGACCCTGTTGCGTTAGCTGCTGCACAAACCCGGAACAGACAGACAGTCACTGCCCCACAGAGCTGCAATCTAACCATAAGACAAGAGGCAGCAGTGGATGTGGACAGAGTGATGGGGAAGCCCAGAAAACACTGACCAGGTGCAGGTCAGCACGATCAGCAGTGATCTCAGCCCGTCAGCTGCTCAGCCACTGGCAGGGTTGACCAAGTCCCTCACAAGAATGGAGCTGGGGGGGGGGGGGGGAACCTATTGAAATTGCAAAAATTTTCAAAAACCAGTAAAAATCATCGTTAAAACTTACATTTGTTACTGGTTTTTCTAGCAGCCCTACTAGTAAGGACATGAAGTAGTCCCAGGATGAGAGTAGAAACTCTATGAAGGATTAGAAACGGGCGAAGAGACAGACGATGAAGAGTTGGAATAAATGGTCAGTTTGCTTTATGGCCAAAGGTTAGCAGCAGGGTGCCCAGGGTCCCCTACCTGTATCAGGGGGGGAGGGATAGCTCAGTGGTTTGAGCATTGGCCTGCTAAACCCAGGGTTGTGAGTTCAATCCTTGAGGGGGCCACTTAGGGATCTGGGGCAAAATCAGTACTTGGTCCTGCTAGTGAAGGCAGGGGGCTGGACTCGATGACCTTTCAAGGTCCCTTCCAGTTCTAGGAGATGGGATATCTCCATTAATTAATTTATTTATTTTTTATTTATTTTATTTATTTTTATTTATTTATCAGTTAACATCTCCATTAGTGATCCAGGCTACCTCACTCTTCGGAAGCCAAGCCAAGCCACAGGGCAGACTTGAGTAGGGTGCAAATATCAGAGTTTATTGCGCACACACACACACACACACACACACACACACACACACACACACACACACACACACACACACACAGGCAGGGAAGAAAAACAGGCTCTTTAGTCCTGCGCCAGGCCCACCCTCCTCCTCAGGGACTGTGGCATCCAGCAGTCCCCGCAGAGTTTCAGGGCTGGTCCTTTCCACAGGTAGCAAAGAGGAGGCTATCTGTTCTCTTCTCTGGCCAGCCAGCAGCTGAGCTGAGCTCTCCCCTTTTTAACTGCCCCTTCATCACTTAGTGGGGCCCAGAGCAGCTCATTACCCCTTGCTGGTTCAGGGTGGGGGCAGCAGGCCCCTTCACAATCGGAAATGATGGTGAGCAACGAGGTGGCAAAATGTGCAGATGCCACAAAATCATTTATGCGAGTTAAGAGTGTAAGGAACTTCTGAGCAAGCTCACCAAGCGAGGGGAATGGGCAACACAGTGGCAGATGAATGTCAAGGTTGACATGCGAAGGAATCCATCTCTAATGAGCTAAGACGGCATCAGGATGGGAGGACAGCGACAAGGTATTGTGATAAACAGGTGCAGACAGCTGGAAAACCGAAGACGTCACATGACCATCAGTTCCCGCAGGCCGAGAGGGTCACTGATTGTGAGATCAAGTAGGTTGATGTCTCCTTGCAGTGCTCTACAGCAAAGAAGGACCAACGTTTAGAGAAAATCCTCTAGCACCTTTGTAGTGGCCAGGAGAGGCAACTGGGTTTGAGTCCTACAGCAAGATCAAAGAGCACCTTGGATTTGGTATGTGCCCCCTACATTTGCAAGATGCACAAGGAAGTGAGTGTCCCACCTGGGAGCTGACATGGTCAAATGCACAGGAGGAATGTATTTATCACATGACTGCAATTTATCGCATAGTTATCACCTCCACTTATGTGCACTTAAAAATATACGCATATGGTCCCTGTAAACATAATGTAGTGGTAAAGAAGACTGAAAATAAAGTTACATAAAATACACTTTCAAAATCTATTAATCAACCAATTAAAGACTAAATTACTTGGGATGTATGTTTCTTCTTACCAGGCCAAACATGAAGCAGATGTTTTGCTGAGAAGAGGTGTTAGGCCACTACCATGAAGAGGAGAGGTTAAGAGAAGGAGGGGAAAATCCCTTTCACTGAGTACATTTCCTGGGGAAATTATCCCTGAGAATCACATTCAGCCAGTCTTGACTTTAAACCCAACCATCAGCAAATTTAAATTATATTTAAAAAAAAATGTTTAGCGTGTTATCTATATTGTTTCCATCTTGTCATTCTTTATCGGGCAATTAAGTGCGAAGTGACATTTTCTTGACAAAGTGGCGGCGTACAGCTGTGCCTTTCTCCAGACGAAACATAAAACAAGTGAGATTGCACGCATCCCTAAATCTTCGGCTGCAGCTGTATTGAGGGGGCGGGAGGGGAAGAAGGAATGATGACGCACGGAGTGCTTCACAAAAGATCTGTATGGAGCTTGAGCTTAGTTTCCTTTTTGTTATCAATTTAGTGATTATTAGTAGCACACTGCCCTCCAACAGCGCCTGCTGGCCGGATATCTCAGCACTTCCCAAGCATGAAGGAGTCAAGTCTCAACACACACCATTTAAAGTACCGGTAGCATTATCCCCATTTTACTGATGGGCAAATCGAGGTGATGCCACTGGACTAATATTAGGCAGAGCTATGGTGTGAACCTTGATCTCTTTGATTCCAGTCCAAGACATTCACCACAAAACTGCACTGCCTTTCCAGTGCCACAGAAAGCCAGGCTAGCTTCTTTTCTTCCATTCTCTGAGCAAAACTAGCCAGATTTCTGAGGCTAGCCAACACAGTGCCTGAGCCCATGTCCATCGGTCACAGATGCAGCGACTCCCTTGGCTAAATTGTTTGCAAACCTCAAAGATGGGGAAGGGAAAACGAAAAAAGATTGCGGGTCTCCCCTTAGGTAGTTTCCTGAAGCAAAACTGATTAGCCATTTCACAGGGCCACATGACAAACCGCCAACCCCTCTCTGGGTTTGCATAAATCACTATACGCCTACTTTGGGCAACGAGTTGTGTCCAAACAGAAAGTTCTGCCGGGTGGTCCTTAGAATGAGGACAGCAAAGGAATCATGGGTTAATTCAGAAGCCCGAATCCACTACCCGAGACACTGAATTGGGGGGAGGGATTGCTATGCCTGGGAATCTTATTCTTTTAACTCATCAACACTGGTGTGTTACTGGGGACATTGCTACATGATGCTCTAGTGTTCTGTATGCAGCTCTGGGTGTTTCCCCATTCAGATTCAAATTTGGAGGTGGAAAGGGGTGTGTGGGAAGGGGGCGCAGGCTCTGGGAGGGAGTTTGGAGGTGGAAAGGGGTGTGTGGGAACAGGGCGCAGGCTCTGGGAGGGAGTTTGGAGGTGGAAGGGGTGTGTGGGAAGGGGGCGCAGGCTCTGGGAGGGAGTTTGGGGGCGGGAGAGGATATGTGGGGAGGGGGTCGGGGGTGCAGCGCTTACCTGGGGCTCCAAGGCGGGGTGGGCTGGGGGGCCGCTGCGTGCTTCTGCCCCCAGGCACCGCCCCCGCAGCATCCCATTGGCCGCAGGGGCGATCGGGGTGAGGGCAGCGTGCGAAGGCACAGCCCCGCCCCACCCCTGGGCCGCAGGGAGGGGCCGGCAGCCACTGGAACGAGCAGGCAGATGTTGCGGGGGTACCTGAGGGGGGCGCGCCCAGGGGCGGCAGATGGGGCCAAGGGAGAGACCCGGCCCCAAAACTGCTGGAGCCCCGCAGACCACATTGGGGAGGCTCACAGGCCGCAGATGGCCCATGAGCCAGGAGTTTGAGACCCCTGTTCTAAGACCTGCTTTTTAACCTGCATGGGGGGGGGGGGGCTGAACTTGTTCCCAGCAGCCCTGGCTGAGGGAAAACTCCAGTTGCCCTCCGTGGTTCCGGCACCTGTCTGAGCATTGCTGGATTGCAAGTCCCGTCTCGCTCAGCCCATCCTTATTCCTCAGCACTAACGCAGAGAGATTGTGCCATGCCCAGTGTCACGCTTGGGAGCTGCCCCTAATTTTCCCCTCGGCTGCATCAGTGGCAGCTCACAGTGATAAGAGTGGCTGGTTTGTCAGCCAAGCCAGCCATATTACTTTATTAATTTCACAGGCTTGGTCTCCTGAAATGGAATATTGATGGTGCTGTCCTTAAAGGAGAGAAGATTCACGTACCGACTTGCCGGTGGCACCGTAGTGCTGAAGAGCCTGGCGTCACAGTCGCATCCCTCAGTGCACCACCAGCTTGCCCATGAGCTCCTAATGACTCTGTGGTGATCACCCAGCCATTTTAGGTTCTCTTTGAACGCACAAGGCCCGGGCATTCTGCAACAGGAACTTCACGGCTATCACTTTGCTGCACGACATGGCAACTGGGATAGAACTCAGCTCCTCCAAAAACACAAGCCCCTTCCAAGTTGGGGTGAAGGAAAATCTCCATGCGCTGTTAGCAGTACGGGGCTTATGACACACACAGGTCAGCAGTTCCAATTATATCCAGTAGAGGGCAGTGGTGTACACACACCAGCCAGTTCATTGGGGTAGAATCATGTATGTAAACCATTATAAAGCACAGTGAAAACAGGCTGTAGCCACCATACCACCCCACTTGTGGAGCCACATGCCGCGTCTTTTAATGCAGCATCGACGTATCCTTAGAGGCCAGCTCATAGGAGGAAAATAGAAATAAAGATCCAGTAGTGACCCACATCAAAGAGACTCTTTGGGGAAAGCAAAATTCGGAGAGGTGGTTCATTGTGGGAAGAAGGGACTGAGAAAAGTGGGAGCGATGGAGCCCGACCCTCTCTAGGACCTGTCCCAGCAAAGGCGCAATGTCCTGCTGAGAGCTGAGGCAGGTGATCGGCGAGATCTCGCCATGCCAGGGTCTGGATACGTCTCGGCACAAGTTTGCAAGAGGAGGCCTCAGGTGCAGCTATTCAGGGCTTGGAAAACCAAGAGTCCTCCATGCTTTGCCCTAGCTTAGCCACCAGTTATGGAATCGCTGGGTGGGAAGCTCTGGCCTGTACCATGCAGGAGGACACACTAGATAACCACAATGGTCCCTTCTGGCCTTAAAAAAATCAATCTGCCCATATCTAGGCTTCGAAGAGGCTCCCTGTTCCACTGTACTGTCAGGGCAGGCACTATTCAAAGCGAGCCGGAGGGCGAAATGTGGTTAGCTCTAGGGGAAGAGCTATTCTTCTGGGCTAGACTGTGAGTCAGGCCGACACACGGGACTGAGGAGGAATGCACCCCCACCGGCTCCACCGCCCAGCCTCATTTGGAGCCCCGACCCGGGCCGCGAAGCAGCAATGCCTGCCTCAAACCCCACTCCCTTATGCAGCCCTGGCTTGTCCTTACTCCTCCGCACACAGGAGTTGCAATCCAGTTAGTTATTTATAGAAGCCTCGCCTGAGATCAGGCCTCCTGTCCCAAACAATGAACAATCTAAATAGACAAGACAGACAAAAAGTAGGAAGGGAAAGACAAATGACATGACTCCCCTGAACCAGGAAATGAATGGACATGTCCTATGTCCTAGCCCAGAGTGCTACCTACTGGACCCCCTTCCTCCAGCCTTGTGCAGACAACTAAACAATCTAGACCAACAGAACTAAAAATCCATTTTCCCCAAACAGGTAAAGTAAAAAAAAATAAAAAATGAACTTGTTAATATGCAAAAGCTGGAAGTTCTTGAAAATGCAAAACAACCTAGAGCCTGGATTAATTCTATGCTTGTAACTGAAAAGGCCAAATAAAAATGCGGATCTGCATTGAACCATATGATTTAAATAAAGCCACAAAGCATTAACATTTTTAATGAATACTGCTGAAGTTATTGGTAGTCAAAACCTTCTCAGTGTTAGATGTGGGCTGTGTATCTTGTCAAGGAACGTTGGATGAGTCAAGCTTTAAGTCAGTGACTTTTAATGAGAGCTGGGAGGGAATTGGTTTTCCTGTCTCATGAAGATTTTCAGATATCAAAAAAGCCCTTTTCCACGGTGAGAAAAAAAATCAAAATCTCAAAAGTTTCGGCAAACCAAAAATCTGAAGAAAAATAAAAGAAATCAGTTTGGGTCAATCGAAATGTCTCATTTCAATTCTGGCCATTTTTAGTTATTATATATTGTACCTACTATTGTTAGCTTAAATTTGTAAACAAAACGTCATTTCAAACCAGAAAATCAGAATTTGTTATTTCAAAGGTATCGTAACAAAACATTTAGAGAAGTTTTTTTTTCAATTTTTGAGTTGACAAATGAGTTGAATCTGACCCCTTTCCACACACAAAAAAATAATAATAAAAAAAAATCAGTTTTGATGAATCGGCATTTTCCGATGAAAAGTGTTAAATGAAAAAATTCCCAAAGAACTCTATTGTTTAATATCATCCTCTGGACGTCACCAGGCCCACGTGTCCTCTCACTGACGTTAGTGTTACGCCTACATGACTGCACTAATTCAGTGACGTGATCCCTGGCTTACAGGGGTGTCGGGGAGCAGAGAATCAGGCCCGGGTGTGACTCAGAGCGGAGGGATGGCAGGCGAAGAAAGCCAAGGGAGTCTCTGGAGGGCTAGAGGTTCATTATTTAGAATTAATATCCTGTCCAGATCCCTGGTAATGTACCAGAGCTGTGGGACTAATGCATTCCCTCTGCTGTTATTTTTAATGTGCTACAAGCGCTCTGATTCTGTACCATTAGCTCACAAAGGGACTGATCCAAAACCCATTGAAGTCACTGGGAAGATCCAACTTTCTTCTCAAGTCAAAGGAAAGTCCTCCATTGGCTTCAGAAGCTTTGGCCGAGGCCCTAGCAAACGACAGTATATTATAATTATTGTTTGTATTGTAATAGCCTCTAGAGCAGAGGTATCCCAACTGTGGGGTGCACCCCGCATGGATGAACATCCGGGGGGGCCTGGCGGGGTCTGGGCCAGCTCCCACAGGGGACAGGGAGGGAGAACCAACCAGCCCCTCCCTGCCCCCAGTTCTGCTCTGGTCCTGCCCCCAGCCGCGTCCCCGGCTCCTGGCCCCACACTTGGCCCTGTTCCCAGGTTTGACGTCGCTCCCCTCCCGGCCCCGCGCCAGCCCCCAGCCTTCACCGCGGCTCTGTTCCCAGCCCTGGACCAAGGCTGGGGGCGAGGCTGGCTGCGGCTCCCCTGCCCCCCCCCCCCAGCCTTAGCCACTGGCTGCGGCCCCAGCCCCACCCCCAGCCTTGGCACCTTTACCCCTGTCCGTGCCCCTCCCCTTCCACTCCCCAGAGCTGCAGCCCCTCTCCCAATCCTGGATCCAGGGGCGGGAGGGTTAGGGCGGGTAGTGGGCATGGACGGGGTAAGGGGAGGGCACAACCCTCAAAAGTTTGGAGACCGCTGCTCTAGAGGCCCCAACTGAGATCAGGCCCGCATTGCGCTAGGTGCTGTACAGACACAGAGCAAGAGATTGTAAGCTCTCTGAGGCCAGGACTATCTAAATAGACAAGACAGACAGAGGTAGGAGGGGATGTGAGCCAGAAACAGAACCAGGGCTCTGCAGTCTTTACCCAGTGTATTCTCCACTTGCACAACACTACTTAAGCATTGTTTGCAGAACAACTATTTGCTTTAAAGCATCAACACCCAAAGGGCTTAATCGCACAAGATCTGTCACTAAACCAGGTGGTGGCCCACCGCCCCACAACGCTGCTCTTCACATCAGCGGGCAGACTTCGTCCGGATGGAACAGCACCGCCACGGAGAGAGACACCCTTACACAGTCACCTCCAAGAGCGGACGCTCCCCTGGCAGAGTTCACAGCAGTGCAGTTAGGCCCTGCTCCAGTTCCCATGAAAGCTAATGGGCGTCTTTCCTTTGCCTTCAAATGAGAGCTGGATGAGGCCATTGCGGCAGCTGAACGGCAAGTTTAAGGGTGAGGCAAAAGAAACAAAACTGTACACGGACATATAAATATAAACACCGTCCAGACTGACAGCCAGGTCTCCGGTCCATTTGAGAGCAGGCATTGGTACCTCCCCCACTTCCCCACACAGTCACGGTCATGTAGAAATGAGCAGTCAGAGATACTGGAGAAATCAGCGAGTCACTGGGTCCATTGACATCGGGGAAATTTGCACCGATGTAGCTACACTGAAGCAAACTCCTATTATGCTGAGTTGGTGCAAAATGGGGCTTGCACTGTGACAATGTACTCCTCCCTGTCCTCTTCCGGGTGGGCATTGATGGGATGCACGGTGCTGTACATCTGACAGAAAGATGTGGTCCGTACACAGAGAATCTCTCAAATGACGTGAGCGATACGGCTGCGTTGCAGTGGTGGGGGAAGTGGACCGTGAACAGCCCCCTCTTCACCCATCTCACTGCAGCGTTCAGCTGAAAACCCGACGTGAAAATGGCTCTAGAAAGCAAAGTATTGCAATTGACACGAACGATTTCCACCACTGAGAATAGTTAGTCTGCATAACTCCCTGGGTAAGCGTGCTCTACGGATCCCCTTCTGTGCTTGAACTGCAGAGGGTGTTCGCCTTGTGGTAAGGTAACCCCTCACTTTGAGTGCTGGAATCGCTCATTCTATCCCCAGCGTCAGCCGAGATGGCAGTTATCACGTGAGGAAACTGTCTTGAATCGTATTAGATTAGAGAGGGTGGCTGTGTGGAATGGGAGGATGGTCTGAGCCTCAGTTGTCCCTTTGTAAAATGGGGATAACAATGTAACCCAGTGATGAGTGTGTGTTACAGGTAGGGTGACCAGACGTCCCGATAAAATTGGGACTGTCCCGATATTTAGGCATTTGTCCCGCATCCCAACCGATATTTCACTCCGGTGTTTTTTTTGTTTGTTTTTTTGGTTTTTTTTGCTCCGCCGGCGGCCCCCCCCCATGTGTCCTGATATTTTCTTCCTCTCATCTGGTCACCCTAGTTACAGGTCCCCAAAGCCCAGAGGACAGGAATCTCTAACAGCACTAACTACAGCTGTAGCAGTTCATGCTTTTAGCTCTGGAGGTCCCCCCTTCCCAGTCCAAGCCCCACAACATCAGCCAAGATGGCAGCCATGACAATGACAATCTTTTTGTCTATGTGTATGTACAGCGCCTAGCACAATGGAGCTCTGGTCTTGGTTAGGGCCTCTAGGCACCCCAGTAATATAAATAACATCTCCTAGCTGCTATCCCATTCCCTTGTGTTAATGTACAGAGGTGCTGCTAAGCTATTCCCCTCCTGCTGTAATGCATCCCCTGTAAGGCAAACAAGCACAATCCAGGCCCCTTAACCGGACCCAGACAGTTCTGTGCTTTGCTCGGTGCCGCTATTCATAGCTTTAAAAACCGTCCGAAAGCCCTGACATATCCATTTCCCTTTGCTCCCGGCGGCAGGCCGCCGATCTCCCCGTCGCTTCCCGGAGACTGGGGAAAAATGTCGCATTTCATTTGCAGCGCAGGCCTCAGCAGGAAATGAAGTTTGCCTTTGGTAATGAATAATATATCGGGCAACGGCCGCCTGCCTCTGTGCATGATTTCGCCTTTGATTACCCCGCCAACAGAGGCTGGTCACTTGGACGGTGTCGTTTCCTCCTTCAACGAAAGAAGAAGAATTGCACAAATCCAAACTCCAGGCAGCCCCTTAGAGGGAAACCGCAGGAGAACTTTTTACAAGCCATGGCTCCAAAGCGCACCGAGTAAATGAGGTGTTATTTATTTAATGGCCAAGGGACAGCAGGGTGAGACAGGGACATGGGACTGCGTCCTTTGAATGGGTTTGACTCATCAGGTCTGGTTGCTCTGAGCTGGTCACAGCACGGCAAAGAGCAGGCGTGAGAGCCAAACTGCACGGCCTGGGACTCAGCGCTCAGTTGCCCTCACAGCCTGGACTTCAGAGAGACAGGGATGAATAGATGGAATCTTGTAAGCTGATTGCAGTAAAAGAGCCATGAGACAGTGGAGCTCGCGGGGAGTCTGGATACCTCACCAATCCCAGAATGTTGTGCGAGACGATGGTGGCCGCTGTGCCAGGAGATGGAGCCTACAAGGAGGCAGCCTCAGGTGCAGAGATCAGGGACAAGCTCCTTTAACACCAGCAAGGAACAATCTGCTAAATCAACGTGCTCCGTACTCTCGCTGTTAACAATGTACACCTTTTTTCCAGCCTGAATTTGTCTGGCTTCAACTTCCAACCGTTGGATCGTGTTAGACCTTGCGCTGGAAGAGCCCCTGGCATACTGTTTAAATACGACTATATGGCACCATCGTAAATGAAACAACGAATTCACGCGACTGTGGCTCTTTTGGGTAATGCTGCTGGCTAATTTGGCTCCTGAACCACTGAGGTCTGAGTACCACTGGTCTAAACTAAAGAAAGCAAAAAGAGCGTCCTCATGGTGGGTTGAACTGGTTTAATTAAAGCTGGCCATATTTGGGGGTAGATGAGGTCTGTGTCATCGTCACAGCTTCCCCGTGAGGCAGCAAATCACCATCACTCCTCCCACTTGACAGATGGGGAAAACTGAGTCACAGAGAGGGTTAAGTGACATGCTCAAGGTCACCGAGGGAATCAATGGCAGAGATGGGAATGAAAGTCACAAGGCCCCGGCTCCCAGCACCAGACCTGGTCCGCCACCCCGTGCCACATCCAGATAGTTCGGACTGTTTTGATGCCATTTGCCACAGCGCTAGGGGTGGGGGAGGCACTTTAGAAATAAACGAATGATTCATTATCACACTTCCACTGTCTGGCCCTGCTGATGATACCTCACTCTAGCGGGACACATCTCTCTGGGGTTTGATGCTGGCCAAGGTGTCACACAGGATCCTGGACCATCTGGTCTGACCCAAGCTGGCAATTCCCAAGTTCCTAGATCATGACTTTTTTAAGCCACATCCTTGTGCAAAGAGCAACACGGAGCCAAACAGCTCCAGGGGGAGCACTGGAGCCAGTGAGGCTCCAGCCATTAAGATGGTGCTGACTGCTCCCCCCAGGCACCAGCTCTGCTGCATGGAACAGTGCTGAGGGGCAGAAGGATCATAGACTCCCACCACCTCTTGGGAGCAGGAACAAGCAGCCCCTGCCTTCCTCAGAGGCTGCTGCTCTGAGCAGCCCCATAACCCCGGCTGACTCAGGGGCCACTCGCAGTCTGGGCCTTTATAACTGCAAGGTCCTCTCCGAACATATTTGAACATCAATTGAGGAGCGTGTATGTGGATAGGGGACCTTTTACAGTCATGCCGGGGAACCAATGTTACTTAGCACGGTAAATTCTTCCCATGTAATAAGGCCAAGGCTGAGTATCCTTCTCCGGCCGATTCACCTCCATGTCCAAAGCCTCAATGGACAGTTTAAATGTTAACAATACTAAGCCGCTTTTCCATTCTTATTTTTTTATAGAAATTAAATGTGGGGGGTGGGGTGCAAGGGGGGGGGGGGGGAGTGCTACATTCATGCACCAGTCACGTGAGGAGTTTTCATACACAAACCTCAGGAAATCAAAAAGTAATAATCAGAACTGGATGGAAAACATATTTTTATTTTCCATGGAAAATATTGGATTTTTTTCATTTTTGTCAATATTTTGGAGGGAGCATGGGGGAGTTCTCTTGGGAAAACCAAACTGTTCTCAGCTTCTGGGTTTTCGACATAAAAACTGAATATTTTTAATGAAAAGAGAAATTTACTTGGAAAAATTTGCATTTCATCCAAAGGACATTTTTTGCCAAAAATAGTCAACAACTTATTTTTACCAACTCTAGTAAGAACCTCAAATAATAATATTTACCTTTCCTACCAGACATGTATTGCATATAACTGATGGAAAGTGAGCTGTCTGACCCATATGCTATATAGACAACTTAATGTAACTACCTCTAACTTAGCTGTCATTTGCTGATATCTATATGTTTAAATTATTAGTTAAGGTTTGCAATGCACTTTGAACATATAAAGCACTATGTAAAGTAAGTGCTATTATATCATTATATATAATAGTCCTAATAAATGCATTACCTTAATGCTGCATCAGCTTAAATAATGGGGTTTTTAAACATGAAATCATATATAAATCCAATGTGATAATTTGAAAAAGAAAAATGGGAACATAAGATCGGCCATGCTGGGTCAGACCAATGGTTCATCTAGCCCAGTATCCTGTCTTCCGACAGTGGCCAGTGCCAGATGCTTCAGAGGGAATGAACAGAACAGGGCAATTATCTAGTGACCCATCCCCTGTCCCAGCTTCTAGAGGTTTAGGGCACCCAGAGAACGGGGCTGTATCCCTGAGCCATTGATGGACCTATCCTCCATGAATTTATCTAGTTCTTTTTTGAACCCAGTTATACTTTTGGCCTTCACAACATCCCCTGGCAACGAGTTCCAAGCAAGTATGGAAAATTTCAGATCTTAAGAGCTGATAGAATTTAAAAAACAAAACCAAACCAGGAAAGAACGAGGACATCCACTGCAAAGTGAGAACATGTCACTGTTATCAGACAGGTTGTTAAATGACCTTTAAGTTCCTTTTTTAAAATTCTTTTCCCCTGCACGACACATTTAACGTTGCATAGTTCTTCTTCTGAACAAAAAATCTCTCTAATAATTGCATTTCCCAGCACTCGTGTTCGTCCCCGTATGACTCCAAAGTCAAGTCTGTAAAGGCTACAGCTTAGTTACACTTTCCTCTCTCGCCAGGGCAGGTGGCGGTTATAACATGGATGTCCTTATCGCCTGCTTTTGGTAGAGTAACACAAGTCTCCATAGGCCCCTGTTGTTCCCTCTCCAGTGGGAAAGCAGCCTCTGTTGGGCATAGGAGCATGGGGCATGTCAAGAGCCTGTGATATTGCTAAGCAAAAGCAGCTGCCATCACTTCCCAAAGATCTGCCCAGCCCTAGACTGGAAGGGGCTGGTTTCCTAAGCTTGGGAGTGAGGGCAGCTCCTCCTCTGCCACCGAGGCTACCATGCCCACCTCGTGCCGTCATTTCTCCTTTTGCCCATGTTGCCACTTTGTCATAGTCTTTCCTGGAATGTCCTGGAACTCCTCTTATGTCCAGGGATAGGAGAGAAAAAAGGCATCTTCCGCCATGCTCTGCAAATGCTTGTGCAGAACGTAGTCAGCAGCCATGCATTTTCCATGCCCTGCCCCCACTCTGAACAATGGCTGCATTCAGGATTGGTCCCCTCACTGATGGCAGTAGTGGGATAACGGTGGCACTGAACTCCGTGTGTGGTGACCCACAGTAGGAAGAATGCTACAGGCGTACTGGGGGGAAAGGCTAAGTCTAAACATGGCCCAGATCCGCTACTGAAATGCAGCCTTGTAGCGGGGTGGTCACCTGCTCCTGCCCTGAGGGGCTTAGAAGAGCCCAGCAGAGGGCTGTGGCTGGGGCAAGCAGCTCCCAGGCTGATTGGGGAAGTAGACACAGCTGGGAGCCACGCCCCAAACAGACCACAGCTGGCCCCTATAAAAAGGCTTTGAGCCAAAAGCACAGACAGTCTCTCTCTGCCTTCAGAGAGAGGGGGCCTGGCTGCTGGGAAGCTCAGGGTGCCTAGAGTGAGGCAGGGCTGGGGAAAGGCCAGAGGGGCTGGGGAGCTCCAGGCTGGCAACTCCCCAGGTTGCAGGGCCTTGTCCAAGGCCTCATAGAGGCACTGGGTTCCAGAGAGAGGCAGCAGGTCCAGACCCAACCTTGCCTATGATGAGTGGCTTACACTGCAGTCTGCCTCAGGGTGCGGGGGCTAGTTGGTGACTAGCAGTAGCCTATGACTGAGGTGAGCTAGGGATAGGGGTTGGGGGTTCCCTGGGGATGGGAGACCTTGAGAGTGAGAGGTTGTTGCCAGGGGGCAGCACCCCAGATAACTGGGCACTGGGTCTGGGAGGGACATGAGGGCCAAGCGGCAGTGGGACACCAGCCTGCAGAGGGCGCTCTGGATGCTGGACAAGAGCTAATTCCCAATGACCAGCAGGAGGCGCCGCAGGGGTGAGTCCCACATCGCTACAAGCCTCCTCTGGAGTAGAATGGGGCAGCTGATTAATACTGCACAGTAGCAACACACAACAATTTTAAGACCAGAAGCATGCTTGGCTGAGTGAAGAATGGGCTTGTGGTTAACACACTGGCCTGGCACTCAGGAGATCTGGGTTTAATTCCAAGCTTTGCCACAAGCTTCCCAGGCAACCTTCAGCAAAGTCATTTAATTCCTTACTTCCCCACCTGTGAACGTGGCCTGTCCTCCCTAGACAGAATGTAAGCTCTTAAGGGAAAGGATGATCTTTCACTAGGCATGTGTATACAGTGCCTTGCACAAGAGGGTCTTGCTTTATGTTGAGGCCGCTGAGTGCTACTGGAATACAAGTTTGAAATATGAGGGATAGCTCAGTGGTTTGAGCATTGGCCTGCTAAACCCAGGATTGTGAATTCAATCCTTGAGGGGGCCACTTAGGCAAAAATCAGTACTTGGTCCTGCTAGTGAAGGTAGGGGGCTGGACTCGATGACCTTTCAGGGTCCCTTCCAGTTCTATGAGATAGGTTTATCTCCATATATTATTATTTACAGGGATTAGTGAACGCCTGTTCTCTTACAGAAAGGAAGCTCCATGGGAATCTTTAATGACAGAGGATCAGAAGCCGAGTTTATCCATCTCCTCGTGAGGACAGCGCCTCAGTGTACCCTGAGGCTATGCTGGGACAGTGGATGAGTAGAAAAGCCATTTCTTACAGCATGCAGGCTTTCCTTGGTGGTCTCCACTAGAGGATTCACAAACTACTGTATTTAAAGGGCTGCTACCCTAGTGCTGTGTATACTACAGTGTCCTACCACATGCCAACTTAGGCTGATGGAAATCTGACCGGCTTGCAGGCAGTAAAGCTGCAGGAAATGAACAGAAAATGGGCTGGTCAGGCGAGGCACCATGCAGCAGGGGGAGGAGCTGGTGAGCTCAGCAAGTGGCTGGTGTCTGCCAAAGCTTCTCCCGCACCTCCCAGGCCCAGCTGAGAGAAATACAATGCACCTTTGCTGGAGAGCACTGACTGGAAGACAGGGATGAAAGGGCTCATGTAAATCTCCCCCTGATGCCAAGTCTCACACTTCTGATTACGGCACCTGCCTCTCAGGAAGATTTTAAACAGCCCTTCCTCATGAATATGCACTGAGTCCTCAACAGAGCTGGAGACATCTCTTGCTTTCATCTGGAGCGAGCTGGTTTGCTTTTGGGGCTCTGAGAGCAGCCAGAGCAAAGGCAATACAGAGCTGGATTTTCTGGGTGTATTAACTCCTGGAAGATCCCCCTGCCATCTATCTGAGTCTGAGCACCTCACAATGATGTATTTAGCCTCACAACATTCCCATCAGGTGGGACAAGGCTGTTATCTCCCTTGTACAGATGGGAATTCTGGCCCGGTTTACACTTAAAACTTATAGTGGGGTAGCAATGGCGGTCAGGGGTGTGAGGAAAAATTCTACACAGACCCACGGACCAGAGCTTTGCTGGCAAAACCACTCAGGGTAGAAGCAGCTCTGTCGATTTAAGAGTCCTAAGGTTGTCGAGGGAGGTGGTGTTCCTACAGCGGCAGAAAATTTCCTTCTGTTAGTGTAGCCTGCATCTACGCTACAGAGCTGTAGCCAGACATATCCCCAGCTGCATACAGCATAAGTGACTTGCCCAGGGTAACACAGGAAATCTGTAGCAGAGCAGAAGCTGAACCCAGATTTTTAGTGTTCCCTGTCCTGACTCTTATCTGTAGGGCCATCGTTCCCCTCCCTAGGGAGAGACGTGACAGAGAAAATTGCATTCACTGTATTAGCTCTAACTACTTAGACAGGCCAAATGTTTCAAATGTGGCACCTAAGATTAAGCACCTAAGTAAATGGCCGGCCATGCAGAACATCTGAGTATCCAGCAGCTCCTGCTGAAGTCAACTGTGAGCTATTAGTGCTCAGCTCCTCTGAAAACCAGCCCACTTTTAGTTAGATGCCTCAATATGAAGGTAGGTGCCCAACGTTAGACACCTGCATGTGAAATGCTCATAGAATCATAGAAGATCAGGGTTGGAAGAGACCTCAGGAGGTCATCTAGTCCAATCCCCTGCTCAAAGCAGGACCAACCCCAACTAAATCATTCCAGCCAGGGCTTTGTCAAGCCGGGCCTTAAAAACCTCTAAGGACAGAGATTCCACCACCTCCCTAGGGAACCCATTCCTGTGCTTTGGAAATAGTTTTTCCAACCTAGACCTCCCCCACTGCAACTTGAGACCATTGCTCCTTGTTCTGTCATCTGCCACCACTGAGAACAGCCCAGCTCCATCCTCTTTGGAACCCCCCTTCAGGTAGTTGAAGGCTGCTATCAAATCCCCCCCTCACCCTTCTCTTCTGCAGACTAAATAACCCCAGTTCCCTCAGCCTCTCCTCGTAAGTCATGTGCCCCAGCCCCCTAATCATTTTCGTTGCCCTCTGTTGGACTCTCTCCAATTTGTCCACATCCTTTCTGTAGTGGGGGGACCAAAACTGGACCCAATACTCCAGGTGTGGCCTCACCAATGCCGAATAGAGGGGAATAATCACTTCCCTCGATATGCTGGCAGTGCTCCTACTAATACAGCCCAATATGCTATTGGCCTTCTTAACAACAAAGGCACACTGTTGACTCATATCCATCTTCTCATCTACTGTAATCCCCAGCTCCTTTTCTGCAGAACTGCTGCTTAGCCAGTCGGTCCCCAGCCTGTAGTGGTGCATGGGATTCTTCCTTCCTAAGTGCAGGACTCTGCACAGAACTCAGCCATGCTCTTGATAGCTGTGGATATTGATATAAGTTCTCCATATACCTGGGGCTCCATGGTGAGGTGGTGTGAAATAAATGTCTCGGTGGCAGAAGTTGGGGATGGGGATGTTATTGCCCTGAGTGCTGAAGCCTCGAGTGAGTTATGGAGCGATCCCCTTTTTACTAGTGGGAAAAAATGGCAGATTCCAAACGGCACATGACTAGCAACCTGACGAGGTAACCGCTATCCCATGTGCATCAGTGCCATAGGGGTGGGGGAGGGCTCAGTCCTACCAGAGGAATAGAAGACATTGAAACAAAATCAAGGAGGACTCTGGCTGTTCCTTGAGGACATCAAGAATGTGACATTCACTGAGCAAACTAACACACGCCCATCCAGTCACTGACCATGGGAAACACCAGAAGTAGCAAAAGGAGGTTTATCGATCAGTTGAGATCGGACTATACAGGGAATGAGTCAGTAGAACCTCATCTAGTGTAGCTATTCCTGCAGAAAACAAACAGTGGATAGTGATTTACCAATCCCTACTCAATACAGCCTTGCCCCTGTAGTTTTCTATCAATGAGGGATATAGGGTACATCCCTGAATCTCAATGGATCTGGATACTAACCTGTCCACTTTGCTGGATTGGTACACACACAGGTCTGGTTCTGTAATAGAATGCATCAAGGGCCATTGCCATGGGGCAGCCGCCACGTTAACTCTTGTCCATTGCTCCTTTTCTGTCTCACCTTGCATAGAGAGACCCCCTCATCTACATTAATTTGTTCCACCATGGCCCCATGCATCATAGCCATCATCAGTCTCTGGGTTGTATCAAACCCTTCAAGGCAAACCCAATTTTCAGCAGGAAGAAACCACCCCATGAAAAATGTGCCCTCCTAGCTACGGAGATATGTTCTGCGCTAGACTGCAGGTGGATTCCAGCATCCTGGCCAATGCTGAATTCTTTACATTCCATCAAGAAAAAGGAAAGGGGATTCCAAGGTTCAGAGAAAAATATACTAGAGGGAATAAAATGGACAGAAGATGGCGGAGAGACACAGGAGGAATAAAGTCCACATCCAGTTTACAACACACTAAATGCTCTGCGGCATTATGGGAGCTCCCCTATTGCCCCCTCTGCTCTCCAGCTCCACCCTGCCCTTTATGGGATGATGGGAGCCCAGCTCAGCCCTGCTCCAGTGGGTCCCCTGCTCCCCCATGACCCCTGCGCTCTGCATCATCACAGTAGCTACCCTGCTTCCTCATTTCCCACTCTACAGCGTGGCCATCCTCCCTCCCCTTTATTGACCACCCCATCATGATCAACAGAAATCTGCCATCCGCTCCTGAACAAATCGTTTAGCCTTCAGCCTCAAAAACCAAAGCTGATTTCTAAGGTGCAGACCCCACGGCTCGAGAGAAGAAACCTACGCATCAGTAATCCTTGCGCTTGTTTCAGAAAAGGCAGTCACCACAGCAGTGATCGCAGCAGAGCAGCTCTCATGAATACGCCATGAGGGTCCATCCTGTGCGTTCACCAGAGGGACGGGCACAAGAGGCAATTCCTATTCGGAAACTCTTTGTGTGCCAAGTGAACCATTTAATTCGAAAAAGGCCTTTTATTTTGAATTTATTTCCAATATATCTAGTACAGCCTCAAAAACACCCAGAAGAGCCAAGGGCTTTGCAGAAAGGTAGCGGATCAGAACGTGCTGATCCATCAGTGGAGAGGACAAAAGCTGGAGCAGCAGGAACGTGGAGACAACGAGGAAATAAGGGCTGATTGTTTTCCCATCTCATAGGAAAATGTCAAACAGCTAATGCAGCATTCAGTGTGAAACTAGCTGCTCCAACGAGACAAACTGCCCTGTGCTGACAGGTACGAGCAGGGGGAAGAATTATCTCATGCAGCAAATAAGAGAGAAGGCCTCCACCGCAGTTAGGGAATTCCATTGCCACAAACCATCCACTATTTCACACACATTTCCCAGCGTCACAGTGCTCTGTAGCAGGATGCAATTAACGGCCCTGCAAACTTGCATGAACGCAACCCCCCGCAGTCTGGAGTTGCCAGCTTCTACACAGTGATCACCACATACTTCTCCACCGAGAGGGCACCTCTCCTTCTGGTGTCCTTGCACCGCAGGGCAGGGGCGAGCTCTGCACACCGTTCCAGGAAGATGGCTTTGCACGTACTTGAGTTTTGCAGCACAATTCGTCATCCCAGATCTGCATAACGATGCAATCCCACCACTCAGTACTTGTTTCCCAACCCCAATAGCGATGGTCCACCCTGTGCAGCTGCTCCATGAATGCTAAAAGTAATCGGGAATTGTTTCTTTCCATGGCACACAGCAGGGCAGGCACCCCGGATTCCTGTTCAGATTCGCAGCTCATAAAATACTGCATGATCAGCCGCGTTGTGTTCATAACACTTATCACAAGACTAGAGAACAGTGCAGGATCCATGATTTCAGGCAGAGATGGCAGGCACACAGTTTACAGGGACTGTTGGAAAATGGCATGAAACATAGTCGGAAGCCCATGGAATGATGGGACAGAAAAAACTGCATCATGGGACAATGAGCCTGCAACCATGATGCATTGCGATCCATTTCCCACACCCACAACTCCTAGTGGTAGAAGGTGGCGAGTTGCACAGTGGGCTAGCTACCCATGGTGCACTGCTCCCTCTGTCAATGCTCGAGAACCCACTGTGGATGTGCTCCGTCGACACAGGGAGCGTTGTGTGAACATGCACAAGCCATGTTATTATTGCAGTTTATGATTGTCAGCGTAACTTGTGTTGTCTTAACTCTGTAGTGTAGACGTAGCCTAAGGCTACCATCGGACAGAGACTTCTCTTAGGGGAGAGTCCAATGATAGAGAATCTCCAGGTTATAGTCAGGAGCAGAGAATGGAGGAGGATAATGTAAGGGCCAGATCAGATGATAAACATTCACATAAAGAATCGGACACATCAGAAAAGGGCAGACAAATAAACAGTGACAAGTTTTTAAAGTGCTTGTACACAAATGCTAGCAGTCTAAATAATAAGATGGGTGAACTAGAGTGCCTCGTGATAAAGGAGGATATTGATATAATAGGCATCACAGAAACCTGGTGGACTGAGAGCAATCAATGGGACACAATCATTCCGGGGTACAAAATATATCGGAAGGACAGAACAGGTCGTGCGGGGGGGGCGGGGTGGCACTATATGTGAAAGAAAATGTAGAATCTTAAGTGAATCCACTGTTCCATAGAATCTCTATGGATAGAAATTTCATGCTCTAATAAGAATATAACATTAGGGATCTATTATAGACCACCTGACCAGGACGGTGATAGTGATGATGAAATGCTAAGGGAAATTAGAGAGGCTATCAAAATTAAGAACCCAATAATAGTGGGGGATTTCAATTATCCCCATATTGACTGGGAACATTTCACTTCAGGACGAAATGCAGAGATAAAATTTCTCGATACTTTAAATGACTGCTTCATGGAGCAGCTGGTACGGGAACCCACAAGGGGAGAGGCAACTCTAGATTTAGTCCTGAGTGGAGTGCAGGAGCTGGTCCAAGAGGTAACTATAACAGGACCGCTTGGAAATAGTGACCGTAATACAATAGCATTCAACATCCCTGTGGTGGGAAGAACATCTCAACAGCCCAACACTGTGGCATTTAATTTCAAAAGGGGGAACTATGCAAAAATGAGGGGGTTAGTTAAACAGAAGTTAAAAAGTACAGTGACTAAAGTGAAATCCCTGCAAGCTGCCTGGGCGCTTTTTAAAGACACCATAATAGAGGCCCAACTTCAATGTATACCCCAAATTAAGAAACACAGTAAAAGAACGAAAATAGAGCCACCGTGGCTTAACAACCATGTAAAAGAAGCAGTGAGAGATAAAAAGACTTCCTTTAAAAAGTGGAAGTCAAATCCTAGTGAAGCAAATAGAAAGGAGCATAAACGCTGCCAGATTAAGTGCAAGAATGTAATAAGAAAAGCCAAAGAGGAGTTTGAAGAACGGCTAGCCAAAAACTCCAAAGGTAATAACAAAATGTTTTTTAAGTATATCAGAAGCAGGAAGCCTGCTAAACAACCAGTGGGGCCCCTTGATGATCGAGATACAAAAGGAGCGCTTAAAGACGATAAAGTCATTGCGGAGAAACTAAATGGATTCTTTGCTTCAGTCTTCACGGCTGAGGATGTTAGGGAGATTCCCAAACCTGAGCCGGCTTTTGTAGGTGACAAATCTGAGGAACTGTCACAGTTTGAAGTGTCACGAGAGGAGGTTTTGGAATTAATTTATAAACTTAACATTAACAAGTCACCGGGACCAGATGGCATTCACCCAAGAGTTCTGAAAGAACTCAAATGTGAAGTTGCGGAACTATTAACTAAGGTTTGTAACCTGTCCTTTAAATCGGCTTCTGTACCCAATGACTGGAAGTTAGCTAATGTAATGCCAATATTTAAAAAGGGCTCTAGAGGTGATCCCGGCAATTACAGACCGGTAAGTCTAACGTCGGTACCGGGCAAATTAGTCGAAACAATAGTTAAGAATAAAATTGTCAGACACATAGAAAAACATAAACTGTTGAGCAATAGTCAACATGGTTTCTGTAAAGGGAAATCGTGTCTTACTAATCTATTAGAGTTCTTTGAAGGGGTCAACAAACATGTGGACAAGGGGGATCCTGTGGACATAGTGTACTTAGATTTCCAGAAAGCCTTTGAAATGGTCCCTCACCAAAGGCTCTTACGTAAATTAAGTTGTCAAGGGATAAAAGGGAAGGTCCTTTCATGGATTGAGAACTGGTTAAAAGACCGGGAACAAAGGGTAGGAATTAATGGTAAATTCTCAGAATGGAGAGGGGTAACTAGTGGTGTTCCCCAAGGGTCAGTCCTCGGACCAATCCTATTCAACTTATTTATAAATGATCTGGAGAAAGGGGTAAACAGTGAGGTGGCAAAGTTTGCAGATGATACTAAACTGCTCAAGACAGTTAAGACCAAAGCAGACTGTGATGAACTTCAAAAAGATCTCACAAAACTAAGTGATTGGGCAACAAAATGGCAAATGAAATTTAATGTGGATAAATGTAAAGTAATGCACATTGGAAAAAATAACCCCAACGATACATACAATATGATGGGGGCTAATTTAGCTACAACAAGTCAGGAAAAAGATCTTGGAGTCATCGTGGATAGTTCTCTGAAGATGTCCACGCAGTGTGCAGAGGTGGTTAAAAAAGCAAACAGGATGTTAGGGATCATTAAAAAGGGGATAGAGAATAAGACTGAGAATATATTATTGCCCTTATATAAATCGATGGTACGCCCACATCTCGAATACTGTGTACAGATGTGGTCTTCTCATCTCAAAAAAGATATACTGGCACTAGAAAAGGTTCAGAAAAGGGCAACAAAAATGATTAGGGGTTTGGAACGGGTCCCATAGGAGGAGAGATTAAAGAGGCTAAAACTCTTCAGCTTGGAAAAGAGGAGACTAAGGGGGGATATGATAGAGGTATATAAAATCATGAGTGATGTGGAGAAAGTGGATAAGGAAAAGTTATTTATTTATTCTCATAATACAAGAACTAGGGGTCACCAAATGAAATTAATAGGCAGCAGGTTTAAAACAAATACAAGGAAGTTCTTCTTCACGCAGCGCACAGTCAACTTGTGGAACTCCTTACCTGAGGAGGTTGTGAAGGCTAGGACTATAACAGCATTTAAAAGAGAACTGGATAAATTCATGGTGGTTAAGTCCATTAATGGCTATTAGCCAGGATGGGTAAGGAATGGTGTCCCTAGCCTCTGTTTGTCAGAGGATGGAGATGGATGGCAGGAGAGAGATCACTTGATCATTGCCTGTTGGTCCACTCCCTCTGGGGCACCTGGCATTGGCCACTGTTGGTAGACAGGATACTGGGCTAGATGGACCTTTGGTCTGACCCGGTACGGCTGTTCTTATGTTATGAGCTTGGCTTGCTAGAGGTTAGGAGTAGAAAACCCAGATGCCTTCACTGCCCAACCCCCCGTAAAAACGACATACACTAGCACAATAATGCCATCCTCTGATTTCTAAATAAGTGTGCACAATGTTTCACGTATCACGTGGTAGGTGACAACATGAGAGGGCTGCATTTTTCTAACCGGTGCTTTATTAAGAGAACTATTTACAGTGATGCTGGAACTGCAGCTAGCATTCCAGCCATGTGAACGCAAACTGACTTCCTCGTGTCTCCTCAAAACTCTTCCCTCCCACAACCTGTGCTCCTCCCTACAAGTTCCACGCAGGTTGCTACACACACTATCTGAGTAGGTGGGCCAGCAGCGAAAACAGGTGGCCAGCTGCCCATATTGATGCGGTGCTCTGTTATGTTTACGGGACCTTTGTAAGTGGCTCAGTACCCCACACAGCAGTGCCCCCACCATGGCAGGCACTTGTCTCCCGCCGAGGCCCATGGGTTAGTCACCTTGGTGGCGGGACACCGTCGGGTGCGGGCCTCCCTGGCGCAAACCTGGCCGGAGGAGCGAGAGGTGTCCATTGTCGCTGGAGGTGTCCAAACTGGCCCCAAGTGAAACAGGGCCCAACCTCAGTGGGGCTGGGCCGGATGTTGGGGTTTCACAGGCATTCCAAGTGACTCTGGTTCGGGGATTTACCCCCTCCACTGTGGCCTGTGGGCGTTTCACAGGGTGTCGGGACAGGCCATGGCAAGTGGCTGCTGTTGCAGCCCTTGTTGCGGCACAAGCCAGGTCGGGCCGCCATCTTAGGGCTGGAGGGTCTTTCCGAGCTCAAGGGACTCCGTGTCCCCACTGCTGCTCCGGGCACCACGGGGTCTCAGCAGCCAGAAAGTCCTCCATTAAACTGACCATCACCTTCAGGATGGTGTGTCGATGTCGGAGGACCCAGGCCCTCCCTTCGGGTGGGAGGAGGTGAACGAATTGCTCAGTGACCACCTGTTCAGCAACTTCGGTGGCAGAGCGTCACACAGGTGTCCTTGAGGTCCTGTGCCACTACCTGGAGTCGGGCCCCCGGAGGGTAGAACTTCCCTGTAACCAGCATCAAAATTATTTGGGGGTGACGTCTAGATCGAATATATCTGCTCCATAGTCACGGGCCTCATCATTGGGGAGCCCCTGATAAGCAGCCTGGGCCGCCCCCGTTAAGCAGGGAGCCAGGAGAGTGGCACATTGGTTCGGGGGCCATCTGGCCCCCAAGGCCACCTGTTTGAAAGTTATCAAGAAGGTTGCTGTGTTGTCGTCACACCCCATCTTCGTAAGGTGGACCGGCATCACCGGTGCCGCCAGAGGCATCGCCACCTCGGGAAGTGGAGCCAGAGGGGCTGGGCAGCAGGGCGCCAAGCAGCAAGTAGTCTGTGGCTCTGGCCTCAGGCAGGGCAGAGCTAAATGCAGTCTTTCTCCTGACGTCCTGACTCCAGCAGATGGCAGACAAATGCAGGCCTCTTGGCCTAAGGTGGGTAAGCGGCCACCCCAGAGGTGGGCCAGCCACAGGGGGTAGGGGGACCTGGGTCCACCCTACTCTACTTGGTCCCTGACAGTGGTGGAGGGCTCTGCAGGGATCCCACTGAAACACGCTGACCAGCGCTCTGGCACCACACCCGGACTATTGTCTGGTGTCCCTGGGCTACTTCCTATGACCCCCAGACTGTGTACCTTTATCTTGTGGGTGTCCTCCATCCCACCGGAGCACACCACTAGCGGCAGTCCCAGCAGCTCTTCGGCAGTGTCAACTGGCAGTCCCTTCGAGTCCTTGGTGCTGCAGAGGTCCTGTTCGGGCTCCAGCTCCAACAGCAAGTGGGAGGCCTCTGTCTCCTTCGCTGGGTCCAGCTGAACTGAGCTGCAGGGCTCACCTTTTAAACGTCCTGCCCCGCCCCTCTGCTTCCGGCGTGGCGTGTGTGGCGTGCCTGGCTCCTCCCAGGGGGTGGGTCGTGGTTCCACCCCATCAGTCTCGGAGGGAGGCCACAACCCCTCACTACAGAGACCCCAGGTTGGTGGGACAGAGGAGACCCAGCAGTCCCACAGTTCCGGTTGCACACCAGGGACCCACCACAAAGCTATGTTAACAATGTACAGCTATATCAAACGCAGATAGAGAATACAATGAACATGTGTTTTTACTCGGTCTTCCTCTCCTTCAGTTGCAGTGGTTGCAAAGTAGTAGCAAAGGGCCTCCTGCATTCTTTCTAGGATTGTACATGGTGCCTATCCCCATAACAGAAATAACAGCAGTTCACAGATTGCAAGGCCATTATGATCACCAGGTCTGACTTCCTGCATAGTACAGGCCAGACAACTCCACCCACTAATTCTTGCAATATAAATTTGTGTCGTATTTTAAATTTCTGTTTTTCTAGCTTCCAATTTCCAGCCATTGGATTTTCTTTCTTTCTTCCCAGCAGGTAGGAATAAGTAACTTGCTTAGATTATTCGGAGGGGGGGGTGTTTTGTTTTATTTTGTTTTTAATGGTTGTGTTTGTTTGAGGAAAGATTTGAAAGCAGTGAGGTTTGTGGATAGCCTAGTGATTTGGGTGTTAGCCTAGAATTTAGGAGATCTAGGCTCAGTTCCCTTCTCTGACACAGAGTTCCTTTGTGACCTTGGCCAAGTCACTCAACCACTCTGTACAATGGAGATAACAGCACTTCTCCCTACTTTGTAGGGGTTCTGTGATACATTAAAAACTATTAATTGCATTAGAATCTAGTGAGGAAATGTGCTATAAGAGAGTGAGGTATTATTATGTTTTCCTTAGTCTCAGTCCCATTCCAAGGAATGGTCTGGTCCATCTGTTTCCAAGTTCCCATGGAATGAAACTGCCAGGGGAGGTCAGAGGTGATGGAGGGAGTCATAGGGATCAGCGCAGACCGGGATGCACCAGTGAAGAAGGTGACGTGACTAAGCTAACCAGGGAGTGAGCTCGGCATGTCCGCTTAGGAGCTCCTACGGATCCCAGGCTTAACTTCAGGTCAGCACCCATTGACATGACCCCCGATGGAAGGAAGCAAGGCAGAAGCCTCCTGAGGTGGTGATAACCACAGCTGGAAACCTCTTGCTGTTGTCTTGTACTTAAGAACATGAGAACGGCCATACTGGGTCAAACCAAAGGTCCATCTAGCCCAGTATACTAATTTCTCCCTACTGTTGCTCACACCTTCTTGTCAACTGTCTGTAATGGGCCACTCTCTTACCACTTCAAAAGTTATTTCTCCTCCCTTGGCATCCTGCTGTTAATTGATTTATCTCGTTAGATTGATCTCACACTTGATAAAGCAACCCCCATTCTTTCATGTATTTATACCTGCTCCTGTATCTTTTACTTCATACATCTGAGGAAGTGGGTTCTAGCCCACGAAAGCTTATGCTCAAATAAATTTGTTAGTCTCTAAGGTGCCACAAGGACTCCTCATTTTTTTTTCTGATACAGACTAACACGGCTACCACTGAAACCTGTCTTCCGATAGTGGCCAATGCTAGGTGCCCCAGCGGAATGAATAGAACAGGTAATCATTGAGTGATCCATCCCCTGTCGCCCATTCCCAGCTCCTGGCAAACAGAGGCTAGGGACACCATCCCTGCCCATACTTCTACTGCATATGGAATTCATCATTCCAGGAACATGGTGAATCAGTACCCAGTGCTCCATTCAGTGTGTGGTCCAGGGGCATAAACGTAGGACTGGGAGCCAGGAACCTGCTAAATCCTAACCCCATCTGGGACAGTGACTCCTGTGGCTTTAGTAAAGTCACTTAGCTCCCTGTTTTACCTGCTCTGATACCCTCCCATTGTGACACGGCTACGCTGGTGCAATCACAATCACCACAATTCACAGCCATTGGCCAGGTGTAAATTACACCTGCTCGTACCAGCCGTGCACTTGGGGCTGGGCATGTCACCTCAATGGGGCACATTCACCCAAACAGAGCGCTGGCAGTAGGGCCGTTCTTATGTTCTTAAGTACAAGACAGCAGCAAGAGGTTTCCAGCTGTGGTTATCACCACCTCAGGAGGCTTCTGCCTTGCTCCTGTTTGCTGATGATTTATATGGAGCTATTTATACCTGAGACAATATTTCCTTCTGTTATCCTATCTATTTCCAGTGTCCTCTGCATATCTACTACATTGCTTTGATTTATGACTCATGATATTTTGTTTCGTTCACTGTTCTGGCATATTTGTTTATGTTGCCCTGAGAGCGGATTTGCAAATGCACCGACGGCAGCTGAGACTGAGTTGCCAGTACACACACATAAGCATTTCCTGCTTTTGATTAAGTCATTTTTTATAGAGTAATACATTTTCATAAGGATTTTTAATACAAGGAACGACACCGGGGTCATTAGCAACCATCTCTCTCCTTATAATGGGGCTGATTTGAATATCTGTAACATTTCTGATAATGGCAAATGTCTAATTAAGACATCCATAAAAATAAGCCAGTAGCATTAATTTTGCTTGGGGGTGGGGGAGGGGAAGGAAGGATTGAAATCCAGTGGCAATTTAGTAGATGAAATTAAATTTGCTGACTTTGACAAATGTCCCAGGCAGTCACTGGGAATATGCCAGTTGAAATCATACCCCTTTTCCCTTTGTCTCACTGGGCTCCAGAATGACAGGCGCCTAGAAATATGAGATGGAAAGAAATCCAAGGTCATCTAGACCCATTCGCTGGAGTCAAAGTAGGATTGCTCCCTGCAGTACAGTAATTTTAGAACATAAGAACGGCCACACTGGGTCAGACCAAAGGTCCGTTTAGCCCAGTATCCTGTCTTCCAACAGTGGCCAATCCCAGGTGCTCCAGAGGGAATGAACAGAACAGGCAATCATCAAGTGATCCATCCCTTGTCGCCCATTCCCAGCTTCTGGCAAACAGAGGCTAGGGACACCATCCCTGCCCATCCTGGCTAATAGCCACTGATGGACCTATCCTCCATGAATGTATCTAGTTTTCCTAGTGCTTTGTCTAATTCTAAAGGTGCTAAGTACCGGGACTTCCACCATTCCCTTGGGAGACTATTCCCCAGGGTTGCTCTGAGATCAGCTAGGAAAAGAGGGGCCTCCTAACACCACTGTCAAAATGGGACCCTTATTATGGTCTAGGCTCCTCGCAAGGGTCGGTCCCTGTACTGCAGCCTACAACTATGCAACTTCGGACGGTGATATCTGGGCCAGTCATATATTGGGAGAGGGGATGGACAAGGAGAGCAAAGGATTCTGGGGGAAGCGGCATTGGGAATTCCAGGGCATGTGTTACTTCTGGCTCAGAAATGAGCCAGTGTTTCGGCTTATGCTGGGAGGTACCATTTGTGGAGGTGCCATTTTATGGTTGACAATGAGAAAAAAAAAACCCACCAATATTCCTCATCATTTATGGTCATTAATGTTCCCATTGCTCTCTCTTCCCTAAGATTAGCAAAGTGAACCTCACTGTCGTAACTCCGGATTCCAAGCCTACCCCCGAGTATTGAGTTCCCTTCTGCAGTGTCAACTGGATAAAACATTCTTCGTCACTTCCTGTCCTAAGCATTGTGGGACAGCTGCAGATTTCCATCACAGAGGTGGCTGCATTTCAGTGATGGGTGAAACAAGCCCGCTGCGAATACTAAGAAAGCAGGTATGGTCAGTCCCAGTGCTGGAGGGGTGACAGTCAGGTCGCACGATCTTCTAGAAACTAGTGGGAGCTAATGCCAGGTGCACTGAAGCAACCAGGACTTGTGCCACAGGGTCCCACAGAGGAGCTCCATAAAGTCCTCATAGATTAACCAAAACTCAAGAGCTTCTTGGATCAGCACATCATTTGAACTGAGTGCATTTCCCTATGCCTCCCCAGGCTGCCCATTTTGTGGCTTTCCCAAACCAGTTCTTTCTAACCCAGCTCAAAGATTTTAAGGCCAGAAGGGACCATCAGGATCATCTAGCCTGACCTCCTGCACATCGCAGGCCACAGAGCCTCACCCACCCACTTCTATGGTGGGCCCATAACTTCTGGCTGAGTTACCGAAGTTCTCAACTCTTGATTTAAAGACCAAGTTACAGAGAATCCGCCCATTTACTCTAGCTTAAACCTGCACGTGACCCGTGATCCATGCTGCAAAGGAAAGCCAGCCCTTCCCTATCCTCCCCACCCCGGGCCCCTGCCAATCTGACCTATGGGAAAATTCCTTCCCAACCCCAAATATGGCGATCAGTTAGACCCTGAGCATGTGGGCGAGACCCACCAGCCAGACACCTGGGAAAGAATTCTCTGGAGTAACTCAGAGCCTCCCCAGCATGGTGCAAATGCGGCCACCATGGCTGCATGAGGCCATCAGGAGCTTTTCTTGTGGCCACAGCCTCCTGGGCTGTGATGGCGTGGGGGGGGGAGGGAGTGTTAATGGTTCCCCGTCTGGAGGCACCTGGGGCACAACGCTGGAGGACCAGGCAGCTGGTGGGTTCCCCACCTTCCCAGGGGCAAGGGGGCTCAGGCTTTGGGCTTCAGCTCTGGTGTGGCAGGGCGGCAGCCTCTAGCCCTGGGGCTTCAGGCTCCAGTCCCAGGCTCTGGCCGCATAGCTTCGAGCTCCATCCCCAGGCCCCGTCCCCTGGCCACGGGGCTTCAGGCTCCAGCCCCCTGCATCACCCCTGGTCCACTGCCTTCCCTGACCCCCTCATCTGGGCTTACTTTGTCCCCAGGCTTGCCAGGGCTGAGTAAGTCTGCTGTGAAAAGTGATACTTATATGTTTGTTAATATCACTTTTCACAACAGACTTACTAGCTAGCAATAAATAAATTACAATTATTTGGATGTGTACATACGCATATTTATTTGGTTTTCCTAAAGCTAATTAAGTATTTTAGGAAAAAGTGTGAGCGTGGCCACCAGCAAGAGTTGGTGGCTGCACTCAGAGGCCACCCAAAAATTTGTCCTGAGAACCCAGATCCTAGTGTCCCATTTAATATCCTATCTCCTAGAACTGGAAGGGACCCTGAAAGGTCATCAAGTCTAGCCCCCTGCCTTCACTAGCAGGACCAAGTACTGATTTTTGCCCCAGATGGCACCCTCAAGGATTGAGCTCATAACCCTGGGTTTAGCAGGCCAATGCTTAAACCACTGAGCTATCCCTCCTTCCCAATGTGCATATTCAAGTTCTGTCCTCCCCCCACAGTTTGCTTTTTTTTTTTATTGACTGTGCCTAATGAGTGGTTTGGCCACACTCCAAGTCTCCAGCCATCTTCTGGATACCCTCATCCATTACCTTTGCCTCTGTGAGAGGCCTGATCTGCTTGACAAAGAGTTTCTAATCTCGCCCACTGTTCATCACTTCCTCCCCTTCATCTTGGCAGCTCAATGTGTCAACAGCAATCGCATGAAATCACTTATCACGGGCACAAGCCTGTCCTCAGATTTGTTTAGAATTAATCAGAGACAATTTGAGATGTTTGTTAAAGCAGCAACCGTCTCAGCTTGACCTTGCCACGGGATTTCTGTCTCGGAGAAACTTTTCTGATCTGACATTCAGCTGAAACAAACTTTCATGATGGAGCTAACAAAGGGGAAACCAGCTACTGAACGCCAGGGGATTTCCAGGACTGGATACTGCTTACTGGGCTGACGGCAAAAGTATGTGGCCATCTCTTTCGCTATGATTTGTTTTACAGAAGCACGTGCGAGCAGCAGCTGAGAGCAGGGCTGCACTGAACTGGGCACACATATTAAGAGACCATCTCTGTGTATAGTCCAGTAGATAGGAGGAAGGATGAGAACCCACAAAGAGAGAGACAGAGATATAAATGACTTGGCAAAGGTCATATAGCAAATCAATAGCAGAGCTAGGAAAAGAACAGAGGTGTTCCTAATGCCTTATCCCTAGACAACCAGAACAACCTACCGGAGGTTGCTGTGGATTTCCTCTCACCGGGAATTTTAAAGCCAGGATCTAGTGTTTTTTCTATACCATCTGCTCTAGTTCAAACAGGAATTAATTCAGGGAAGTCCCACAGCCTGTGTCACACAGGAGGTCAGACTTGATGGTCACAGTGGACCCTTCTGGCCTCATGATCTAGGAACCCATGTGTGACGAGTTCTCCCCAGAGTGCAACCTGGAACGGGGGTACCACTGAGCCCTCTGACTCACCAGCCTGGGCTCCCTCTCACCCTGTGCTGCCGTGACAAGCTGCAGACCTGCTCCTGATCCTACACTTCCACCAGCATTCACACAGCTAGGGACACGCCCAGCTGCAATTACATGCAGGTTGACCAGCCACTGCATGAACCAACAATAGAGAGGCTACAGCCAAAAATAACCACCAGCTTCCCAGCCTAGGATCCCAGAGCTGTACTGTCCTGCCCTGTTCAAAACCCTGCCCAGTATGAATTTACTATCCAGTTCACCTCCCTCTCAATGTGGAAAGGAATATGCAACAGCCTTTGCCCCTTGAGCTAAGATTTCCAAGCACTTCACTCCAAACTTACTGGTTTAGATGAAGCATAAACCAAGTTTATTAACTACAAAAGATAGATTTCAAGGGATTATGAGTGATAGCAAATAGATCAAAGCAGATTACTTAGCAAATAAACAAAAACGCAAACTAGCTTAACACACTAGATAGATTGGAGATGAATTAGCAGTCTCTTACCCTGTCTGATGATACAAGCAGGCTTGCAGATTCTTAAGGAACAAGCTGCATTTGCTTTGCCGTTTGGGATCCCCAGGTTTTCCATACACAGGCTAGAAAACTCTTTAGCCTGGGTCCAGCACTTCCCCCAGTTCAGTCTTTGTTCCTCAAGTGTTTTCAGGAGTCCTCTTGTGTGGGGAATGAAGAACTGATTATGTCACTCCCTGCCTTACATAGCTTCTTCAAACAGCAGGAACCCTTTGTTTCAAACTTGGTTCCCAGACCAGTTTGTGGAAAAATACAGGGGTCCCAAAATGGAGTCCAGAGTCATGTGGCCTGGTCACATGCCCTTGCAGAGTTATAGCAGCCATTACTGACAGGCTGTCTGGAACATTCTCAGGAGGGCTCACCCGGTGGGGGATAAGCTTCTCCTAAGGCCTATGGTTTTTCCTAATGGCTCATTACCTTGAATAGGCCCTTCCCAGCCAGCTCTCTAGACTGGAAGCAATTTGCCTAACGGGTGTCACCCAGGTGTAACTACATTTGAAATTACAGATACGTAGTCAGTATTTATAACTTCAGATACAAAAATGATACATGCACACAAATAAGATAATCAAGTTCAGCAAATCATAACTTTTCCAATGACACCTTACATAACCCATCTTGTACAAAATGTATCTTAATTATGCCATAATTGTATCATAATCATACAACTATGAAGAATATGGGGTGCAATATCACACCGTGAACCCTCGCTGCTGTACATCAGCAGAGGAATCAACTCTTTTGTTAATGCTCGTCACCCTGAAAGAGGCTTAGGCTCTTTGGAAGCTGGGAGCTGAGTCCTGCTCTCACTTCCCACCACGCAAATCCACTGAGCACAATTTAGCCCCCTCTGCATACTCGGTCTAGCTAAATTCGCCTTATATTGATGCCCATCTTCAGCCTCATGCTGGACTGGGACTCAGGAGATCAGAGTCCCATTGGTGGGTTTCCCAAAGACTCCCGGTGTGGCCTTGGGCAAGTCATCCAATCTCTCTGTGCCTCAGTCCTGCCCCCTTCCCCCATTAAAGTGGCGATAAAATGTTCCCAATCCATGGGGACACATTTATCAGCATGTGCGAAGCTCTCCGATAATAAGGGGTGGGGAGCATCTAAGGAACGAGCTAGGTAGCATAGGCCAGATGGTCGGCTGGTGTGAACTGGTGTAGCTCCACTGACTGTAAGACAGTGCTGCAGATTCACACCATCTGAGGATCTGGTCCTGTGGATCTTACAGTGGATTAAGCCAGAAGAGCAGACACAGAGAATCCCCCAGCGGCTGACCTAACACGGCTGTCAGAATTGTAACGTTGACATTCCCTGCCTTTAAGTAAGTGCACAGTACCATCTTTAAAGAGAACAGGAGTACTTGTGGCACCTTAGAGACTAACAAATTTATTTGAGCATAAGCTTTCGTGGGCTAGAACCCACTTCATCGGATGCATAGAATGGAACATATAGTGAGGAGATATATATACACATACAGAGAACATGAAAAGGTGGAAGTTGCCCTACCAACTCTAAGAGGCTAATTAATTAAGATGAGCTATTTTCAGCAGGAGAAAAAAAACTTGTAGTGATAATCAAGATAGCCCATTTCAGACAGTTGACAAGAAGGTTGAGGATACTTAACATGGGGAAATAGATTCAATTTGTGTAATGACCCAGCCACTCCCAGTCTCTATTCAAGCCCAAGTGAATGGTATCTAGTTTGCAAATTAATTCCAGTTCAGCAGTTTCTCATTGGAGTCTGTTTTTGAAGCTTTTCTGTTGCAAAATTGCCACCTAATGTCAGATTTGTGTCCATTTATTCTTTTGCGTAGAGACTGTCCAATTTGGCCAATGTACATGGCAGAGGGGCATTGCTGGCACATGATGGCATATATCACATTGGTAGATGTGCAGGTGAACGAGCCTCTGATGGTGTGGCTGATGTGATTAGGTCCTATGATGGTGTCACTTGGACAGATATGTGGACAGAGTTGGCATCGGGCTTTGTTGCAAGGATAGGTTCCTGGGTTGGTGCTTTTGTTGTGTGGTGTGTGGTTGCTGGTGAGTATTTGCTTCAGGTTGGGGGGTTGTCTGTAAGCGAGGACAGGTCTGTCTCCCAAGGTCTGTGAGAGTGAGGGATCATCTTTCAGGATAGGTTGTAGATCTTTGATGATGCGCTGGAGAGGTTTTAGTTGGGGGCTGAAGGTGACGGCTAGTGGCGTTCTGTTATTTTCTTTGTTGCGCCTGTCCTGTAGTAGGTGACTTCTGGGTACTCTTCTGGCTCTGTCAATCTGTTTTTTCAATTCAGCAGGTGGGTACTGTAGTTTTAAGAATGCTTGATAGAGATCTTGTAGGTGTTTGTCTCTGTCTGAGGGATTGGAGCAAATGCAGTTGTATCTTAGAGCTTGGCTGTAGACAATGGATCGTGTGGTGAGTTCTGGATGCAAGCTGGAGGCATGTAGGTAAGTACAGCGGTCAGTAGGTTTCCGGTATAGGGTGGTGTTTATGTGACCATCGCTTATTAGCACAGTAGTGTCCAGGAAATGGACCACTTGTGTAGATTGGTCCAGGCTGAGTTTGATGGTGGGATGGAAATTGTTGAAATCATGGTGGAATTCCTCAAGGGCTTCTTTTCCATGGGTCCAGATGATGAAGATGTCATCAATGTAGCGCAAATAGAATAGGGGTGTTAGGAGACGAGAGCTAAGGAAGCGTTGTTCTAAGTCAGCCATAAAAATGTTGGCATACTGTGGGGCCATGCGGGTACCCATCTTTATAAGCCACCAAGCCACTTAGCTGGGCCCATTAGCTGCGGCAGATGAAACCTCTCTTGGAAGTAGCTCCCTGCTGTTACAAGGGCATCACACAGCAACACAGGGAACAGCTGGCTCTCTAAATAAAGGGGCAACTTGGTCAGAGTCACTGACCTTGTGCTTCCAGAACCATCTCCCTCATAATTAAACTTGTCACTAGAGGTTATCCCACCCTGGGAGATTCCTGAACTCGAGTCACTGCACCCGTCTGTGTCTGCTGCACGCAGCCTTGCTCTGCTCCTCTCCTAATCAACATTCTGTTCATTAGTCAAGAGGGTGAGATGTCTGTGAGCTCCTGATTGCATCGTATGGCTAAATTATCCCATCCCACCAAAGCACTGCCCCCAAAGGACAGCGGCGAATATATCACACGCTAAAGAAGCCCTACCTGCTGAGGACGTCAGGCCCGTTATCAGACTGATCTCAAAGCTCAAGGCCTTCACCCAGAGACTTCAGAGTCCCGGTGATTCCTCAGCCCTTCTTTATAAAGTTTACTTCATCCGAGCAAGGAAGTGAAATGATACCATGTGACTTAAATGACCAATCACGGAGCATGAATAGCAAAGCACGAACAAGGAAAACTTGCACCAGCCACTTTGCAGAAAGCTATTTGTGCAAAAGTTTGCCACACAGTTGTGAACAGTGGGTTGTAATCCGTTCCACTCACCACCATAGCACCTCCTGCTGTCAGTGTGTGGCATTGTAGGTCTTCATCTCTAGCTCGCCCTGTTGCCCACTTCTTGGGCCCTGCGATGGCCTGTCTCTGGTTACGTCCTCCGTGCCTCCACCCTCCAGTCAGGATGCCTCTTTCCAGTTCTGTCCCCTTCCAGCTGTGGGGGGAAATTTAGTAGGCCTGAACCTCTGGTCAAATAACTGTGTAAATGGTCAAGGGACATGGAAAAATTTTAAGCAGAACTATTTACAATAGCCAGTCTTATGAAATATAGCTGTGACAGCAAGTGTTAGGAAAGCCATTAGCCGCAAAAGAACAATCAGTTAATCAACAGAAAAGCTTGTGCTTCTATATTCCTAATAAGGGGTTGTTTTTCTGTTTTAAGGGATATTACTAATGAAAAAGTGTGCTTGACTAATTGTGGTTTTAAGCTACATAAACTTTGGTGATTCTGTATTCGGGGGAACTGCCCCCTTGCAGCGTAACTAGACTCCAGCTAAAGAATCCACATCAGCCTCAAACACAAGATCCTCCTGCCCCACTCCGGCTACATTGAAGTTCCCTGCTATTCATCCTTGCTCCCAGAGAATGCAGAGTTCCTTCTTTGCTCCTTTGGCCGAGCACTGCCTCCCTGGGCTTTTTCCCTGGAGGCCCCTCTTCGTAGCACTTTTCCCCTCCTCATGGACTTTGGCTGCTTCTCACATGTCCTATCTCCACGCCTGCTCCCTGGGGTTCTTTCCAGACAGAGGAAACTCCCCTCACTCTTGGGTGTCCTCCTGGGTAGCCGTGTTAGTCTGGATCTGTAAAAAGCAACAGAGAGTCTTGTGGCACTACTCAGGACACTCCCTACACTAACATAGGAACAAATCAACATACCCTTAGAGCCCCGACCGGGGTTATTCTATCTACTACCCAAGATCCATAAACCTGGAAATCCTGGACGCCCCATCATCTCGGGCATTGGCACTCTCACTGAAGGACCGTCTGGATATGTGGACTCTCTGCTTAGACCCTATGCCACCAGCACTCCCAGCTATCTCCGTGACACCACAGATTTCCTGAGAAAACTACAGTGCATTGGTGACCTCCCAGAAAACACCATCCTAGCCACCATGGATGTGGAGGCTCTCTACACAAACATCCCACACACAGATGGAATACAAGCTGTCAGGAACAGTATCCCTGATGATGACACAGCACAACTTGTTGCTGAGCTCTGTGACTTTATCCTCACGCACAATTATTTCAAATTTGGTGACAATATATACCTCCAGACCAGCGGCACCGCCATGGGAACCCACATGGCCCCACAATATGCCAACATTTTTATGGCTGACTTGGAACAACGCTTCCTCAGCTCTCGTCCACTCACACCCCTTCTCTACCTACGCTATATTGATGACATCTTCATCATCTGGACCCATGGGAAGGAGACTCTGGAAGAATTCCACCACGATTTCAAAAACTTCCACCCCACCATCAACCTCAGCCTGGACCAATCTACACGGGCGGTCCACTTCCTAGACACCACAGTACAAATAAGTGATGGTCACGTTAACAGCACCCTATACCGAAAACCCACCGACCGCTATGCCTACCTTCATGCCTCCAGCTTCCACCCTGGACACACCACACGATCCATCGTCTACAACCAAGCGCTGAGGTACAACCGCAACTGCTCCAACTCCTCAGACAGAGACCAACACCTACAAGATCTTCACCAAGCATTCGCAAAACTACAATATCCGCACAAGGAAATAAAGAAACAAATCAACAGAGCCAGATGTGTACCCAGAAGCCTCCTGCTACAAGACAAGCCCAAGAAAGAAACCAACAGAACTCCACTGGCCATCACCTACAGTCCTCAGCTTAAACCTCTCCAACGCATCATCAGTGATCTACAACCCATCCTGGACAATGATCCCTCGCTTTCACAGACCTTGGGAGGCAGGCCAGTCCTCGCCCACAGACAACCTGCCAACCTGAAGCATATTCTCACCAACAACCACACACCACACCATAACAACTCTAACTCAGGAACCAATCCATGCAACAAACCTCGATGCCAACTCTGTCCACATATCTACACCAGCAACACCATCACAGGACCTAACCAGATCAGCTACAACATCACCGGTTCATTCACCTGCACGTCCACCAATGTTATATATGCCATCATGTGCCAGCAATGCCCCTCTGCTATGTACATTGGCCAAACTGGACAGTCACTACATAAAAGGATCAATGGACACAAGTCAGATATCAGGAATGGCAATATACAAAAACCTGTAGGAGAACACTTCAACCTCCCTGGCCACACAATAGCAGATGTAAAGGTAGCCATCTTACAGCAAAAAAAACTTCAGGACCAGACTCCAAAGAGAAACTGCTGAGCTTCAGTTCATTTGCAAATTTGACACCATCAGCTCAGGAGTAAACAAAGACTGTGAATGGCTAGCCAACTACAAAAGCAGTTTCTCCTCCCTTGGTGTTCACACCTCAACTGCTAGCAGAGCACCTCACCCTCCCTGATTGAACTAACCTTGTTATCTCCAGACTGATTCTTGCCTGCATATCTATACCTGCCTCTGGAAATTTCCATTACATGCATCTGACGAAGTGGGTATTCACCCACGAAAGCTTATGCTCCAATACGTCTGTTAGTCTTAAAGGTGCCACAGGACTCTCAGTTGCTTCCACCCTCACTGAGTTCTCTTCCCTCTCTTTGGGGTCCTCCTTCGTCCTTTCACAGCTGGGCTCACTAACCGTCATTGGGTCCCCAGCTCAGGATCAGTCGAGGCGGGTTAACTGCTGGGTCACAGGCAAGACTTGAACCCAACTCCCCTTAAAGGGCCAGCCAGGCTGTGACATGAATATCGCAGTAGAAGTCACAACCGGTTGGCAGTTTGGTCACAAACAAAATGGAGTGGAAGTTACCTACTGGCTTATTCCTTGTCACTTGTTTACCCAGAAAGGCTGTTCTTGTAGCCATTTGGTATTTCTGCTTCCGGTCCCAAAGAAGCGGGTATTTCCAGAGATGGGGTTTCTACTGCTTTTATTGATGGTATGTGATGACCAAGAGCACTAAGGAGACATGACTGAAAATGTTATGAGATATCATAATTGATGCATCCTAGAATTAAACATACCTGTATCCATAATTCACATTTATCAGGCAAAGACCAGGCAGTAATAGTGTAAATTTGTCCCAGAAACAAGCATCAGCAGTCGTTTTTTGGAGTACAAATGCACTTCAGTTTCAGCACACACACACACACACACACAGTTCCTTGCTTGGATCTATCCATCCATCCATTGATCCATCTATAAGGAAACCTGTCTTAAAGTCCATTTCTATTCTGAAAAGCACTTCTAAAAAAGTTCCGTGTTTATTGCCCTTCAGTGATGCCCCATACAAGTAAAAATATGTGAGCCTGGGATCCGAGTGTCAATCTGGGTGCTGACCTTCTTGTCCAGTCTTATTTTAGTCACTAAGAGCAGCAGCTACGACTCCGTAAGCACTTGGAGACTGGAGACGATCTGATGAATCTTGGGAATGCATTAAAGTAGCGTTTTAAGAGTGGGATTGATGCACGAATCGCTGAGCGAAATGCTCTGGCATGGGTTAGGAAGAAGGTCAGAGGAAATGATCTTCATGGTCCCTTAAAATATAAAATCTTTAAGAATGTCAGCGCTGTGGGGCAGGGCCAGTCTTTCCGTTATGTAGGTTCGCTTCACCTAGCACAATGATACTTCCCCATCCATGATTAAGGCCACCAGGTGCTCCCATAATACAAATAAATTATAGATTAATGGAGATATCCCATCTCCTAGAGCTAGAAGGGACCAGTTGAAAGGTCATCAAGTCCAGCCCCCTGCCTTCACCAGCAAGACCAAGTACTGATTTTGCCCCAGATCACTAAGTGGCCCCCTCAAGGATTGAACTCACAACCCTGGGTTTAGGAGGCCAATGCTCAAACCACTGAGCTATCCCTCCCCTTATATATAAGTCAGATAATATATTGATTAGTGAGGCATTCGTGGGGGAAGGCTTCTTTTTTGTTCTTTAATGGTTCAGTGTGTGCATGTGTGTGTGTGTGTGTGTGTGTGATTAATCATAATCATCATAAAGGCAGGAGATAATCCACTGGGGGGTGACCCTTAAAGCATGTTTCATGGCATAATGCATATAAAATGGGCGCTAGGCTATTTGAACCTAAGAATACATCAGTTTAGCCATCAAACAGCTATAGCCCATTTTTGTCCAATATCTGTGGTCAGTGCTAAAACATCCTACTGTTTTTGTTCCTCCACCATTCCCTTATATGCCTCCTTGCTGAGGCATGTCTACATGGAGAAGTTGCTCTGGTTTAAGCAAAGACACGTCTATATACCAAGTTAGTTAAACCAGTGCACCCTCCTGTGTGGACGCTCTTATTTCAGTTTAAACCAAGCTTATTTCGGGTTAGCTTAAATGGGTTAGAAACAGGTTCAAGCTAAATCAAAAGAAACTATTCTTACACCAGACTGTATGTGTGTCCACACAGGGGTTTGCACTGGCTCAACTAAATGACTGATTGAGAAGATGACACGTGGTATCTGCTTCACGCTCTCTGAGAACGGATTATGCAAACGAGATTTGTAAATTAACCCATAAACAGCTTTTATTTGCACAGTCATATTCCCTTGGACTTGTGCAAATTAAAGTTTAATATATCTGTTGTGTTATCTCGATCTGAATTATACCCTGACAACCTCATTTGCATAAGTCAGAGATTGTAATGACTTACTCAACTAAGCATACCCGTGCAGTTAATTACTTTTTTCCAAATGAAATGCCAAAATTATTTCCCAGCAGAGAAAGGCAATTGCTCACCCAAAACAGTGCAGGATGCTGTTGCTTTTAAAACAATTAATATGAAATTAATTTTAACAGACCACTGAACCATATTTTGTGAGCAATGCAAAGCAAAATGCGACCAGATATGGCAGCTGAACTGACTAACCCATTCCGTCTTTATCTTTCACCAGTGCAGTCAGGAGCTGTGAAATACACAAAAAATAACATGCCCCAGGAAACAGAGGTATTCAGCAATTCAGAGATAAGCAAAACCATGGCTTCTGAGAGAGCAAAAAGGGATTTTTGTAAGCCTGCATCATCATGAGCTCAGAAAACAACTGGGAAGGAAATAGGGCTTAGAAACGAGCAACTTGTCTACACACAAAAGGAGCACCAGTTTCACTTCAATCAGGGTAGCTACATTATTATTCCTTTTTTGCATTATTGTAGCACTAGGGATGCCAGTCAGGGATCAGGACCCCATTGTGCCAGGTGCTGTACAAACACAGAACAAAAAAAGGCTCCCTGCCCCGACTCGCTTACAATCTAAGTATAAGCCAAGAGTCAACAGATGGAAACAGACAGCTTGGGGAGTGCAATGAGACAATCAGTGCAGCTTTTGTGTGGGGACTCTCTTGTATCCGTCTAAAACTGGTTACGTTGGTTTCAGTAACAGGCCAAGCTAAACCGATATAATCCAGGTTCAAACTGCTATAAAAATGTCCATACACCAAACTGCACCGGTTTAACCAAATCAATATAAAATCTCACCTGTCGTTTCACAGATTTATATATTCCAAGGCCAGAAGTGACCATTGTGATTATTTAGTCCAGAGGTTCTCAAACTGGGGGGTCGCGAGGTCATTATATGGGAGGGGGGGTCATGAGCTGTTAACCGCCACCCCAAACCCCGCTTTGCTGCCAGCATTTATAATTGTGTGAAATATATTTAAACGTGTGTTTAATTTATGAGGGGGGTCGCACTCAGAGGCTTGCGATGTGAAAGGGGTCGCCAGTAAAAAAGCTGGAGACCCACTGATCTAGTCTGACCTCCTGTGTAACATAGGCTATAGAACTTCCCCTCAATAATTCCTAGGGCAGCTCATTCAGAAAAATATCTTGTCTTGATTTTCAATTTGCCAGTGATGGAGAATCCATCATCATCCCTGGTAAATTGGGCCAGTGGTTAATTACGCTCTCTGGGTTAAAAATGTACACCCTATTTCCAATCTGAATCTGTCTAGCTTCAACTTCCAGCCATTTGATCGTGGTAGACCTGTCTCTGCTAGATTGAAAAGCCCATTCGTAAAATAGTTATATCAAACGAGTCCGGGTGTAGACCATATCTCAGGGACAGATCCTCAGCTGATTTTGCACCTTGTGCAGCCATGTACACCTAGCCAAAATGGGTGTAGAATTATTATTATTAGTCATTATCTCTATTATGGTAGCACCTAAGAATTGCCATCCAGGATCAGGGGCTCACTGTGCTAGGCCCTGTACAAACAAGTGACCAACTGGACACTCCCTGACCCAGAGAGCACATGATCTAGGTGTCAGACTAGGATCCAACTGATGGAGGCAACGGACAAATGGAGCGTGGGGGTTGGGAGCATGAGGCGTGAACAAAACAAACCAGGCCTGAGTCTCAGCAGATGGTCTTTGGCGTAGCTCAATTGAAGTCAACAGAGCTATGCTGATTAACACCAGGTCAGGGTCGGGCCAGCGTACCTGGAAGCAGACGTGTCAGCTGGGTGCATGCCTAACCCATGCGGCAGTTTTGGGGAGCACTTTGCACAGGTGTGCATGCCGACAGAAGCGCCGGGCCATGCGGAATCAGGAGGCAGATGCATTGTAAACAGGTTCTGGCCAGGAGGGCACAGGTGAGGAAGGATGCGTTGAGGCTGGGTTGTTCGGAGCGGGCAGCGCTGGCTGGCATGCTGGAAGTCGTTGCCAGTGTGAACACACACACACGGAGCTTTTTAAAAGGCTTCCGAGTAAGATTTGGCAGGACAACAGGAGCCCGTGCCAGGGCTGAAATCCATTTAATCCGGTCACCGCCTGACCCAGAACATATTCAAACCAAAGGAAATAGCAGCTGAGGCCCTTAAGGTCCTCGGACACCGTGGGAATATCAGCCACATAGAGGGGGGGAGGAAATGCAACATCAGGAGCAGATAAAGGACGAGGGGCTATTTTTAAGTATGTGTATTACAGTACCTCCTAGAGTCTCCAATGGAGATCAGTTCTCCACTGTGTTAGGTGCTGTACATTTCCATACAGACACTCCCTGCCCTGAACAGCTTACAGTCTCAATAAACAAAACATTATTATCCTCCTGGTACAGATGTGGAGCTGCGGCACAGACCGATTCAGTGCCTGGCCAAGCTCACGCAGGGAGTCCTAACTTCTTGTAACTTCACCCAGCTGCGGTTTGGGCGGATCACAGCTGGGATGCAGCGAGGGCTCTTCTGCCCTTAGAAAGCAGTTCCCAAGGAACGTGATGTCATCTTTTTTTAATGAATAGATGATCACGTCAATTTGTTGCGGCGAGGATTTCAGTCGGCGGGGTTTAATTTCGGAGGGTTTTTCCGCTGTTTGTTGCAGTTCGCTTGCCCTCTCTCGGGTTCACCTCCAATGACATTTTATCCAAGCTTCATCGCTCGCCACACTTGCGATTTATGGCAAAATGCCAGCTAGGCCCATGCAATGCGATACAGAGTCATGAGGACCCTCCCTCCCTGCTCCTTTCATTGCTACAGCAGCAGCACAATCCCTCCAGAGACCTGCCAGCTAGGTGGTGCCGCTGGACACCAATCCTCCCCCTCCACGGGATGGGGGTCTGGGTGCACAGCTGGAAGGGATGGATGCAAAAGTTCAGGCTGACTCAGTGAGGATTAATTTTGTGGCAGAGCCCTTTAGGGGCTGGTGGGCTGGAAAATGCCCGTCCAATCTCAGCCTTGTGGAGATGGAGGGAGAAATGATTTGGGGCCACTCTGACCCCTCACTTACAAAATGCTCTGTGCACAAAGAATATGTCACTTTCTTTCTCGGGTCGCTATCCATTTATGGCTGTATAACGTTGGATGGGAGCACAGTGATCTTTGCTGACCTGCCAATATCACCGAGGAGGCTGATGTTACACCCTGAGCTGACAGGTATGCACAGCATCCCCTGCCCAGGGTCAGTTTCAGCCCAGACACTGAGAGCAGCTTAGTCCACCTGATACTCGGCTCTGGTCCAACCAGCTAGTTAGAGGCTAACACAGCTTAAACTCATAGACCGTAAGGCCAGAAGGGACCATCATGATCATCTCGCCTGACCACCTGCACATCGCAGGCTACAGAACCTCACCCACCCACTCCTGTAACAGACCCCTAACCACCTCTAGCTGAGTTACTGACGTCCTCAAATCCTGGTTTAAAGACTTCAAGTTCCAGAGAATCCACCATTTACTCCAGTTCAAACCAGCAAGTGGCCTGTGCTGCATTGGAAGGTGACAACCCGCCTCGGATCTCAGCCAATCGGACCTGAGGGAAATTCCTTCCCAACCCCAAATATGGTGATTGGTTAGACCCTGAGCATGTGGGCGAGATGCCCAGCCAGACCCCTGGGAAAGAATTCTCTGTAGTAACTCAGAGCCCTCCCCATCTAGTGTCCCGTCACCAGCCGTTGGAGATATTGGCTTGAACGAATTAGGCAGGTGGCTGCTTCAGTGCAGCTCCGAGGCAGGCAGAGGAAGGGGCGGTTGCTCCTGCCAACTACAGGACCCAGTTGTCCTCTCCATTGACGTGTGCTGGGTTTATAGCAGTGTACGTCAGTGGAGCTACTCTTAGCATAACCCAGAGAAGAATCATTTGCTGAAGCAATATGGCTCTGATTCTGTTCTCGACGGCACCAGCACAAGGCACCGAAAACGCCTCTGAGGTCAACAGGCCACATCTTATAGACTCATAGACTCATAGACTTTAAGGTCAGAAGGGACCAATATGGTCATCTAGTCTGACCTCCCGCATGATGCAGGCCACAAAAGCTGACCCACCCACAACAGAATCTTCCAGCCTGCGACCCCTGCCCTATGCTGCGGAGGAAGGCGAAAAACCTCCAGGGCCTCTGCCAATCTACCCTGGAGGAAAATTCCTTCCCGACCCCAAATATGGCGATCAGCGGCTGTGAGTCGATGTCACTATACCGACTTCAGTGGAGCTCTGCTGATTTACGCCAACTGAGAATCTGGCCCAAGAGTGTTACACTGCTGCAGAACTCATAGACTCATAGACTCATAGACTTTAAGGTCAGAAGGGACCAATATGGTCATCTAGTCTGACCTCCCGCATGATGCAGGCCACAAAAGCTGACTCACCCACAACAGAATCTTCCAGCCTGCGACCCCTGCCCTATGCTGCGGAGGAAGGCGAAAAACCTCCAGGGCCTCTGCCAATCTACCCTGGAGGAAAATTCCTTCCCGACCCCAAATATGGCGATCAGCAGAACCCCGAGCATACAGGCAAGATTCTACAGCCGGACTCTCATTTTACCCGCGATGGCCCGTTAATGCCTATTTGACTAAAATCACATTATCCCATCAAACCATTCCCTCCATAAACTTATCAAGAACTGAAAGGAGTGGGATCAGAATCAGGCCCTGTGGTATTATATGTGGGGGAGGGTGGAGTCATCCGTTCATTTTAGACGCCTTTCCATAGTTTCTTTTATATTTGATCGATTTGCCTTTTCTTAAAAATACATAGGGAAAGAAGTGAGAGCGGGCAGGCTATTCCCCCAGCGTGAGAGTCAGATGATCACATCTGAAATAAATGACAGGGGGCAGAGTGTGTGGAAAGCTTGATCTGCTGCATACCAAGCATCCTACACCGATGGAAAGATGGTCCCTGGGAAATACCCCTGCTGATGCCCTAGCACAGGGGTGTGTTGAGAACATGGAACACTTTCGACTCTATCTATTGTGGGCTGCAACATGGTCTACAGGCCCATAAATTACAGCAGCCTCAAGGGGGCTCTAAGTTATGCCCAGCAGCTGGGTTGGCAGAAAAGCTCATGAGCTGAATAACCTGAGCTGTGCTCCCCAAGAGGCCCAGCTCAGCTTCAGGGTCCAGGTGCCTAATTACAGATTTATGCAGCTAACGTTAGGCACCAATTTGGCTTTGACTTGCCCACAGTTGCAGAAGTGCATGATAGAATCAGCAACAGAACGCAGGTCTCATGATTTATGCCCCTGGGCCTTAATCATCAGACCTTGCTTCCCATCCACCGTAATGCTTCTGCTAACTCATGTAAAAGCTGCTTGTAAAAGGCTGGTGGTGTGTGCCTGACACAGCCCACCCTGTTAACCAGTGTTGATACTGCTGGGAAAGGGATAGGTTTCTGCTGACTCACTGAGGCAAGAGGCTAGTTACTCCACCTGGATATAAGAGACGTGGAAATGGCTATCTGGGGAGCGCGAGGATGTAGGGTGTGGGCTGAGTTGCCCTGAGGGAGGAACCTGGGAGCAGCCAGACCTGGAGAAAACTATTTGTATGGATCCTTGCTATCCTGTTTCTTTCTTAGTAAAGCCAAACCCTGGGACGGGGCTAAGTTTGGAGTTTAGCTATCATGTGTGGTCTGTGTTTGTGGAGCAACTGGGAAAGCACATGCTCACAATGCCATGTACCTGATTAGAGCTGTTAGGGAAAGGTAAGAAACGACCTTCATTTACTACTGAACACCAAGTATAAAGTTAGATAACCTTATCTCCACCCCATTATACTTAACTGCACTCTGCAGGGTCATACTGCCAGTAAGGGGGCCAATGAATGCCAGAAGATGTGATGACTTTGCTACATGACCGTATATGAATTGGACCCAGGCCGCCAGGCTCATTTCACCATAAACGGGCAGCCAGATAGTTTCTATTTCCTCCAGTTTCCAAAGAGCAAAGCAAAATATGATGCGAAGCATCTACAGTCGAGCTAGGCTTCTTCCCTTGATGCATCATTCGTCATACAAAGGTGGGGGATCTTTCCATGGCAGGCTGAGATACTGCCCTTTAAAATCAACAGTCATCACGTCCCTAATAATTAGAACTCCAACAGAATAAGGGGTGGGAGTGGAGGGGAAGCCACATGCTCACACTGAGGCCTTGTCCACACTACTAAGTTTTGTCGACAAAACTTATGTCGACACCCAGAAGTCGACAAAACAAAAATCGCCAAAGGGTGTTCACACTTGCTACCTCTGTTGACAGATCATGTCCACATTGGGGGCATCATCAGCGACAGTGTGAGCAATGCACCATGGGTATGTGGTTTGAGCATTGGCTTGCTGACCCCAGGGTTGTGAGTTCAATCCTTGAGGGGGCCATTTAGGGAACCAGGGTGTAACAAAAAAACTGTCTGGGGATTGGTCCTGCTTTGAGCAGGGGGTTGGACTAGATGGTCTCCTGAGGTCCCTTCCAACCCTGATAATTTATGATTCTAAGATAAGCATGGAACCCTGTTCTATGTATCCCACGCTGCAGGAAGGCAGAGCTGATCGCTGCCCATCTTGGGATTCCCACAGCCTCCTCTGCTGCCGGGAGCAACATCATGAGTAGCTCTGTGAGCTCTCCCTGCTGAGGAATGGCAAAGCAAAGCAGCAGTCTCCCCTGCCCATGACAGCAGTCTGCCTGCGGCTGTGTTCCTAGCGCCGGGCAGAACAGGAGCATTCCAATGATTTGCTCTTTGTTCTCCAAAGGGAGCAGCACACTCAGCTGTCAGATACTTCCCGGAGCTTTGAAAGGGGAGAGGCGCATGCCTGCAGGGCAGCAGAGCTCGAAACACTGAGCAGAATCACCAGGGCAGGCATTGTGGGATACTGGCGGAAGTCAATTCTGTCCACAAAACGAACAGCCGTGTCTACACTGGTTCTTTGTCGACAATAAAGGGAGGGGAAAAGAAAAAAATGTCTCTCGTAGGGGTGGAAGTTTTTTGTCACCAAAACTGGGCGTTTTTCCCGACAGAAGTCGCATGGCAGTGTGTACGCTCTCGCTGTTTTGTCGCCAAAAGGCAGTTTTTGGTGACAAAACTTGGTAGTGTAGACAGGGCTTTAGCAAGCAGCTTAGGAATCCCCAGAAGCAAATCAGTAGCCTCGGGAGACACGAAACAGTCTTTGATCTACATGCAAACAAATTTTTATTTCTTTGTTTAAATCATCACATCCTGAGAGTTATTGGAATTTTAATTAGGTGAAAAACAAGGGCTGAGAAGCATCGTGGATAACAAGAACAAAAAGAGTGAAAATGGAAGAAAAGCGCCATTCTGTTTTGCAAATGACATGCTAATTAATTTCACAATCGATTGCCAAGAACGCACGAACACCGCTATATAATAATTAAAGCACATCATGGCTTTTTTACATTCCCCACCACCATCATCTCCTGAAAACCATGGAAGGAAAGAAAAAGATGGAAAGACCAAACTGCTGGAGACCAGACCCACACACACAGACAGAAAGTTGTCATACTGGGTCGATTTAAACCAGTGTCTGAAGGGCACTATTGTATGGTGTCCCAGAGGCTCATTCTCTGGCCAGTTGGACAGTGAAGCATTTAAATCCTATGTACAATCTGGAATTTGTCCAACATTTTAATGTCATGTTCCATCAAATCAAAAAGCTAGAGGCACTATCAAACCAATTGTGTGTTCTGTAGATACACATACATGTGTGATAAATATGGAGCACCAGAAGTGGACCTTTTTATATTGGTAGTGGCTAGAGACCCCAAATGAGATCAGGGCCTTTTTGTGCTGTACACACACATACATTGAGCAGACGGAGCTGTTTCTCCTGGGAGGCTTATATACCGGCCCTGAGAGTCACCAGACCAACTCCTGGCTTGTGGATTGGCCTAGCATGGGGATGACTCACCACTGCGCACAGAGGCTAAAATGGGTGAGAAATGGTTTTCCGGTCCTGGGAGAATTTTCAAGATTTCAAAAAAGTGGCCTGCCCCAAATTGAGACAAGTTGAAATCTGGACAATTTTCACAAACCAACAATCCAGAAGAAAAAAAATCATGTCTGGTCAGCTGAAACATTTCATTTTGACCATTTTGAAACATGTTATTTCAATTTTGAGCTGACTTTTTTTTTTTTACTTTAAATTAACTGAAATTCCTGAACCAAAAAATGTTTTGACCCCAAAATGGAACCTTCTTCATTTAGGAAAAATGTCAGAATGGGATGTTTGGCCAATTTCAAAACTTTTTTTTTTTTAAATTTCAAAATGGGAAATTCACCTAAATCGTTTTGGTTTTGACGAATCAGCATTTTCCGGTGGAAAAAATGTTTTGTCGAAAAGGTCCCAACCAACTCTAATCCTAGTGCTGCTTACAGCTACTAAATCTTTAACACAAGCAGTAGGTTCATGTGTTGGTAGAAGAGAAATTCTAGTCTGTATGCTGCAGCATGTAGTTTAGCAGGCAACTTTTGTGTCTGTATGTATGCAGCCAGGAGGTGAAAATTGCTTCATTGCAGGGTGTACTGTGATATTCTCCCCTTTAAGAGGGAGGGAAAGCACTCCTGCAAATGAAGTCTTGTTTGCATAAAGCTACACAATGAACTTTATGCCTAGCTAAAGCACCCAGGCCCTATGGGAACAAATGAAAGTGTTTATCACCTTGAAAGGATGATGCTAAGCAAAGCAAGAAAGGTGGCTAAGGTTTTCTTTTCCTCTTGCATAGAGATGCTTGTACACGTGGTCCGTATGTCCAATCAATTGATGCTATCGCCTATGAAAGGTAGCAGCTTTCAAAAATTAATCTTTCCCACTTTTTTAATCTCATGCGCCGATGCGAATTTGGCTTTAATTGCTCTCTAGCTGAAATGATCATTGAGGCGCTGTCAAATTGGATGTACCAGAGAGGTGCAAACGACTCGAGAATGGAGCAGCAGCTCATTCATATTAATGGAAGATGCAATATGTTCAAGCTGTGCAGGCATTATCTTCCCATCAATCCCCAGACCAGGTCCCACTCATTCAACCCTGGCTGGGCTCTAGCGAATTGGAAGGTTCTTTCATGTCAAGAACCGTTGTCCTCGTCAAATGCTTTTTTAGAAGAAAAGCGAGAGAAATGCACAGACGAGCAGGGCAGAGAGACACCGAGAGGGCAGAAGGGAGCAGCATAAACTCAATTATCTGTTTAATAGTTTGGAATTTTGATGCCATAATTACAATAATAAACTTAATTTTTCAAGCACCCCTCTCCAGCTGCCAAGCTACTTGGGAGGGCTGTGGAGCAGAATGAAAATCCAGGGCATCTGAACACTGGCCATGGATTGGTAGTAACAGTCTGTAGGCAGGTAGCACCTTCCATCCAAGGCTCTCAAAGCAATTAGCGAAGGTCGGAGAGAGACCAGCCAAACCGAGACACAGAGAGGTGAAATAATTCACTTGCTGTCATCTCGAGTCAGTAGCAGAGTTAGGATAGAACTCACGTTTCCTGACTCCTAGCATTGCTTTCTAAGCACTAATCACACAGCCCTATCCAAGCCAAATGGAAGTGGTGAGAGTACCCGAGGTAATATTAAATAGTCTCTTTGATTGAATCGTGCCCAGTTATTACAAATTTTACAGAGAAGGAGCAACATGAGCTGATCACAGACTATTCAAACCACTGCAGACACTCCGTGGGCCAAATTTGATGATATGTAAACTAGTGTAAGACCCACTCAGGCCCTGTTAACACCCACTCGCCGACACGTAAGGAAGTTTATGCTAGTGTAACACACTCCAAGAACCTAGGAGGTGAAGAATGTGTACTTTAAGCTGGGGGATGCTCCATATTTTATATTGCACATTCGTAAAGCTTCCTGGTAATTGTTTCTCTTGCTACAGTTTTCTCTTGGGGTCTCATCGGAGGTCCTAAGTGAAAAGGGTAGGACAAGGAGAGTTCAAAAACATTTCTAGAGCTTGGCAATTAGCCGCTGCTGTTTCCCAGAATGCACTTCTGAACATACAGACAGAGAGTTGGCCGTGGATGTCAACATGTGCTCGGGGTGGCAGGAAATCTGCAATGCGGGCACCAGCTGAATTTTAATGTGAAACGGTGTGAGGTGACTGCCCTGATTGGTGATGGAACCGCACTTCTGGCAGTAGTATGGGTTGGATATAGCGTGGGTATAAATAGCACTGTAAGTACTGAGACACAGCTTAGGAGAGTAGAGACAGACAAGAACCTTAGGCATATACCCTATATGGCTCCCTACATGTCCAAGCAGGGCCTCCCCTGTCTACACCACTATTTTTAGCAGTGTAGTGTCCTGCCACTTCCCTGCTGCAGAGCTTTCTCCCATGGCAGGGAGCTGCCGGAGCCTCTCCCTGCTGTATCCCCCTGCCAGAGCCTTTCACTGGGCATGTATGTACAGTACCCTACACACCACCACCAGTCAGTGTGCAATGGAGACACACCCAAAGTGACTGTCCAAAGGCACACACCTAGTCACTGGCAGAGCTAGGAGTAAACCCCAAATCTCCTGAGACCCACTGATCACTGGAGGTTTGTAACTAGACTATGCTCACTCTCAGTTTCCTGATATCCAGACAAAATATTCCCATTACTCCATTTCCCAGGACCAAACAGGAATTTGACTCGGGCTCTTTAGAGTGCAAACAGTGATATGGACAATCCTGAGCTGTTTTTCTGACAGCCACATACGCCTCCCACTGAAAAACAAAATACCAATTAAAAAAATATTTAGAGCCCCCTGTTCAAAACGACTTGCTGGGTGTGCTTGGGAGGAAACATCGTCAGCCGTATTTCAGTCCCTGTGGTGCTACAGGATAAGACAAATAGTAAATAATAATAATAATTACACAGCGGCATCCACGGGCACTTGGCCTTTGCTATCCATCCAGATTAACTCCTGTGCAATACGAATCACTGTTTAGTGCCACAGATGATCTTCGCTAATTGCAAAGCAGGAAGCGGAGCAGTCATTGCCATTTTATGAGCCACAGGCTGCATCCATAATAATAATATTTCTGCCATAAGAACAGGGCCTTGTGCTCTTAAAGGCATAGGGAAAAGAAGGGCTGTGCTACCCTTCTTTTACAGAGTTACAGTCAATGGGGGAAGAGAGTGGAAGGGAGAAACAGCATTGGAATTACCTCCACCACAAAGTCTTCCATCACTCTCGCCTGGGCTACCCAGAGTCATTGAGACCCACAACACAACAGGAAGGAAAGACGCTCTCCTGAAGAGGCAGTGAGATCCAGTGGGTAAGGCACAGTGCTGGGAATCAGGAGACAGGGAGTGGTCCTGGGGTTTCAACAGGCTTGCTGCTTCTCTCTCTCCGTCAGTGACCCAGTGCCCCTGCATATTTTGGGCTCTGCCACTGGGCTGCTGTGTGCTAAGTCATTTCACCTCTCTGGATCTATTTAGACTGGAAGGCCCAGATCCTCAGTCCCTGGGAGTTAGGCACCTAAATACCTTTGAGGGTCTGGGTCTAAGGCTACGTCTACACTTGCAGATGTGGAGCGCCGGGAGTGAAACCAGCCCTCGGAGACAGCAGCAGGGAAAGCGCTGCCGTGTGTTCACACTGTGCTCCCTGTGACTGTGGAGCATGTCCACATAAGCAGCTCTTGCAACGCCACAGAGAGCAGTGCATTGTGGGAGCTATCCCAGTGTGCAAGTGGCTGCCGCATGCTTTGGAAAGGGTTTGCAATCCCTAATGGGGCAGGCACAGCATCATATGATGCAGGTTTCCCAATCCCATTGTTCCATGGGCATCCTACTAGATTGCCATCTGCTTTTCAAATGGGGGGGTAGGGAGGGTGACAGGGAGTGTGTTGTGTGTATGTGGGGGGAGAGACAGTGTGTTTTGCGGGGCAGAGTGTGTCAGCATGCTGTCTTGTAAGTTCAGACAGGAGCAGCGGGAAGGGGGAAACCTAACATCAGCCCCCACCCCCCGCCTCTCTTTCTCTCTCTCTCTCTTACACACACACACACACACACACACACACACACACACACACACACACACACACACACACACGCGCCCGCCTGCCTCTGCAGCAGGAGCATTCCACAGTAATGGTTTGCTTTGTGTCCTGGAGCAGATAAGCATGCCAGCTGTCAGAAACCGAGCTTTGAAAGGGGATATCCGCATACCTGCAGCCGAGTTCAAAACAATGACCAGAGTGGCCACTTGACTTCAGGGGATTATGGGACGTTTCCAGAGGCCAATCACAGCACAGTAATGCAACACCTCGTCCACACTGATGGCCGGGCGTTTCAGCCAGGGCACAGCAAGCTTTATGCTTCTCGTGGAGGCGGATTATCAGGAGCGCTCCAGCTGCAGAGTCCAGGCGCTCTATGTGCCTTGCCAGTGTGGATGCGTCGGGAGTTATGGCGCCCAGGGCTGATTTACTGCGCTCTAACTTGCAAGTGTAGCCAAGGGCCTGAGTTCTTTGGGACAGGGCGTATCCCTCACCATGTGTCTGTACAGCACCTCACACAAGAAGGCCCTGTGCTCAGCTGGTGTCTCCAGATGCTACGATAATACTGAATCAATTTGTGCTGGGGCCTCTCTGGAAAAGGCAAGGGAGTGTGAAGGAAGGAACACAGCTGTGTATATGGGTTCCCTCAATGATTCCTGAGCTGGGTGGTGCTCTGTGGCTGAGAGACCCATTCTGAGGGAATTCATGGTGTCTTCTTTTCAGAATGATATCTTCAAGCTATTGAAAAGGGAGGGGGGAGAGAACAGAGGCCTAAGTCTGCACTTACCCCCCATGGAAGTCTATAAGCGACTCCAGTGAAGCCGACGTTGTTCAGCAGGTGGAAATGAAACCACAATTGGGCCATCATCCCGTTTCAAAGGCTGAGTTTGAAATAAGCCACCAGCCAGCCAGGAGGAGTACGGTGGAGTTGGCCAGAACATTGTGACATCCCCCAGTGACGTTTTTCATTGAAATTTGGATGTTTGATTTCAAAAGCGGACAAAATTTGTCACAAAAATGTTAGAAACAATGTCACCCCATTTCTCAACCAGCTGTAGAGATTGGCACTCTTGCAAATAACCCCATGCAGATTTTACTTTTTATTTTATTTTTTTGTGGGGTAGAGGGGATAGTTTTCTTTCTCTGTGTGTGCCTCTCTTCTCCCCGCCCCTCCCATGTCCCACTCCACATGGCGACGGGCTTAGCTCTGCTCTCGGGGACAGTGGGCTAAACATGGAGTCACGCTGCGGAGATAATAGGACCAGATCCCTCCTTGATCCAGAGGTCTTCAACGCCACCGAGTGACTCAGCTGGAATTCCTACTGGGATGTCGTGGGTAGCTCACACAGGAGAGGCAGCTCCGTCGCTCGTGGAAAGGCTGCCGAGTGCGTCCCTCTGCACCCAGTCAGCGCATAGGAAGGTGTGAGGGGCTGCCTACCCCACACAGGAGAGGAAAGGTCCAATGTGGGCTGGAGAGGCTGATTAGCCCACCTGGTTGTACCTGGAAGGTGGGCCTGGCCTAATTAATGATGAAACCCAGCTGGGGAAGAGGTGGGTGGTGCTATAAACAGAGGAAGTTAGAGCCGAAGCGGGCTGCAGGGAGACCACTCTCCTGGTACTAGGGAGTGAGGAGGCCTGTAGGGAACAAAAAGTCTCTTACAGGGTGAGGAGAAAGCCCATGGAAAGGTTTGATAGGAAGAAGTCCAGGGAGGTGGGAGCAAGGAGTCTGGTGCAGGGAACCTTGCTGCCTCTGCTAGGTTCCCTGGCCTGGAGCCCAGTGTCGAAGAAGGTCTGAGCTCTCCAGGGAAGGTGATGTGAAGCTCTTAACATAAGGGGTAAGGATGCCTGATAAAAGGTGTATGGACCACCAGGCCCAGAATTGAGGGTGGCAGGAGGGACAGGGGGGATGGGACGTATTTCTGTTGGACTTTGTGTTACTCTAGTAGGTGGGGACTATAAGTGATTTGGGCGAAGGGCCCCACCAAGGGCCAGGCGGTCGTCAGCCAGGGGTGCAAGAAGAGAGCCCCAGCCACAAGGGGGCGTGCTTTAGCCGTGAGCCCACTCTTCTGCCAAAGGGTCAGGACCTGGCTCTTTCCTCACGCTCCCAGCTCACTTTTAGGCAGCTACTGTCCGTGGCAACATGAGCAGCGCGCACAGCTGGCGCCCTCCAGCTGTGTCGTGGCGGATGCTGCATGGGAGCATACGAGTCACGAGTGGGATGCGGGTGTGAAAAAGGCTAATCCCATTCTGGGGAGTCTTGTCGGTCAGACACGGGAGATAACTGTCCTGCTCTCCTCGGCACTGATGAGGTCTCGGACAGAGAGCTGTGTCCAAAGCGGGGTGCCACACTCTAGGAAAGATGTAGACAAATTGGAGCGAGTCCAGAGAAGAGACACGGAAATGAAAAAAGGGTTAGAAAACCTGACCTGTGAGGAAAGGCTGAAAGAATTGGACGTGTTTAGCCAAGAGAAGAGGCCGCTGAGGGGGAATCCGATAACAGTTGTCAAATATGTGAAGGGCTGCAGCAAGGGTGTAGATATTAGGAAAAACTTTCTAGCTATAAGGATAGTTCAGCTCTGGAGCAGGCTTCCAAGGGAGTTTGTGGAATCCCCATCAATGGAGGTTGGACAAGCACCTGCCAGGGATGGTCTAGGTTTACTTGGTCCCGCCTCAGTGCAGGGGGGTGGACTAGATGACTTTTCGAGGTCTCTTCCAGCCCGACATTTCTCTGATTCTATGAGGCAGAGCAAGCCCCTTTCTACTCTCCCTCCCCATTTCATACCTCCGCTGGTGCCGGCTACAACCTATTACCATGAGCCAACCATTTTATTTCCATTCCTGGATCTTTCCTCTGGTGCCCATGAATTCCTTCTCCCCAGCACGCAATCAGCAGGCCCTGCGACTCACAACCCACCCATACCACACACATTCGCCTTGGATCAGCCTAGCTACAAAGCTACACCCTTCCGGCCTCAGATGCCCCTTCCAAAGAGAACGCTGGCCCTATCAAGCGATTCACATTCCCTGGCAGACTTCCGAGGATCCGTTAGAAGGAGGATCATCATTTTCGTGGCTTAGTTGAAATGTATACAGTAATGGTTTGGAGATAAAACCCATAAAGAGGAGTTAATAGCATTCTTACACAGCTGCAAAGTGAAATCATTAGACAGAAGCTGAGCTCCACTTACTGAACCCTTTGCCGCTACAGACCTAAGACAGCTGGAACAGGCTCATATTTTTCCCGCCTCCCTGTGGAAATAATGTTAATTTTAAACTCTACAAAAATAAAACGAGATGGAGGGGGGGGAAATTGCAAGATCTTCAGCATTTTTGTAAGATGCAATCGAAGTATCTTTCAACCTTAAAGATCAGCAATAACCCCAACAAGACAAGTGACCAGACCAGCTCCTCGGAGAGAGGTGTATACATTACAGCCACCACCATCACAATGGGCATCAACTCAGATCCTTGTGCAGTCCCAGCAGAGCAGGCAAGGAGAATGGAGGAAGGACGGTCATGGGGTATAAATTCTGGGGCCAATACTTGGAACATCTGGGGTCATGGATTTCAAGGCCTGTTTATGGTCATGTAGTCTGGCCTCCTGCTTAGCACAGGCCACAGAGCCTCCTCCAGCAATGTCTGCATAAATGAAAGTCCCAAGGTCACCCAGGAAGCCTGTGATGAAGCAGGAGAATGGACGCATAGCTATCGGAGAATCCTTCCCCTGTCAAATCCCAGTGCTACCAGAGGCCTCTTTTGTGACTTTGGGCAGGTCCCTTCCCGTCTCTGGGGCTCAGTTCTCCAGCTGCGCAATGGGGATTATATTCCCTTGGTTCTCAGGGAGTTTTGTTAGTAGTAGTAGTTTAGCGGTAGCACCTAAGAGCTGCAGTCGTGGATCCGGGCCCCATTGTGGTAGACGCTATGCAAACATGGAACAAAGAGTCAGTCCCTTTTTCAAAGGGCTAAGTAGAAGGCTCTGTCTGCCTGGCAGGGGAGGTTAATTCACACTCTGGTTTTTGTACACTTTAGATAGTCTGCAATCATTGCATACACACCATCAGCTGTCTCCTGCTTCAATATGAATCCCTGTGCGTACAATGCAGGGACATTGTATGGAGTAAGCGCATGGCATTGTGGGAGGGTATCCCAAGGTGCTTTGCCTTACTGCTGGGCTCCATGCATTCTGGGACGTTTCTCACTGTTCAATGTGGGATATATAGCTGAAGTCAGCCAGAAGCACCTGGAATTCTGGGATTTGGAGTCAAACTCAAAAACTCCCATGTTTCCTCTCCCACTATCCCATGATTCATAAGATCACAGAAACATAAGAATGGCCATACGGGGTCAAAGCAATGGTCCATCTAGCCCAGTGTCCTGTCTTCCAACAGTGGTTGGTGCCAGAAGCTTCAGAGGGAGTGAACAGAACAGAGCAATTTATCAAGTGATCCGTCCCATGTCATTCAGTCCCAGCTTCTGGCAGTCAGAGGCTTTAGGGTATCCAGAGCATGTGGTTGTGTCTCTGACCATCTTGGCTAATAGCTATTAGCCATTCATAGATTCATAGATTCTAGGACTGGAAGGGACCTCGAGAGGTCATCGAGTCCAGTGCCCTGCCCGCATGGCAGGACCAAATACTGTCTAGACCATCCCTGATAGACATTTATCTAACCTACTCTGAAATATCTCCAGAGATGGAGATTCCACAACCTCCCTAGGCAATTTATTCCAGTGTTTAACCACCCTGACAGTTAGGAACTTTTTCCTAATGTCCAACCTAGACCTCCCTTGCTGCAGTTTAAGCCCATTGCTTCTTGTTCTATCCTTAGAGGCTAAGGTGAACAAGTTTTCTCCCTCCTCCTTATGACACCCTTTTAGATCCCTGAAAACTGCTATCATGTCCCCTCTCAGTCTTCTCTTTTCCAAACTAAACAAACCCAATTCTTTCAGCCTTCCTTCATAGGTCATGTTCTCAAGACCTTTAATCATTCCTATCCTCCATGAATTTATCTAGTTCTTTTTTGAACCCAGTTATACTTTTAGCCTTCACAACAATCCCTGACTGTGAGTTGTGTGAAGAAATACTTCCTTACGTTTGTTTTAAACCTGCTGCCTATTCATTTCATTGAGTGACCCCAGTTCATGTTTTATGTGAAGGGGTAAATAACACTTCCTTATTCACTTTCTCCACACCAGTCATGATTTTAAGACCTCTGTCATAGTCCCCCTCAATTGTTTCTTTTCCAAGCTGAACAGTCCCAGTCTTTTTAATCTCTCCTCATGTGGAAGCTGCTCCATACCCCTAATCATTTTTGTTGCTCTTGTCTGTACTTTTTCCAATCTATCTTTTTTGAGATGGGGCGACCACAGTATTCAAGATGTGGGCGTACCATGGATTTATATAGTGGTATTATGATATTTTCTGTCTTATTATCTATCCCTTTCCTAATGGCTCCTAACATTTGACTGCTGTTACGCATTGAGTGGATGTTTTCAATTACTCCAAGATTTCTTTCTGGAGTGGTAACAGCTAATTTAGACTCCATCATTTTATAGTTGGGATTATGTTCCCAATGTGTATTACTTCGCATTTATCGACATTGAATTTCATCTGCCATTTTTAGCCCAATCACCAGGTTTTGTGAGATCCCTTTGTAACATTCTCAGTCTGCTTTTGACTTAACTATCTTGAGTAATTCTCCATAGTCTCAAAGTTTACCCCTTTTTCCAGATCATCTATGAACATGTTGAACAGCACTGGTCCCAGAACAGAACTATTTATCTCTCTCCACTGTGAAAAGTGTCGGTTTATTCCTACCCTTTGTTTCCTATCTTATAACCTGATCCATGAGAGGCCCTTCCCTCTTACCCCATGACTCCTTACTTTGCTTACGAGCCTTTGGTGAGGGACCTCATCAAAGGTTTTCTGTAAGCTTTCATCGTGGAATGAGTCATAAGGCAAAAGATAGCAGATAGACAGACCGGGGAGCACAAAGAAATCTTGAGACTATACAGGTCAGCATGATAAGCAGCAGTCAGAGCAGGCCAGCTGTCACACTGTTGTGAGGATACATTTATTAATCAAGTACCAGGGGGTAGCCGTGTTAGTCTGTATCTACAAAAACAACAAGGAGTCTGGTGGCACCTTAAAGACTAACAGATTTATTTGGGCATAAGCTTTCGTGGGTAAAAACTATGCATCTGAAGAAGTGAGGTTTTTACCGACGAAAGCTTATGCCCAAATAAATCTGTTAGTCTTTAAGGTGCCACCAGACTCCTTGTCATTTATTAATGTTTGTGAGGTGTTGTAATAACTGGGACCTGGTGGGCCTACCCCAATTGTGAGCTCAACTCTGAGAACGTGGATAAAAGTTTACAAAATGTTCCCAATACCGATACAAACGTTGATGGGAAAGATGCAAAAAGGGAGACAAAAAGACTGAATTAGCCCAGCCAAAAAAACCTCCTGATATAATTTAAGGCCTGTTAAGAACCCATCTGGTAAATAGGAAGAGTACAAGACTGGAAAGCAACGGACCAAAACTGGTGTGTCAGAAATTAAGCCGAACTGATGGACAAATAATGAGGGGATGAGCTGTTCTGCCCATCGGTCAACTTGCGGGTTCTTAAAATTACTAAACTGCTGGCTGGAGGAACAGGAGAACCAGAAGGGGAGAGCTTCACCATTGTGCCGCCACCCCTACTGTCTCCTGGGACCCAGCTGCTCCTTCATTGTCCTGATCCTTAGAGATGTCTTGACCACACCGGGTCAAAGAGAGGGACCCAGGTTTCATCACAACCTCCACTGGCTTCTGTTGAATCCCAAATACCACCTGGGATGTGAGACGTGGTTCCTGCTGTCACCTCTTCCCTCATGTGCCCTTTTCCTTCCCCACCTCACTTCTTCTCTTTCCTATCCTGCTCCTTTTGCTTTCTGTGTAACAAGAGTCTGGCTTAGGAGGATAGGCCCATCAATGACTACTAGCCAGGATGGTGTCCCTAGGCTCTGTTTGCCAGAAGTTGGGAATAGGTAACAGGGGATGGATCACTTGATGATTACCTGTTCTGTTCATTCCCTCTGGAGCACCTGGCATTGGCCACTGTCGGAAGACAGGATAGTGGGCCAGATGGACCTTTGGTCTGACCCAGTATGGCCGTTCTTAGCTGGCCAAGACTGAATATTTTGCAACACCACTGTAAGCCTGTGACCAGAATGGCTTCTAAAAGCACTGCCTTAAACAGCCCAATTTTGCTACAAGCGTGCCAGGTCTCAGAGTGGCTGATCAGACTGTGTATGGTGCTGATGTTTCTGCTGTAGTGAAGTTGCAAGTGAGAGTCTGCACCAGAGACAGGAGCTGCATTCTCCATCTTTGCTGTTCTCCTCTCTCCCGTGTTGTGTGTCTTTGCCCTGGTCTGTCTTTAAGGAAGCAGGATAGAGCTTTTATAAAAACAGCAACCACAACAGTTCCAGCTCAGCTCAACTAACTTCTTCTCTTTCCCCCTCCAAAAAGGACATTTCTTTCCATCTTTAATACCACCGGAGAGACTGTCAAACAGGAGGACCATCCTTCTGAAAACAATCGACAGCTAAAGGAACAAGGGGCACTGTTAAAATAAGAGCCTCACTGAACACTTTATATTTCAGATACTTTAACTGCTTTCCCTTCTTCTTCTGTGTTTGCCATGGGACTAAACAGGCCACCAAGGTCTCTGTACTTGAAACCCCAAACCTTATTTAACTGCGTAGTGCTGTACAGTGACAGGGTCATGGTAACACCTTTGACTCTCTGAGTCCATTTATTGTACCGAGGGGCACTCTGAAACTGGCGATGAGGGTCTCGTAGGAACAAAGACTGAGATAGTGACTGAACTGCCCTTTTACCAGTAGAGGGGGTGATGCCCACACAGTGTTGAAACACATTGGAAGGGCTAGTGTAGGGAAAGTTTGCAGTGCTGCTACCCATGGTACCTGGAACTCCTGCTTTCTCTGCTTGTTTGTGCGGGTTTTTTTTATAAAAACCTTGGAAATTACATACAAAAACTTTGTTATAAGAATGCAAAGGTGGCAAAGTCAAGCCAGGAAATGTCAGGATTTGGGTGGCATGTGCAACCTTGCATCAGCTGCTTTGTTCATATGCATTATGAAGCACTCTTGAATTACATGATCACATGCTATTTATTCTAGAGTGTCCCTGCCCCAGTCAATGGGCAGGATGGACAGCGAATGAGGTAAAGGCTTATAAGAAGAGAAAGGATGTTTTCTTGTGGTTGAGGCACTGGACAGGGATTCTAGGGAGCTGGATTCTATTCTTGTCTCTGTTAGGGCCTATCATTATGCATTTGCCCAAGTGGGCTAAATTAAGGTGGCACAGGCAACCTTAATGCTGGCATTTCCTAACTTTTCAGTTCTTCTTCCTTATTGGCCTTTTAATGTATTTTTGATGTGGATTAATAGCGGAGGTTAATTCACGTGCGTAAAGCACTTTGAAGATTATATGGGCTGATATAGTGCCTGATCCAAAGTATACTGAAGTCAATGAAAAGACTGCCCTCGATTTCAATGAACTTTGAATCAGACCCGGATGACTGAGGAGATGCCATGATTGGAGATAATCAAAATCTGACTTGCTTCTGGGCAGAGTATGCAGCCGCTTAAAAATAAAACCAGTTTCCTGAAAATATTCTGGATTCTCTATGCTTCACTCATTAACGCCGTGATTTATTGCCATAAATATTGCATAACTAGTCTCTTCCTGACACTGAAATATTGGAACCCTAGCCCAGGATTTATGAGTCGGCTCAGTGGAAGCAGAACATGGTGAATCAGAGATCTTGAATGTTGCTTGCTTGGGCCATATTCCCTTGTGCACATATGTCTTCATTCAGAAGCGTGGTCGGGAATTTCCATGAGTGTTTCATGAATGACTGACATATTTTCAGAGAAATTTGTCAATAAAACTTTCTCTTACATTGCAGTAAAAAAGGGGGGGTTAGTATGATAGATACATGATGCCAGGATTATTTGTCATATGTTATAAAAACACTTCTGGCTTATGTCCCATTGTACATGCAAAGCACAGCAAACCGCAGTAGTGTGGATCTACTTTCACAGTGATTCCACCAGGATTTTCTTTCTTAATTCAAAACGGATTGAGTAGTAGAGACTGAAATCCTCTTTTTATCTGCAAACTAAGTACAAAGAGAATGAAAACGTCCCCCACAATGCCTCTGCCAGAACTGGGAGAATATCTATCCTATAATATATTTGGAAAAGAATTTGTTTATTACAATGATTATTTTGTATTGGGGTCATGCTTGGAAGCGCCAATCAGGAATCAGAGCCCCATTGTGCTTGTACGTGCATATCACAGTCTCTGCCCCAACAGATAGAGCCCTACAAATCCAGGGATATCTGCTTTATATCTGTGGACCATTTTTGCAGATCGCGGATGGATGCAGATCCAAATTTTATATCTAGAGCCCTTCAACTCTGTGGATATCTGCTTTTTAGCCGCATCTGTCCGCATCCAAGGATGTGGATATCTGTGGATCATTTTGCAGATGGTAGATCCGATGCAGATACAAATTTTGTATCCACAGAGGGCTCTACTTACAAACTAAATATATGAACAGAGATAACATTTGCTTCTCTCCATAGCGCCTCACATCTGGGCCGTGTCTAAATCCTTACAATCTGTTCTGCATAACATCTCTGATATCTGGCATTTCCTATCCACCCACACAGCTAAAACTCTCATGCAGGCTCTCAGCGTCTTGACATCTTTCTCTCCGGCCTTGACAGACGCAATCTTGCCACACTCACATCTATTCAGAATGTGGCTGCAAAGATCATTTTCCTAGTGTTATTTTCATGAGAACAGAGAATTTAAATAAAAATATCAAATACTCTTGCAGCTACTTTTATCCTTAGAATCCAGAAGGATAACACATAGTAATGGAAAACAGAGAGAGACAAATAAGGCTGCTCTTGAAGGCAGCGTGGTACATCGCACCCAGCCTTGTTCTAATCTGGTTCTTTCCAGACTGACTGTGATTGCACACTTCCTTACAGAGCTCCCTGGCCTGCAAGCAGGACCAGGAATCCTCTCCCCACTCTAAGCACTAAGTCTGACTGACTATGTCAGATCTACAACATGCAGTTCTAGTCCCATGTGAGACTCTTATCTTCCTCAAGAAAGAAACTCAGAGCTCTGGAGACCACTAGATCTCCTGGAAAGATACTAACCCAGCAGCATGGCAAAAATCCACCAGCCTTTAACTTTGCCCTGGTCTACACTGGGGGGATCAATCTAAGTTATGCAACTTCAGCTACATGAATAACGTAGCTGAAGTCGACGTACTTAGATCGACTCACCGCGGTGTCTTCACTGCGGTGAGTCAACTGCTGCCGCTCCCTCGTCGACTCTGTCTGCGCCTCTCGCGGCGGTGGAGTACCGGAGTCGATGGGAGAGCGCTCAGGGGTTGATTTATCGCGTCTAAACTAGACGTGATAAATCGATCCCCGCTGGATCGATCACTGCCCGCCGATTCGGCGGGTAGTGTAGACATACCCTGAGAGCTCAGCATGGAGTCATGGTACATCCTTCTGAATGTGGGGGTCCTGGCTTGACCCCTCACAAGGGCTTTCCATGTACCACCGGGCAATGTGGTACAAATATCAATCGATCACAAGGCGACAGCAGCTTTCTAACCAACTTGTAATTGATTGCTACATCAATCTATCCCCCACGCCCCCTGCTCCCCATGCTTTACAGTTTGATAACACCGTTGTCAGCTGGGATGATTCATAGATGAGTAAAGCATCAGTTTAAGAATATATACATCAAAATAAACCATAAGCAGGGTAGCGTCAGGAGAACGGCACAAAGAAGCAAGGTGGGGGAGATCAATAGGCTATTGAAATAGTAATCGTAGGATCTTAGTTGTTTTTTAAATAATAACGTTATAAATCAAAAGGCCTGGCCCAAAAAGAAGGTAGGGGAAAGAAAATCAATTTTGGTCACTGGCTGGAGTCTCAAGTCACGGGTGGTCCCAATTCATACAAATCTCAGCCTCATAACTTAATGTTTGCATTGCTCCTGCAGGGGGAGAATACTGTAGGGGGCTGAGGTGGGGCGCAGTGGGGAGAGGGGGTCACACGGCAGTGGAGAAGGGATCTATAGCTGAAGGTGAGCTGCGTTACTTTTTGTTTCCTTTGTCAGGAGAGGCTGCTGGTTCAGGGTATATTCACACCCCTGAGCGCTGTAGTTAAGTCAACTTAACCCCCAGTGTAGACATGGTTAGGTCAACAGAAGGATTCTTCTCTCAGCCTAACTACCATTGCTCAGGGAGGTGGATTTCCTACAGCAAAGAAAGACCCTTTCCATCGACACTATGGCGTTACAGCAACATAGATGCAGTGCTGCAGATGTGCCCTTAGTGGCAGCTGGGAATCCATTCTGTGCTGCATCGGTGGTGACTGGTGGTCATCAACCCCACTGCCGGGCAGGAAAGAGGGACTGACAGCGTTCAGCACTAGATGGAGGCTCTAGGGATCTGTTCATGGCTCTGCCCCAGGGTTAAAGTGTGGAGGGGCATGGATAAGAGGAGAGGGAGAGCTCTTGCACATGCTCACAAGATAGTGAGAGAAGCAGGTAGGGATGGAGCCTGACTGGAGAATTTCTTGGGCTCTCAGCTATCTTACCAGTACATGGGGCAGCAGCAGCACCTAATGGGAGGAGGAGAGGTGCCCCTTCCACATCTGTTCTTGCTGCCTCTTCCCTCCAGGGAACAGTGGAGAACCTTCACCACCAGAAGGTTCTAGACGGAACTGGGCTTATTTAATCTGCAGAAGAGAAGAATGAGGGGGATTTGTTAGTAGCCTTTAACTACCTGAAGGGGGGTTCCAAAGAGGATGGAGCTCGGCTGTTCTCAATAGTGGCAGATGACAGAATAAGGAGTAACGGTCTCAAGTTGCAGCGGGGGAGGGTTAGGTTGGCTATTAGGAAACACTATTTCACTAGGAGGGTGGTGAAGCACTGGAATGGGTTCCCTAGGGAGGTGGTGGAATCTGCATCCTTAGAGGTTTTTAAGGTCAGGCTTGACAAAGCCCTGGCTGGGATGATTTAGTTGGGGTTGGTCCTGCTTTGAGCAGGGGGTTGGACTAGATGACCTCCTGAGGTCTCTTCCAACCCTAATCTTCTATGATTCTAAGAGGAGACCTGAGTCCCTGTAGCACCCCCTGGCAACTGCAAAAAGTAAGATCCCAGGAGTGCCCCCATCAGCAACTTCTCCCCTCCAGGGCGAGGAGTGAATTTAGCGGGGGCGGGGGGGCAAGTGGAGGGGAATGGAGGAGGGCCTAGGGGGGCAATGGAAGAGGAGAGGGTGATCAGATGGAAGGAGGGAGAAAAGGCTGCAGGCAGACAGAAGGGAAGGTGAATGTGAAGTGACCTAAGGAAAGGAAGAGCGAGAACAGAAGACTTGGGAGACATCACAAAGGAACTGAAAGGGCTGCTGTGTGGAAATTCTGGTGCCAAAGCACCACACGACACAAACAGGGCTGTTTGATGTGGACATCAGGAGACACCACTATATAGGAGAAAGGAGACAGACACACCTCACCCCCTGGCCCCTTGACACGGAATAAAGGGGCTAGAGCAGCATAAAGGTGCCCTACAAGTCCTTTATCTGGCTGGGGGAAATTCCACCAGTGCAGGTGTAACCCACTCATGAGCATAAACTATAGGTCCCCCTCTGTGCTGATGCCCGCAGGATACAGGGTGGTTATAGGCCCAGCTAATAGGATGAGCATCCATAGGATACAGGACATCAACAATGGCATGGGCCGACCCCGACCAGCGTGACCTCGCCATCCCACTGCACAGAGCAGGGGATTCTGCAGAATGCGCTGCCCCCACCTCCACATAAAAAGACTGGGGATTTTCAGCTTGGAAAAGATATGACTAAGGAGGGATATGCTAGAAGTCTATACAAACTTGACTGGTGTGGAGAAAGAGAATAAGGAAGTGTTATTCATCCTATCACATAACACAAGAACCAGGGGTCACTCAATGAAAGTAATAGGCAGCAGGTTTAAAACAAACATAAGCAAGTACTTCTTCACACAACGCACCGTCAACCTAGGAAACTCATTGCCAGGGGATGTTGTGAAAGCCAAAACTATAGAAAAAAGAACTAGATAAGTTTGGGGAGGATAGGTCCATCAATGGCTATTAGCCAGGATGGTCAGGGATGCAACCACATGATCTGAGTGTCTCTAGCCTCTTTTTGCCAGAAGCTGGGAGTGGATGACGGGGATGGATCACTCAATGACTGCCTGGTCTGTTCATTCGCTCTGAAGCATCTGGCATTGGCCACTGTCAGAAGACAGGACAATGGGCTAGATGGGCCATTACTCTGACTCACTATGGCCTTTCTTATGTTCACAATGATACGGGACAAAACCACGTCCAGTTTTATATCAGTACCGGCCCAGGACAAGCCTAAGGAAAACGGGACTATCTGGCTTCAAAGCCAGATGAATGGCCTGCCTACCAGTTAGTGAGGCTCGGCTGTTTAGCCCAAGCTGTAGCAGATCATGCGTTGACTCTGGAAGGCAATGCTTGGTGTGTCGGCTGGCATATAAGCAGGTGGGACTTGGAGTGCTCACCCTGAGTGCCAAGTTGTGGAGACACCAAATCAGCAACCAGGAAGGCACCTTGTCCCTTTGCCACTGTTGTGTTTTGCTCTTCCAGTCAGCTCAGGGGAATGCCAAAAACGTTTTCGACCCTGGGCAGCAAAACAGCTAGGCCCAGCCCTGTGTATAAGTGAAGGCTAATGCGGGACATACACAATCCAATAGTGAGTGTGTGTTACAGGTGCCTCCTCTGTGCTGATCTGCAGAGGACTGGAGTCTGTTACCCCACTAACTAGGAAGCTGTGGTGGTTTTGCTCAAGCTGTACCAGCTCCTGCTCTCTCTGCTGCCCATGGAAGAAGGACTTGTAGGGTCAGAGCCCAAATGTTTGGGGTTTTCTTAACCCAGTAAATACAGAGAGAAGGAAATCATACATCTATTCTATCACAGAAAAACAGGCATCTCCATCTGCTCTATAGCAAAGGCAATGAGGCAGCCTCAAGATAGACAGGAGGCAGGTGCTTTAAGCATCCATGGGAAAACAATCACTGGCCAGCGAGGTGACTGGGTCTCTTTATCCAGCCTTCCCTTGATAGTCATTGAAATGCTGCCCTCTGCACTGGGTGCCCTGGGTTAATAACAGTAGCAGTGACAAGTGTAGTAGAGAGGGAGAGAGCCTGGAGCACTGGGCCTGGTGCACGATCTGAGGCCTGAACCAGAGGCCGAGAACCAAAGTCAGGCCGTGTATTAAAGCAATGCTTACAAGTTCGCTGTCCAGTACATGAACTTGGCAAAATTGCTGCTAGTGTTGCTAAACATAGACACTTCTAAGAAGTACTAGACACTGAATATTTCCATAAATATATTCTAGAAGGCTAGTACAGATACCCCGCAATCTAAGAACATAAGAACATAACGGCCACACTGGGTCAGACCAAAGGTCCATCTAGGCCAGTATCTTGTCTTCCGACAGTGGCCAATGCCAGGTGCCCCAAAGGGAATGAACAGAACAGGTAATTATCAGGTGATCCATCCCCTGTCGCCCATTCCCAGTTTCTGGCAAACAGAGGCTGGGGACACAAGACAGGATGGTTGGACAAGATAGGAGGGTTGGACAGAACAATGAATAGGGATGTTTTGTCCAAAATATCAGGAACAAGGGGAGGTAACAAACAAATGTCATGAAACACACAAGGCAATACGTAAGTTGTTCATCACAGTTGTTTGTCTCAGTCTATAAATGTCGGGGTACCTTGCCTTAACCCTTTTTGTGGCCAAGGGGACAACAGAGACTCGCGCTGCTCTCTGAGCCACTCCTTGTCACAGGTCGCTCATGTGTTAGTGTACCTGTAACCATGGAGCTGGGGTGCCAGGACTGTGCTTTGAGAGCAATAAACCTAGCCAAGTGCCTTTGTCTCCGAACCATACCTGTGGTCTTTCTTTAAGAGTAACATTGAGGGCTGCTAATTTAGCAGGCTTCCCTCTCTGCTACTGCTAATAACATTGGAGCTCCAAGAACAGAAGCACTGAGCAACTGTAACAGCTTAGCAGCCTTGACAGCATCTCAACAACAACATTCCACCCTTCTACAACAAGCTGGGATGAGCCCAGAGAAGGACAACGATGAGGGATGGTCCCAAAGCACTCACATTCCTGCCCTCTAAGGTGAATTCCATTGAATAACACTGAGTTCCTGCAAAAAAGGAAAACAACCCCTCCCTATCTATCTGCAGCCCATCATTGTAGTATCTGACCACCTTCCATGTCAAATCAATAGCAAAGATCCTAGTAGATTTTATGGCGTTTCCGGCACTTTTCCCTTTTTGGAGTCTAAACTCTGCTTGGGACCTACAAGACAGGTGGAGTTTTAAGGCTTCAGGGCTGTATCAGGAATGTGTTAAGTATTTGTGGTACACACCTAGCTTCTGCCATAGCTTAGCACAGAGAGTTGTGATGCATCAACCCTTTTGGAGGCCTGATAGCCAGTGTACTGCAAGTGCAAAGGAAAGTAGTGAGGGCACTTTGTAAGTAAATCGGGCCAGACAGCGAGTTCCCGGTAAACCATTCCTAATCAGAAAGAAACAGATACCCTGATGGGGCAAAGCTAACCTTGCCTCTCATGACTTCTCAAGGAGCGTAGGGTGGGAATAGGAGTCAGAACACCTGGGTTCTCTTCCCTGCCACTGACTTGTTAGACCACTCTCCTAACCCCTTTGTGCTGCAGTTTATCCCTCTGTAAAATGGGCATAACAATCTCTGTGAGTTTTACAAGGCTTATGGCATTAGGAGCCTGGAGAGCTCTGGATTAAAGGGTCTGGAGAAGCCCAAAGCATGGCTATTGCATGAGAGGCCCTGTGGCAGGGTGGACTAGGTCCGGAGGCCGCCTGCTGGAGGTCTTGCAGCCCTGTGCCATCCTGCCCCAGAACAGAGCAGCGAGAAGTCCCTGGCAGCCTAGAGTGGCTGCAGAGGAACGGCCAATCAGAGGGACTGCTGGAGCAACCAATAAGGGGCCAAAAGGGCCAGATAAAAGGCAAGCAGCAGAGCAGAGCCTTCAGTTGCTGTGTGGAGCTTGACAAGGGCAGACTAGGTGTCTGGCTGGCTCGAGGAGCAGCAGGACCAGACAGAACTGAGCCCAGGGAAGGCTGCCAAAGACCGGGTGCCTGGCTGGCTGGATAGGATGAGCAGCAGGACCATTGACAGGTCAGTGTGGGCAGGCTGAGCCCAGGGGACTGAGCACAGAACCTAGCCAGACCAGACAAGGGTACCGAGATGGGCCCTGCTGGTCTGGTTGCAGTCTGAGCCCAGGGAGGGCTGCTGAAAAGGACACTAGTTGAGGTTACTGAGATGGGCCCTGGCTGGGTGGTTGAAGAAGACAGTGCCACTGGGAAGCAGCCTAAAAGCTACAGCCTGTGATTCTGCACCCCGTAATGCTTTATAGAAATATGCTTATGAGTGTAAATATGACATAACTGGAATCTGTTTTGTGCTAGATATGCCATGTAACATATCTTTGCAGAGGTTATGATCTACTGAATAGATTCATCCTACTTGTATGCACGTGTCATTTTTATATTTAAAGTTCTGAATATTGGCTCTGTACTTGTATCTCAATGTGTTTGATTCTAAGTAGCACCGGTGAATCATTTGGCCAGCTTATTGTGAAGGGACTCTTCAGATTAAGTGCCCAATCAAGAAACACTTAACTGACAATGGACCTTGGGAGACTCCAATCCACATACGAGGAGCCTTCCTGGGAACATTCAAGGTAACATGTAAACAATGGCATCGCCCTGCAAAAAGCTGAATCATTCCTGGACATGTGACTTGCCCAGCTGGCTACAAGCTCCATCTTGTTGCTGTGATTTTGCACAGAAGAACAAACAGGTTTCCACCCACAAGAGAGAATATAAAAGGCCCTGGAAGCCTCTCCATTTTGTCTTCAGCTGGCTCAAGAGATGGCCTCTCCACCCTAAAGAGATGCCTGAAAGAAACTGGAACAAAGGACAGTAACTACGGGTTGTGGGTGATTGCTGGACCCAGGCCATAAACTACAACGTTGGTCTGAAAAGGATTGGGCCCAGACTAGGAAGGAATCCAGTCTGTGAAACAAGCTTATTGGAACATCTGAGGGTGAGATTTCATCTGTAATCACTTACTTAATGTATTAGGCTTAGACTTGTGTGTTTTGTTTTATTTTGCTTGGTAACTTACTTTGTTCTGTCTATTACTTGAAACCACTTAAATCCTACTTTTTATACTTAATAAAATCACTTTTGTTTATTTATTAACCCAGAGTAAGCGATTAATACCTGGGGGAGCAAACAGCTGTGCCTATCTCTCTGAGTGTTCTAGAGGGCGGACAATTTAGGAGTTTATCCTGTATAAGCTTTATACAGCATAAAATGGATTTATTCGGGGGTTAGGCTCCCAGAAATACTGAATACTGGGTGCTGGGAAAGTCCCTGTTAACTGAGAAGCCCCTGGGTTAAGTGAACCTTACTTGCTGTGAACTGCAGGGGGCGTGGCTCAACCTCTTGGTCTGTGCTGGAGCAGACTGGTGTGTCAAGCTCAGCAAGCCGGGAGTGTGGGCGGGGCGCCTTTTCTGCCAGGGGGGTTTGTTCTCAGTGGTATCCCAGCATATCTAGTGACGTCTTGAGGGAGTTTCTGTGACCCAACCCGTCACACGGCCCATACCAGGGCCACGATAAGAACTCAGGACTGTATACCCCAGAAGCGGGGGGAGATGTGCGGCTCGGCTGGAAGGCTGAATCGCTGAAGATCTGCTGAGAGAACCCTGGGCCGGGGGTGTGCTCGCGAGAGGCAGGTTCCAATGCCATTACAGGCCCGTAAAATCTGGCCACCTTTCTAAGCTATGGTCATTTCTGGTGGGAAACCTCTGTGGGTGGGGAGAAATTCCCCCTCTGGCCCCTGAAGGCCGCCTGGTCACAGGGCCCCTTTCTGTGACCCCATCACTCCTTGCCAGGAAGCCATATGAGTGGCCTGAATGTTTCCAGCAGAGTAGGGCTTTCAGTGAGTTCCAGACTCACAAACGCCAGCGATCAGAGTGCTGCATCCCCGTGCAAACCCCACAGCCTCCCTCCATCTCTTTCGCTGGCTTACCCAAGAATTCACCTACAGCTCTTCTGCCCGGGGCTGATTTCCCCAGTGGCTGATCTGCATGCCTTTGCAGTGAGCAAATGCAAATAGGCAAACGCCTGACGCCCAGCTCGAGCAAACAAACCATCGGTCACTTTCACTTGAAGGATACATCCATGAAGGGCTGCGGGCTAGAATTCTGGAGCAGACACGAGCCAACGAGCATGTCAGATGAGCGCAGTCGCTTTAGGTGCCTCTTCGGCTAAACAACACACTGGCTGGTGGCCAGTCTGGATAGTCATGTGGGTTTAAAGCCCTTTTATATTTGCAAATGGCCAAAATCGAGGCTTGCTGTCGCTCGGCCCCTCATGCAGGAGGTGTTGGCTATATTGATTGGCAGCCTCCCAGCACGCCAGCCCGTGGGAGGCAGGGAAACGCCAGGCTCTTGTTTCTAGATAAACAGAGAGTGTGCAAATGAATCATTCCTCGTGACCTCCTCTGCCATGGCTCTCCTTCAGCAGCCTGACGCCTCCAGTCAAATCCTTAGCTTCACAAAAATGATTCTTTCGCCTGGCCAGATAGCCACATGACTCATCCCAGCCGTGTTCTCCGGATGCCTCCCATGGCCTCAGGACAGCATGTCCGGAGCGAAGGGACCTTGTCGGGGCTTGGCCTTCTTGCCCCTCCCACCCATAGGTTCCCACACACAGACCCACACAGGGGAGCGTCCGCAGCTGCCTCCTGACCGGAGAAGGGTCCCTCGTCCCACTCCTGCTGGTCGAGAAGGTAGGAGTCCCCCTTCTGTTTCCAGCCACTGCCTCCTGCCAAGGGAGGGGTCTTCAGGGTTCCCCACTTCCACCTGCTGCTGCCTCTGGCCAGAGACAGGGGGTTCCCAACTACTCCCAAAGAGAAGCAACTCTTATGCTCCTCCCACGGCTTCCTCCAGTCGGGGGAAAGAGACTCCAGACCTTCCCCTTTCTGCTGATTCCTCTAACCAGGGCGGCTTGGAGGTTCTACCTCTTCCTAGGATTGCTGCTGATGCAGAAGAGGCAGTGAAGGTCCTGGCTCAGCTGCCCCTCCCTATGCCTGCAAGATCCCAGTGGCAATGGGAGCTACGGGTGCTCACCGACTTTGCAATCCAGCCCGCTTCTGCGCAGATACCTAAATACAAATTTAGGTGCCTGACTTAGAGCACCGACGCTGGAAAGCTTTGGGCCAAATATTTAGCTCTTTCCCCCTTTTCTAGTCTGTCCCTCCTGCCTCACCCTTGGGAAATGGGCTGGAGCTGGACCGCGAGCAACAACAACCGTTCTGGGTCTCGGTTTCCCCATCTGTAAAATGGGGCTAATGATATCGACCTCCTTTGTAAAGTGCTTTGAGATCCACCGATGAAAAGCTCTAGATAAGAGCTAGACATTTATTGTTTGTTTGTCTTTATTAACAAATAACATGGTTAATATTTTTGGAAATATCATCGAGAGAATATTCGCATCCTATACAAATAAATGCTGGGGAACTGTAACAATTCTATGGCAATGTGAACCATAACCGAACGAATGGGAGCCCCCTCGACAAGCACCTACCATTCACAAGCATATGCTATTTTTGAAAGGGGTCCATAGATTCCAAGGCCAGAAAGGACCATTCCGGTCATCTAGTCTGACCCCCTTTATAACACAGGCCAGAGAACTGCCCCAAAATAATTCCTAGAGCAGATCTGTTAGAATAGCCTCCAATCTTGATTTAAAACTCGTCATTGAGGGAGAATCCACCATGACCCTTGGTAAATTGTTCCAGTGGTTAATTACTCTCATGGTTTAAAAATGTTACACCTGATTTCTAGTCTGACTCTCTAGCTTCAACTTCAGCCATTGGATTGTGTTAGACCTCTCTCTCCTAGACTGAGGAGCCCATTATTAAATATTTGTTCACCATGTCAATACCTATAGACGGCAATCAAGTCACCCCTTAACCTTCTCTTTGGTAAGCGAAATAGATTGAGCTCGTTGAGTCTATTACTATCAGGCAGGTTTTCTAATCCTTTAATCATTCTCATGGCTCTTCTCTGAACCCTCTGCAATTTGTCAACATCCTTCTTGAACTGTGGGCACCAGAACTGGACACAGGATTCCAGCAGCGCTCGCACCAGTGCCAAATATAGAGATAAAATCACATCTCCTCTCCTCCTTGAGATTCCCCTGTTTATGCATCCCAGGATCACATTAGCTCTTTTGGCCACAGCGTTGCACTGGGAGTTCATGCTCAGCTGATTATCCACCCCGACCTCCAAATCTTTTCCAGAGTCACTGCTTCCCAGGATAGAGTCCCCCATCCTGTAAGTATGGCCAACGTTCTTTGTTAAAACCATTGCTTGTTATTACGGCAAGTGGTGTTGCTTAATAGTATGCGGATAAGCATAAAGTGTCTTGTTATGTCTTTCAAACAACACAGAAACCTGTGCGTCATAAGCACAGGCGCAGACTTTCCGAAGTGCCGGGGGGCTCGACTCCCCGGCTCGACCCCAAGGCCTCACCCCCACTCCACCCCTTCTCCAAGGCCCCATCCCCGCCCCACCTCTTCCCACCCTTGCTCCACCCCTGCCCCACCTCTTCCCACCCAGTTCCGCCCCCTCCCCCGAGTGTGCCGCATCCTCGCTCCTCCCCCATCCCCTCTCCAGCCTCCTGCATGCCGTGAAACAGCTGATTGCAGGGGGCGGGAGGCGCAGGAAGGGAGGGAGAGGTGCTGATCGGCAGGGCCCACCAATGGGTGGTAGGCACTGGGGGGTGGGGGGGAAGTGCTGATAGGGGGGCTGCCAGTGGGTACTGAGCACCCACCATTTTTTTCCCATGGGTGCTCCAGCCCTGGAGCACCCATGGAGTCGGCGCCTATGGTTCATAAGTATCTGATATTTCTCACCTTGCAGCCTATCCTTATTTGCAGCTGAACCAGGCATCAGTGCTACTAATTTGCCCTAATGGGCACAAGTCCTTTTGATCTCATGTAGATAATGGTGACCAGATAGCAAATGTGGTGGGGGTAGTTGCCTATATAAGACAAAGCCCCTAATATCGGGATAGTTCCGATAAAATCACGATGTCTGGTCACCCTACATGAAGACCAGTGGACAACCCAAACTGATTCTATTGAAACCAATGGAATTTGTTTGGATTTACAACAGTTTAACTGATCTCAGGCTGGTCCAGCTGCTGTAGGGAGACTGTTAAAATATTTGTGTCTGCTCCAGTTCAAAAAAGTGCATTTTCTCTCCATCGCACACACACTGAGCTACAGTGGAATGAATTCTGTACCATAAAGTCATTCAATCAATAACCTAGTTAGTTAAAGGTTTATCTCGTAACCCCACACGATTATATTTTTCCACATGGTCCCATTATCTCCAGAGCCGGAACAGGTTGGACAAACACCTCTCAGGGATGGTCTAGGCCTCGGCTCAGGGGGCTGGACTTGCTGACTATCAAGGTCCCTTCCATGTCTATCATTCTATGATCTTATTAAAGTTTAGTTGCAGTTAATGCTGAAGCAGAAAACTGCTCAGAGAGGAAGACAGGTCTGAGGAGGTGGGTACTATTTCTTTAAACCTGAAGCCAGGCAAGAGGGAGACTGGGGCAGATTCTAGGCAGATGCACGGCAGTGAAGCCAAAGCAGAGAGCTTTAGGGATAAAAGTGTTTCCCTTATTCTAATAAAGATCCTTGTTCTGCATTAGAGGAATTGACTTGTTCTGTGATTCTGTGCCATTGTCATAGCAGTCTTGACAGCTCTCATGATCAGATCATGAATCTTGTGATATTTATTCTCTGTCTTAAAGCTCCAGCTGCAGAACTTGGCTTACATTTAAAACTAAAGTCAGATTTTAGACTTCCTGGTTGTAGGGAAAAGCTTAAAAACACGTGCCCTAAAGGCTCAAAACACAGAAGGGAACTGAAAAGAATTCAAATGTATTATTATTTAAATCTCATGATTTTTTTCAGCCAGTCTCATGTTTTTGGAGGGGCTGACTCACGGTTTTTGAATGTCTGCGGCTGGCAATACTGCGTATGAGATGACAAAGGGATGCATTCAAACGTCAAGGGTGGTGATTTGGAATAAGTCTCAAGCTTTTTGGCTGTAAATGTAGCTGACTCCAGTTTACAGACTCCCTAAGTGGTCTCCTGGAAAACAGGCTTACTGCATGAGAGTGAAAACTGTGACAAAGTTCCTCCTCTATCTTGGTGGGTCCTGCGCTTATTGGCAGATTTTCTTGCCTCAGAGATTACCCATGTGGGTTGGGGAACAGTCCAGAGACCTTCCCCTCTGGAAGAACCCACAGTCCAGGTCAATTGGGAGGTTTGGGGGGAACCCGGGCCCGCCCTCTACTCCGGGTTCCAGCCCAGGGCCCTGTGGACTGCAGCTGTCTATAGTGCCTCCTGTAACAGCTGCATGACAGCTACAACTCCCTGGGCTACTTCCCCATGGCCTCCTCCAAACACCTTCCTTATTCTCACCACAGGACCTTCCTCCTGGTGCCTGATAACACTTGTGCTCCTCAGTCCTCCAGCAGCACACCCTCTCACTCTCAGTTCCTTGCGCCTCTTGCTCCCAGCTCCTCACACTCACACCAGCTCCTTTTAAAACCCAGGCGCCCTGATTAGCCTGCCTTAATTGATTCTAGCAGCTTCTTCTTAATTGGCTCCAGGTGTCCTAATTAGCCTGCCTGCCTTAACTGGTTCTAGCAGGTTCCTGATTACTCTAGTGCAGCCCCTGCTCTGGTCACTCAGGGAACAGAAAACTACTCATCCAGTGACCAGTATATTTGCCCTCTACCAGACTCCTGTACCCCACTGGTCTGGGTCTGTCACAAAACATAACACCGATTGGTGTCAGCTGTGTTATCCAATAGGGAATAAGGAAAGACAGGAATTAGGGGTGAGTGACTATGTCTCTCCAAAATGAAGACTCAACAAAAGCCAAGACAATCCTATTCCCAGGTGCTGCTCTCTCCTTCCCGGGCCTGGCTGTTCCAAATCCTTTTGGAGGTCTCAAAAGAGCATGTTATCCTGCCTAAGGGGGAATTCCCAAACACGTGCATACACACTTTTGTGCGTGCCAGTCAGAGGTGTGCAAATATCCTGGGGTAGGTGTGCGAGTCAGGGTATTTACACACCTAAGCTAGACATACTGAAAGAGCTGTGCACATGTTCAGATTGCTGAAAATTCAGCCCTCAATATGCAGCAAATCCTAAAAGCAACAGTGGCTTAACGTTGGAACAACCATGCAGCTATGAAATTCCTTCTTCTTCTGGGCGTAGATCCTGTTCCAATTGAAGTCAATGGGAAAACTCCCAGTGGGAGGGCTAGAAATTCAATCTTGGTGTTTCATCAGACTACTAACAGCATTTTAATGCAGGGGTGGTACTTTAGTGTGTGTGTGTGTGGGGGGGTGTGTAATGTTAAAGATGCATAGGGAGAAATAACACAGAATACTGACCTCCTTTTTTAAAGTGCTTTGAGATCTGCTGATGAAAAGCATTACATACAAGCCAGGTATTGTTGTTGATTTATTATTGCTATTAGCCCCAGGCATGGCCCAGGACCCCACAGTGCCAGGTACTGGACAAACACAGTCATGTAATAACCATGCAGCCCTGGCAAGGTGTGATACCTTTAAAGGCCCAGTCCTGCCACCCATCGAAGACAGAGACAATACTTTAATTGAGTTCAATGGGAGCAGGATTTGGCTGTAGGGACCTCCACCTGCTATGCTTACTGTGTGCAGCTCAAGCATAAGCAATGCGTAGGGGGGCATGTAGGGTCAAGTGCCCCCTCTCCCCCCCCCCCCGATTTCTGCTTGGCTTGCCAGGGGGCAGGGAGAGGGACTCCATCCTTCTCCCGCTGCACCTGCCCCCCTGGCATGCTCGGCCCCTGGCAGCTGGGCAGGGAACGGAGTGGGCAGGATCACCTGCTTCTCATGCCAACCGCTCCGGGTCGCTGATCTATGCAGCGCGGCAGCTGCCTGAGAGAACCTGACTGGGGCGGTGGCGGCGGCAGGCTGCCCCCTGCCCAGGCCCGGATGCCGGGGACAGGGGCCAAGCGAGTCAGAGTCCCCCCTGTCCCTCTGGCATGTTTCCGGCTCTCTTAGCCCCTGTCCCCAGCAGCTGGGCCTGGATTCCACCACGTCCCCAGCCAGGCTCTCTCAGGCAGCTGCTGCTCAGAGCAGCCATGACCAGAATTGCCAGCGTCAGTCGGCGTGAGAAGTGTCTCCCTCCCACTCCTCGCCTGCCAGGGAGAGCAGCCGAACGTGCCGGGGCAGAGGCGCAGCGGCAGAAGGACAGAGCCCTCCCTCCACACAGGTAACTCTGGTAGGGTGACCAGATAGCAAGTGTGAAACATCAGGACGGGGGTGGGAGGTAATAGAAGCCTATATAAGAAAAAGCCCTGAATATCAGGACTGTCCCTATAAAATCAGGACATCCGGTCACCCTAAACTCTGGGGAGGTGGGGAGAGCTCGGTGGCTCTGGGCTGGCTGCTGGGGGGATCGCTGGGCAGTCACGTATCCTCCCCGTTAGATTGTGCCTCCCAGTAGCAGGAGACCCGACTCCTCTGTGAGCTCAAATCTAGGACTACGTTCCGCCTCAGCGCCGATAATGGGGTCAGATTTCTACCAGGGCCAGGCTAAGTGAGTTGTGATTATTAACAACCGCGACGGCTGAAGAGGAAGAGAACGTTCCCCTGTATTAGGGTTGCCCTTCTCCCATTGAATCAAGAGTTTAAAGGATGCCGGAGCACTTCGGGTTTTGTAGTTGTGCTAACAGGAGATAATGCAATTCCAGCTAATGATTTCATCCACCTGAGGCCAAACAATCTACTGTGAGGTGCGGAACTAAAATCAGGGGCCGCAAAATATTTTCCTGGTATTCATATTGATGATGCTTTCCGGGGTACTAGAATAGAAGGGATGTTAATAACAATAATGACACTTGGCGCAGGTGTTTTCACTTAAACTCCCATTAACTCTCCTTTTTGCTTCATCAATATTTCCATCCTGGCACGGGCTTTTAGCAGAGAAAGCAGGAACGGAGTGATTTGAATAACGCAGTCCATGAAAATCAAAATAATTTGCTGCACCGTCCCACTACGGTGGTGGAGCTGTGCTAGCTCCGAGTGACGTCCAGTCCCCATGTAGAAGGCCAACACAGTCTAGGCACCGTTTATGCCCATAACTGGGCTGAAGGTCCTACATCCCTTTACCTTCCCATAAGCCAGGCAGTTCCCCATTATTAGCCTTAATGTTCCATTGTAGGTGTATCCTTTGGCATGGCAACACGAAAGGAACATCTACACAGCAGAAGCCGTGCATGGTTAGGTTGCTCACGTGCTGAGACCATTGTCTATCATGCTGATCAATGTTGCCTCAGTGTTTCCTTGTACTGCTCCATCTGTTCTTTCTTGTCTCAGATTGTAAGTTCCTGGAGGTAGAGGATGTCTTTTTGCTCTGTGTTTGTACATTGTGCCCTAGCACAGTGAAGGCCTGGTCCATGACTTGGGCTCCTACGCCCTAGGATAATACAAAAAATAAATAATAATAATATTCGCCTCCCCAAGATAGCTTGAATCCAGCTGGCATGGGTAACAATACCAGTGAAGACAGCATAGCACGTGTAGGACAAGCCTGAAATGGACCCTGGGTATGGACTCTGTTTGCTAGCCCGTGCCCGGTTGTCTTCACTGTTATAGTTACTCATGCTAACTGGATTCAAACTAACTCAGTAGGCTACCCCGTGCCCAGATTCTGCTGTGAAGACACCTCCAAAGAGAAGTGATTTGCCCAAGATCAAACGGCACATTAGTGGCCAAACTGGGTCCTCAAACTCCCACTCCAGTGCCCTACCCACTACACCATTGTTGCCCTGCATATCTGATAGCCCGACCGACCCCCTTTCATGCTCACACGGCTATTAGCTGCATCTCCTTCCCTAGCTGTCACGCATCCCTCCCTTATAGATTTTTCCAGGCGATCGCTGATTGAGATTCCAAACCACTTCCTCCTCTGCTCATTCCACATTCTCTTGGAGTCGGCGCCTTTCAAAACTCATTAGTGGCATTTATCCTCATTTAAATGAGAGGAAGCAATGGAGGTAAAGTATACAGATGGCATATTGTCTGCAGAGAATCATTAAAACTTGCAGAAGATATTTTAAAAAGAGTGGTATGCCGGGAAGAGAAAAACTCCTGCAGCAAATAATTGGAGGATAAGCAAAACAGGGGGGCTGGTTGGAAAGTAGGATTGACTACTGAGCTGGACTCCAGAGATCTCTGTGACAATCAAGGGGAATCTACAAGGAGCATTTTAACTCTCAAAAAAAAAAAAATCAGTGTGATCAAACAAGCTAAGCAGGGTTGGGCTGGGTCAAAATGTGAATAGAAGACCTGTGAAAAACAACTAAGACCTCCTAATGCTGTAGGAAGTTATGCTGATGGTTCAATAGCTGGTGCTTGTGTTATTCTTCTCAGCAAGGCCCAGAGAGCTTGTGTATCTGCAACTAGAGCTGTGTGAATACCTGATTTTTTGATCTGGTGGCCAGATTGAGGGGGGGAAATGGTTCAGGTTGAATTGAAATGAAAATCTTCAGCTTTTTCAGTGTAAAGAAAAAGTTGAGGGGGTGGGGAGTCATTTCGGGTTGAACAAAAGATCTTGTTTATGAGGGGTTTTTTTATGTTTTTAATGGCTTTTTTAATTAGAATTGAGTGACATTCCAAAATGAAACATCTTTCCACCCGCTCAAGCTGTAACAGCTGCTTTTAGCTCTGGGGTCCCTGGTTCAATTCCCGGGCGTGCCAGCCGAGATGGCAGCTGTCATATTTCACAAACTATTTTTATTTAAACATCGTAGAATACAATAACTGAAGCCCGCTGCCTACAGCTCTCCGCCCTTCTGAGAGAATAATACCTTACCCTTATATAGCACTTTTCCTCAGTCATTCTCAAAGCACTTCACAATCATGGATGTATTTATTCTCACAACACCCTTCTGAGGCAGGGCAGTGCTATTATATCCATTGTGCAGATGGGAAACTGAGGCACAGAGTGGCTAAGTGACTTGCCCAAGGTCAAATAGGAAGCCTGTGGTGAAGCAGAGAATTATACCCAGATCTTTCACATCAGCTGTGTTGCACAGGTGGAATTGTAAAACCCCAGTCACAGACAAAGGCCCCATTGCGCTAGGTGCTGTACAAACGCTGAACAGAAAGACAAGATAGTGCTGGAGAACTGGGATGAACAGCAGCAGCAGCAGAAATTCAGGATGCAGGCTACTTTCCTGGAGCTCTATGCAGATCTCACCCTGGCTCTGCTGCACACTGGCCTGAGAGCATGGAGAAACATGTGGCCACTTGTGCCTGGAATCTCCCCCTGCTGCTCCTCCTGATTGCTACCGATTAGTTGCTAACCTGTTTTGGGTTGGTAGAGCAGCTGTCCTGGAGGTGTGCGCCACTTGGCAATGCACAGGGAGTTAGTGTAGGGTGATCAGATGTCCCGATTTTATAGGGACAGTCCCGATTTTGGGGTCTTTTTCTTATATAGGCTCCTATTACCCCCCCCCCATCCCCGTCCTGATTTTTCACACTTCACCCTAAGTTAGTGATGGATCTGCATGCTTTGGGTTCCCAGATTGTATAGGGAGCCCTTGATGGGACCCACCTGCCTACTATTTCCACCATATGCACCAGGCCTCAGGGGTCATCAACAGAAAGGGGCATTGCTCCATGGTGCTCAAAGCCTGGTTGATCACCAGGGAAGGGTCACAATTATTAATGAGGGGCAGTGTCAGTGACAGCAGGATCCTTAGAAACTCACCCCTGCTTTAGGCAATGAAAAATGGGATTTTTGCTCCCAAGAGCACCATGGCCATTCATGGCGGTGCAATTCTTCCTGTCCTTGCGGGAGACCCCGCTCGCTCGAACAGGAGGACGGTGCTGTTCCACTCTACCCTGAGGAGTTGCAGAATGAGAGGGGAGGGGGAAGCGTCTTGTGACGAGGCTGCAGGCCTCTGAGCAAGCATCTGAGAGCTGCTTGCTATGTTTTGCACATGGGTGGCAGGTATAATAGGCCAGGGGAGGCTAAGCCTCCCCAAACCCAGGCTGTGGCCCTGCCCACGCTCCACCCTGAGGCCCTGCCTTCTCTCCGCATCTCCCCCAAAGCTGGCGGGGGCTTGGGCCAGCTGGAGGCTCAGGGCCCGGGGGGCTCGGGCCACGGTAGGGATCTTGGGGCTACTCTGGCTCCGGCGGGCGAGGGATGATAGGTATAATGGGGCGGGACCTCGAGCCGGGGGGCGGGGTTGGGGCGGGGCCTAGGATGGGGCAGGGGGCTAGCCTCCCCAAATGGGGGGCAGTTCACCCGCTACTGGGGAAGGCAGCTGCCCAGCAGATCTCCTGAGCAAATGGGAAGAGTTTGCTTATGTTGCTTCAGACTTGTTTTGGGCAGGGCCGCCCAGAGGATTCAGGGGGCCTGGGGCAAAGCAATTTCGGGGGCCCCTTCCATAAAAAAAATTGCAATACTATACAATACTATATTCTCGTGGGGGCCCCTGCGGGCCCTAGGGCAAATTGCCCCACTTGCTTCTCCCCTCCTCCCCCCTTCCGGGCGGCCCTGGGAAAAATAAACCTTCCGCATCTCGGCACAAACCCAGTTTTGAGAAAACTTCTTTACAAGGTATCACTGGTTCTCAGCATCAGCTAGTGCTAAAAGGCACTAAAGCTCATTAAAAGGGATGGACAAATATTCTCCGTCAAAACTTTTTTTGGATCGAAAACTAGGGGTTTTTAAAAAGCAGAAAAAATCACGGACAATGTCTGCTTTCCTTCCAAATTTGTTGTGGTTTTTTTAATTGAAAAGCTGAAATTAGTCTGCCAAAACCTGAATACGGTTTGGGGTTTCAGAAGTGTGTGGCCAAATATTTGCTGCTTGTTGTGTTTGATTGTTTAAAGAAACAATAAAAAAATTCTGGTTAAAATAACTCCAAAACTTTTGAACCGCCTCAGCTTGTGTCCAAACGCCTGAGCCCATCCAGTCAGAGATGTTTCCAGGTTTCTGATACTCTGCTGCCTTCCTTGACTCATATCTGTCTCCATAACTTTGGGTTCATTTAGGTTAGAACATAAGAACGGCCGTACTGGGTCAAACCAAAGGTCCATCCAGCCCAGTATCCTGTCTACCGACAGTGGCCAATGCCAAGTGCCCCAGAGGGAGTGAACCTAACAGGTAATGATCAAGTGATCTCTCTCCTGCCATCCATCTCCACCCTCTGACAAACAGAGGCTAGGGACACCATTCCTTACCCATTCTGGCTAATAGCCATTAATGGACTTAACCTCCATGCATTTCTCTGTTTCCTAGAGACTGGTTCCATGGGGTCCCTCACAAACTGGAGACGGTTACTGTGGGTTTGTCTTTAGTATAGACTATGTACATACTCCACAAACTGAGCATTTGAGCTTGTTCCAGAATCTGGGATGAGCCTATGTTGTGAAAACTGAAATGCTCAAAATAGCACATGCATGTGAATGGACACAGGGTGCTAAAATTAAATTAACCAAGGGGGTCTCAAACTGGGAGTCAGGACCCCTCAGGGGGTAACAGAGTTATTACTGGGGGTCGCGAGCTGCCAGCCTCTACCTCAAACCCCACTTTGCCTCCAGCATTTATAATAGTGTTAAATATATAAAAAAGTGTTTTTAATTTATAAGGGGGGGGTCGCACTCAGAGGTTTGCTATGTGAAAGGGGTCACCAGTACAAAAGTTTGAGAACCACTGAATTAACCCCTCTGGAGCCTCAGGGAATGCAGGGGGCGGGGGTCTCCCTTGGTAGGGTTGGGAAGGAGATAGGTGGTGTAGGATATTGCTCTTCTCATGTGATCCCTCCCCCAGTGGCTAATTTTAAATGAAGCTACCCTCCCCTGACATGAATCTCCCTATGGCACTGAAATTAAATATAGACTATAATTTGGCATTTGAGAAGTGAAAGGGATGGCAGCCATAATGGAAAAGCTAACAGCTTGGCTCTTCTGCAAGCCTCAAACTGCTGAATGAGCTTTAGGGTAGGGAAGGCTGTGCCTCCCAAACAGCCTGTCCCTGCCCCCTATCCGACCCCCACCCACTTCCTGCCCCCCGACTGCCCGCCCCCTCAGAATCCCCGACCCATCCTGCTCCTTGTCCCCTCACCGTCCCCCAGAGACCCCTCAACAACCACGCCGGGACCCCACCCCTGCTTCCTGTCCCCTGACTGTCCTGACCCCTATCCACCCCCCTGCCGAGTCCTGACAGACCCCCAGAATGGCCACGATCCAACCCCCGCCCGTTCCCTGTCCCCTGACCGCCCCCCCCAACCTCTGCCCCCTCCCTGCTCCTTATCCAACCCCCTGGCCCCGGCCCCTTATCCCCGGCTCCCCCCTCACCCGGAGCCTCAGCACGCCGCATCCAGAAGCATCCCCGGACAGCGCTGCAGCGTGGCTCCGGTGGGGCCTGAGCTCCTCCCCGCTCGGAGCCGCGGGGTAAGGGGGCGGGGCTGCGAGCTCCAGCGGGGCCTGAGCTCCCGCTGCTCGCCCCGGAGCTCGCAGCCCCGCCCCCTTACTACGCGGCTCCGAGCGGGGAGGAGCTCAGGCCCTGCTGGAGCCAGGGACGCTCCTGGATGCGCTGAGGCTCCGGGAGAGGGGCAGAGGCGGGGTCGGGCCGGGGCCGGGGAGGGAACCTCAGCCATTCTCATGGGGGCCCCTGTGGAGCCTGGGGCCTGGGGCAAATTGCCCCACTTGCCCCCCCCTCTCCCCCCGGGCGGCCCTGGTTTTGGGATTTGAGTGCCCCGGAAGGGGTAAGGCTACAAGCGACGTAGCCAGAGCGCTAAGCCTCTGCAGCCCAGATGGCGCTGGAAGCTGGGCAGAGCAGAGCAGGGCAGGAGAAGAGAGCTGGGCTACTGAAGCGGAGTGGTTACAGCACCGTGCAATGCCAGAAGGGGGTGCTGTGGTAAGCACGTGGTATAAGAGAGCAGAGAACCAGGGAGAGGGAGGCGTGGTCCTCCCACTTCGAGACCAGGATGTGGTGGAGGAAAGGAGCGGTCTGCAACCGAAGAAAAGACTCCGCTTTGTGTAACCATTGTATTAGGAATGGCTGTTACGACGGGGAGCGGCACCTCCGTTAAATGTTTCAGGCTGAGTTGGCTTGATTGGTTTAACAGCTAACGCAGTGGAAAGCTAAAAAGCAATGGAAATGGGGCAGCCAGGGCCCAAGGGCTGAGTGCACACATCTTTGTGCAGATGAGGGTGACAGAAACGTCTAGGTGGGCTCATTGCTGTCCTTGTGTTGGTGGGGGTGTGGGAGGGGGTTGAATGGCGTAGGAAGAGCTCCCAGGATCTTATGTCCTTTGTGGTCTTTGGGGTGCTGTGCTCCAGAACCTTCCCACCACGTTTCTGTCTTTATGGCTCTCTGCCAGGACATCTCATCAGGTCATCAAACATATCCTCCCTCGTCCTCTTTCTGCTGCCTCGGAAGTGTGCCAGGCATCGAGTGACTGATCACGCCTCTTCCGTGAGGGCCGGGTCATGCCAGGTGCTAGGACAGGGAAACAGCACAAGTAGCTTTTGTCCCGTCATGATCCTGGTCTCCCTGCCAGCAATGATCAGATGCTGCTTTTTGTTCTCAGTTTTGGACTTTCTTTCCCTTCTGCCCTTCCAAGGCTGAGGTGCGTGAGGAGATGGTAAGATATTTTTCACCTTAGTTCCCTGTACTAATGCTGAGGGAGAGGTCTGGGGGTAGCGCTAGGGAAGGGGGGTTCTCAAGGGGCAGGTTAGTAATTATATGGACACCTCTGCAGGCTGTCCTAAGGCTGGAGGATGTTCCCCTGAGGCGAGTCCCCAGGAAGCCCAGCAGGGCTCTGTTCCAAAAGCCAATGGGCAAACCGGGAAGATCCGTAGCACTGCTGTTGACCAGAATGGGGTCCCCCAGCTGGTGCAGAAATAGACGGAAAACACTACCTCTATGTGCAGCCCCAAAACAGTGTCATTCCCTTGTGGTGGGCATGCCGAAATAGAGCCCCAACTTTGCCTTGGGCATCCACACAATCCTTACCAGGGTGCAGGTCACCCCAGAGGAGAGCTGTGCCGCTTTCAAAGCGGATTAATTCAAGCCAGCTAAAAGGCCCGGATTGCTCCAGAGAAGACCTTTTTGTGGTTGGATGCAAGGCAGCGCACGCTGAAAAAACTAAACGGAGACCCAAACCACTTTCCCATCTAGCCCAGTGGGTAAAAGACAATGCCAAGCTGGGCAGACTGTTCTGGGCAGGGAAGCTGGGATTTCAGCCTTTGCTGCAGATCCACAGGATGGTGGGAGAAGCATGAGAAGAGGCCAAAGAAATGATGGAAAAGGGATTATGTGGCTCACTACGCATCTTAAAATCCATGAGATCAGTCCAGTGGGGGCAGGTCATCGCCCCCGAGAGCAGAGTGGAGTGAAATCAGGAATGCTAACGAGTAGCCAGATGCTGCTAGCAAACCTGATCACTTAGGCTACGTCTTCACTACCCGCCTGAATCAGCGGGTAGAAATCAATGTCTAGGGGATCGAATTATCGTGTCTCGTCGGGACGCGACCATCGATCCCTGAATCGACGCTTGTACTCCACCAGCGCAGGTAGGAGTAAGCGCCGTCGACGGGGGAACCGCGGAGGTCGATTTGCCGCCGTCCTCACAGCGGGGTAAGTCGGCTCGGATACGTCGAATTCAGCTACGCTATTCGCGTAGCTGAATTTGCGTATCTTAAATCGACCCCCCCCCCCCAATGAGGACGTAGCCTTAGAGGAGTCGTTCAGGGTTTAAGCCAACCTCCAACTGTTGCAGGTTAGGAGGAAACATTCCCTAGGGACAGATTAACCCATCACTGCCCACTTTTCTTGCACCTTCCTCTGAAGCAGCTGGTAGTGGCCACCATCAGACGGGGTACGACCTAAATGGAGTCATGGTTTGATCCATTCTTATCTTCTTCTGTCCATCCCCAAACCTGGGGAGATCCCAATCTGTCACCTTCATTCCCCTAGGATCTTGGGCGGAGCCCTTTGTCCCCTTCAACTGGCATTGAGCTTTTCACAGCTGGATGTGTCACAAAGCCAAGCAAGCAAGAAGTTAGGGGGGAGAGATAGCTCAGTGGTTGGAGCATTGGCTTGCTAAACCCAGGGTTGTGAATTCAATCATTGAGGGGGCCATTTAGGGATCTGGGGCAAAATCAGTACTTAGTCCTGCTAGTGGAGGCTGGACTTGATGACCTTTCAAGGTCCCTTCCAGTTCTAGGCAATAGGATATCTCCATTTATTTATTTAATCCTGATACAGCAAGCCCTGGTCTATGCTACAAAATGACTTTGGTCCAGATGTTCCGCAGCAATTCGGCGGACGGTCCCTCACTCCTGCTCAGAGTGAAGGGCCTCCCGCCGAATTGCCACCACAGATCGCGATCGCGGCTTTTTTTGTTTGTTTGTTTGTTTGGCTGCTTGGGGCGGCCAAAACCCTGGAGCCGGCCCTGCTGAGTGAGGTGGGTATACTGACCTAAGCGCCAGTATACACCGTGAGAGCTTCTCCCACTGCCTCTCGCGGAGGTGGCTTGACTAAGCCGATGGGAGACGCTTTCTCCTGTTGGCTTAGAGAGCGTCTTCATTAAAGCACAACAGCTGACTCACTGCTCTGTGCACTTTGTATGCATCCTACATGGGCCAAACTGAGGAGCTAATTGATTAAGCACCAGGTGATTAATTAATTAACAGAATGATCCAGCTCCCAGGCTGGGCACAGTTCCAAGAGAGATGGGAAGGGAAGGCTGGAATGAAGGGCCAGAGACACCCAGGTTCCCAGGGAGGTGAGATCTCTTCCCCCCTCTCACACTGCGTCTGGGGAGAAGGTAAAAGCCTTATGCCGTGGGGAACACGCATTTGGACAGTGGTAAAAATACAGCACACGGTGGTACACCTGCCAGGGGAGTGTGTGAGGACTGTGTGCCAAGAGAGGGAACACCCCCCCCCCCTCGGCACCCATCACAGTCTCCCAAGACCTCATCAGAATTTCCAGTGAGAGCCAAGAGAGAATTTACAAGGAAATATCTTTCCAGGGATGCAGATTTCTTCTCGTGGAGCAGCTAGGAAGGGCCAAGGTGAAAGAACCCTCCCCTTTTCCCTGGGAGTTTATGAGTTAATGGTGTAGCTTACCATCCACACAATGACACTGCTCAGAAAGCCACCACGTTCTAGATGGCAAGTTCTCTGGGGCAGGACCATTCTCTCAATGGGGCTGTCTGCACAGCGGATGGGAGGTGGGAGACCCAGCACAGGTAGACAGAGATGCTAGCTCAGCATGAGCTAGTGCCCAAAAATAGCAGCATGGCCTCTAAGCCCTTGCAGCCGCTTAGACTATCCACCCAAGTCCGTACCCGGTGGGCTGGATGGGATTAGCCCAGGCCACCGCAGCCACGCCGCTATTTTTAGCATGCCAACTCAAGCCAGGATAGCACACGTCTGTCTACCTGCAACTGGGACTCACACTCCCCATCGGCTGTGTGGACATACCTGTTATATTAGAGAGACAAGGCGGGGGAGGTCACCTCTGTTATTGGACCGACTCCTGTTGGTGAGAGATGCCTGCTTTCAAGCTTACACAGCGCTCTTCTTCAAGCCCCGAAGCCGGTCTCTCTCACCAACAGAAGTTGAGATATTCCCTTGCCCGCCCCTTGTCGCTCTAATATTCTGGGACTGACACAGCTACAACATGCCCACTAGATGTCTGTACAACCCCCAGCACAACGAGGCCCTGATTTCAGCTGGTGCCTCTCCGCGCTACTGTAGCAATAATAACACCCAGGCAGGTCTACATTTATTAGACAAGGCTCTTTATGAAGAGATGGCTGAATCAGAATCCTGGCTTTGAACTCCCCTGACCTTTGAAGGTGTTTGAAACCTGGAGCCAGATCGAAGTTTGTCACCTTGAAGCTACCTCGGTCTTTTATTGATGTATATCATTTCCCCACCTCACCTCAGTTATAATCTAGCAGGCCAAGGCACAACCAGAAGTGAAGGTTGAAGCTGAAGCTAGGCAAATACACACTAAAAATAAGATGCAAACTTCAAAAGTGAGGGTGATTAAACATTGGAACAATTTACCAATGAGGGTGGTGGATTCTTTATAACTCAGGGTATGTCTACTTTGCAAGCAAAACCCCATGGCTGGCCTGGGCCAGCTGACTTGGACTAAGGGGCTGTTTAATTGCAGTGTAGACATCCGGGTTTGGGCTGGAGCCCCAGCTCTAGGACCCTGAAACAGCCCTGCAGCCCAAGCCCCGTGAGCCCAAGTCAGCTGGCATGGGCCAGCCGTGGTTGGCTAATTGCAGCATAGACACACCCTTGGAGTCTTTAAATCAAGCTGGGATGTCTTTCTAGATGTGCTGTAGCCCAAACAGAAGTTATGGGATTGATGCAGGAATTTCTGGGGGAGGTTCTCTGGCCTATGCTATGCAAGAGGTCAGACTAGAAAATCGTTATGGTTCCTTCTGGCCTGAAAGCTCTGACTCTGTGAATGAGCAGCTGGGAATATTCAGCCAATCGCATTGCTCAGTTCCAACGACAAAATAGTTGACACTATTCTGACTCATTTTCCAAACCAGGTGAGGTCACCCGTGCTCTCGTGCAGGGAGTAACTCCTGCACTGCGCTCTTGTGCAAGGGATGATCCGTGCCATGCACTCTCATGCAAGAAATCTTCCACGCAAAGGGTCGCCCGTGCAATGCGCTCCTGTGCACTCAGGTGCCCGTGCAAGGGTTTTTCATGCAAGACATCAATTGTGCAAGGCATTCTCAAGCCCGAGGAGAGTCATGCAATGAACTCCTGTGCAAGCATCTGTACCTAATGAAATGGTCCATTGATTGGCAGGTGGCGAGGAAGGAAGCTGCTGCATTTGGGATGTGGTTTCTTCTAGTTGCAGCCATCAAGAAGACACGCGTGTTTGGTACGTTATAAAGCAGCAGCAATTTTGCTTGTGCTTTAAACCAGATTTATTACCAGGGGCTCGTCTGCCTGTCTGTTTTGAGTTTATAAATTACTCTTTTTCTCTATTGCTCCCTGCAGTTTATCCGCTGTTGCTTTTGTCCTCAAATTGCCCCCTGCATTTAGCAGTGCTCCATCTCAAAACCAGCTTGCTGGAGTACTTTATAATAACACTCCAAAGAAGCAGGGAAGGGAGCATCTTCCACTGGAAAAAAGAGACAAAGAGACCATCTTTGGTGGGAGCATTGCAGCAGGAACACGAGTCTTCTCCCTGCTCAGCATCCAGCAGCGTTATGAGAGCTGCCTGAGACAAGTCGTTGTAGCAAAACATGTTCCTTGGGTACCCCTGGACACTGCTTTCCTGATGACGGCTGAGCAATGGTTTAGAATCACCCAGGCAGACCAGTCAGCCTTGCAAATCGAAGCTGATTAGTTGCCTGCTGGATAATGCTTGGCATTCCTCAGGCGCTTGCCATTACTCGTCAGAATCCCCACTATGGGGATGTAGATAAATGATCCCTCTTTTGCGAATGAGAGAACCCAGGCACATAGAGGGAAAGTGACTTGTCTAAGGTAACGCTGGAGTTCCATGAAGGAGGCAGGACCAGCGGAGGAAGAATGGTTCCGTGGCTAGGTTAGGGAGATGTGCGTTCAATTCTTTGCTGTGTCACGAACTTTGTACGAGACCTTGGGAGAGACAATTTGTCTCTCTGTGACTCAGTTCCCCATTTGTAAATATGGGGATAATTGCACCTTCCTACTTCACGGGGGTGTTGTGAAGCTCAGCACATTAAAAGAGCATGACGCTGGGGAAGCACAGTATATAAGACCTAGGGATCAATATAGAACTCAGAACCCTCCTCTACTGTTATAACTACAAAATCATATTTCCTTTCTATTTGCCCAGGAGGTCTGCAATCTCTCTGCTCGTCCTGTTCTCATACTAGCTGCCTTGCAGGCATTCAAATCTCATGGGTCATCCCCCTGCAAAATAACAAGATTTTCTTAAAATCATGAGATTTAGTTTAAAAAATAATACATTTGGGGTTCTCTTTATAGGCTTTCTGGTTTCACTCACTTCATATTTTTAAGCTTTTCTGTGCAACCATGGGAGCTAGAAACTGACTTTCCAAACAAAAAAAAAAAGAAAGAAAACTGAGATTATCCTCTGTTAACATGACTCCAAGAGCTGGTGATCCACAAACCTGGGAGAGACAGATATTCCTCCACCTCTTTCGCATGCAGGATCCATTCTGGTAGCTGTGCTCGGAAGCCACCTGGATCTACATGCGGCGGCAGGAAGAGGCCCTCATTTCTAACCGTTAGCCCAGTGGTTAGAGGACTCACTTGGGATGTGGGAGACCAGGAGTTCCAGGCGTCCTTGTGTCTGATGAGGAGAAGGGATCCAAAGAGGGGTCTGCCATACCTCAGGGGAGTGCTCAGATCAGAGGGCTATGGGATGGTCTGATCATCCCGCTATCTCTTGTATCGAAGTTGTCCACTTAAATTGAATAATTAAATATTAATTGGGCCAGCAAGAGAGTGAGAATGACTCTCTAGTCCAGGGGTCACGGCTCTCACCTCCGAGGTGGTAGATCCCTTCTCCTCGTTGAGGAGAAGGGGGACTTTAATGGGTGTAGAAGGGGATCTCCCACATCCCAGGTGACTGCCCTACAGCACTAGGCTAAGCGTTATAAGTGAGGCTGTCTTTGTGTAAATGTAGGCAACCTTTGAGCATGCCTCCAAGATCAGGCCCTGCACGTGATTTAGGCAGCAGAGCGCCGATCTTCTCCCAGTTCATGGATCCCAGTTCATGGATCGCACCCTGCAGCCCAGACTTAGGTACCAAGCTCTCTGAGAAAGGGGGGCTTAGCACAACACCCCTCTTGTAGGTATCTCCTATTGGCTAGCTTAGGCAGCTCCCTTCCTACCTGTGCTGGCTTTGTGGATCTCATTCTAAGGTGCCCATCTCCCCCTATTCATTGTATAGGGAGCACAAGGCCGGTGCTACCATTAAGGCAAACTAGGCAGTTGCCTAGGGCGCCGAGATTTGGGGGCGCCAAAAAGCGGTGCCCCCAATTTTTTTTTTTACAGTGTTCCTGGGCTGGGCTGCCAGCGGCGCGCTGACACGTGCGGCTCAGACTCCCTCTCCCAGCGCAGCGGCCGCTCCATGCAATTATTGTCATTGCCGGCGGGGGCGGCGTGCTCGGGGAGGGGGCGTAGCAGAGGTGAGCTGAGGTGGGAAGCCCTGCGGCAGCTCCCCCCCGCCCTGAGGCACCCCCCCCCACGGCAGCTCCCCACCCCAGCTCATCTCTGCTACACCCCCTCCCCGAGCGCGCGGTCGCTGCTCCACTTCTCCCGCCTCCCAGGCTTGCAGCACCAATCAGCTGTTTGGCGCCGCAAGCCTGGGAGGGGAGGAGAATTAGAGCAGGGGCGGCGTGCTCGGGGAGGAGGCGGAGCAGAGGTGAGCTGGGGTGGGGAGCTGCCGCACAGCTCCCCAGGGGTTGGGGGAGCTGCCACGGGGGGGGCGCCTCAGGGCAGGGGGGGGAGCTGCCACGGGGGGGGCGCCTCAGGGCAGAGGGGGGGCGGGGAGCTTGTTGCAGGGCTGGGGGGGGGCGCAAAGTGAAAGTTTCGCCTAGGTCGTGAAACTTCCTTGCACCACCCTGAGGGGCCTAGGCACATAAGTTAGGCTTTGTGGATCACAGTCTTCTTCCTGTAATTTTCCTAGGAGCCTGAAAGCCAGGCATTGTGATACTGAGTGTCACAGGGCTTAAGTCCCTTTGTGGATCCAGGTCTTACCCACTTGCATTGTCAGGCCAGCTGATCACAGTCTTGCCAAGGCCAAATGTTCCAAAACCAGGAGACAGCCTGAAAATGCATATGCTTCTCTTAAAAACCACGAGTGTTTTGTTTTTTAATAATACATTTTGAGTTCTTTCTATTTGCTGTGGAGTTTCTGAGCCTGTAGGATACACCAGAGTCATGCTTTCAAGCTTTTCTCTGCAACCACGAGGGCTAGAAACGTACTTGTTATTTTTAATGAAAGCTGAGAGCCACAGAAAATAACATGACTCCAGGAGCTAAGGCCTTAAGCAAAATACCAAATGGCAAATCCTGGTGTAAACTGTCACAGCTTCAGCTGAGGATCTGTCTCCGGATATCATGACTCATGATAAAATCATGATTTGGCAACACTGGTTAGGCTGAAATCTGGCCCTGTACAGAAGGCATCATGTAGGCCCGATATTAATGTGTAAGGGACAGATTTTCAAGCATTCAGCATCCACAAGAGGGGTCAGATTTCCCAAAGAGCTTGGCACTCAGTGTGACTTTGTGCGGGTACTCTGGACTAAGGTGAAGATCACCCTTAGCAATCAGTGGTTACCACAGTTCTTAGGGGATAATTTTGTAAGAGATCTCATGCTTTGTCCTTAAGTGACTCAAAAGCCACGAGGCAGGACTGTCGCTGCAGCACCTGCCTTGGAGCAACAGGGAACTAAGAAAGTTTCATCTGAGATTGCTGCCACTTTTAGAGGAAATTAATATTAGCAGTTTCCACTTTTTTTCCCATCTGTAATTAGCAAGATAAGGGAGCTGGGATTTGGCAAGGAGACCAGCTAGTCTCAATCCAATAACTCTGCAATCTAGGATGAAGAAGCAGTGCTACTCATTTGACTAACAAGAGGCTCTCACGGTGAGCATTTTTTAGCACTCTAAATGAAGTGTCATTGAACTGATTCTGAAACCCAGTGATTTGTATCGAACTACTGAAAATGTCCCTTGCGCATAACAGAGTCAAGGAATTAATGTACCCTAGCCCAAGTCCTCCACAACCAAAACACAAGTTCGGTCTTAAATAGAGATAGAGCAAATTGATTCAGATGAATAAAATAGACATATTTTGCCCTATCATGCCCTTTTCATTCAGGGAACTCAACATGATTTACAGACAGTATCTATCTATCTACCTATCTATCCCCATACACCCCCTCTTCTATCTATCTATCTATCTATCTATCTATCTATCTATCTATCTATCTATCTATCTATCTATCTATCTATCTATCTTTTACGCTGCTCCCATCCATCTGATATCTGGGCATGCTCTATAAGTATTATTATTACAGCTGGGCAGGAAATGGTTTTCCCATCCCTCAAATATTTTTGAGGGTTCTAAAATTTTTCCCATCTAAAACTGGGACGTAAAGTTGAAATCTTGAAAATATTCACGCACCAAAACACCAACTTTTGTTTGGGTTCAAAAGATTTTGTTTCAATCATTTCAAAATTTTCCATTTTGATGTTGTCCTTTCCCCTCTTTTGTTAACGCTTTTTCAGTCCAATTAGCTTAGACTTTGAAACAAAACATCGTTTCCAGTCAGAAAGTCGGAATTTTTCATTTAGAAAACATCGAAACAAAATGTTCTGACAGTTTTGAAATTCAGGCGGGAAATTCATGGAACCTGATCCTGTATCATGAACCATTTCAAGTTCAATTAATCGACATTTTTGACCACAAAAAATTAATTGAAAAATTCCTAACCAGCTTTGATTAGTAGCCCCATGTTTGTAGAAGGTTAAACTCAGGAACACAAAGAGTTAAGCAAATTGTTCTCAGTCATGTTCCAAGTCACTGGATACCACTTATGGTATCCATCCATTCATGTATAGTATCCATCCATCCATTAATTATCTATCTATCATAAATGGATCACTCTGTCTCATCCATCTATCACTCTACTTACGCACCCTCATCACCACATTATCTGAGCACCCTTGACAATCCCTCCACACCCTTCCATCCCTCCCCTGCAGTCCCACCCTGCAGAGTATCTGACCTGTGTCTACAGACAAAAGTCACAGTTGGTAAGAAGGCAGCTGCGATGCAATATCTTTTGTTGTTGCTGTTGCTTTACTGGGGTCTTTTGAGTGCAGCCAATTGAGCCGGGAGGTTTATGGAAAGCGGCTGATGTTTTAGAGTCTTTCCCCACTTATCTATCTACATTATGGGACACTGGGTGTTTCAGGCGTATATTCTTGAGATTATAAGGGAGCTGACATGTAATCAGCTAGTCTAAATATTTCAGAAATAATAACCTTCCCTTTTTTCCTTCAGTAACTAGCTTATTATTCTATTCCACTCAGTTCCTTAGGGGGCTTAGAGTCCTTGTTAGAGCTAGGTAATTCCTTTATCACTTCCAGGCTGTCTATTAGATCCAAACCTCTCTAAATCTTTCCCCTTAATTATTTTTGCACTCACTCTCTCTTTTCTTATTATTAGTTTTGAGCTGGAGGTTCATTCAGTAGGTCTTGGCAGTTCCCAGTGCAAGCACACTTCAGCCACTATCAATCACTCCCCAGCACAGAGCTCCAAACGGAGCCCTGCTCAATATTCCCACGTCTCTCGGTTCCCCAGGAGGCTTGAGTCGGATCTCAGTTACCCCGGTGTGAAGCAGGAATAGCTCAGCAGAAAACAGCGGTGTGACAACAGGATAAACTCAATCGTCCCCCTCTGGCCTGGCCCCAGGCTATGTCAGAGGGCTACCATTTGCCATTGTTCAGAGCCTGGGTTGGATGGACAGATGGACGTACAGATAGATAGGTAGATTAGATGATGATTAGATAGATATTGTGTCCAATTCTGGGTACCACACTTCAGGAAAGATGTGGACAAATTGGAGAGAGTCCGGGAGACAGAAACAAAATGATTAAAGGTCTAGACCTACGAGAAAAGAAATGGGTTTGTTTAATCCAGAGAAGACTGAGGGGGGACGTGATAATAATCTTCAAGCACATCAAAGGTTGTTATAAAGAGGAGAGTGATAAATTGTTCTTATCCACTGAGGACAGGACAAGAAGCAATGGGCTTAAATTGCAGCAAGGGCGGTTTAGGTTGGACATTAGGAAAAAACTTCCTAACTGTCAGGGTGGTTAAGCTGTGGAATAAATTACTTAGGGCGGTTGTGGAATCTCCATCATTGGAGGTTTGTAAGAGCAGGTTAGACAAACACCGGTCAGGGATGGTCTAGATAATACTTAGCCCTCCCTCAGTGCAGGGGACTGGACTAGATGACCTCTCAAGGTCCCTTCCAGTCCTACATTTCTATGATTCGGTGATAGCCCTTAGATAGCCATTGCATGGCTGCGGATGGGTGGGTGGGTAGGTAGAGCCGCTGTTTTAATCTCACTGTTTGGACTACAGGCAAAGAATACAAGGTGAGGGACAAAGTCAGGTAATCACCCCATAAGCCCCCCACTCTTCTTAGGTCTGCTTCAATGGCCATTGACGGTATCGGGAGCCTGTTAAGTAAACGATTCCATCCCCTTCTGCAAGGTTTCAGGGCAGGTGGACCCAGCAGAGCACTCGCTGAGCGCACAGGCAGGAACGCAAAGGCGCATGTCCAGGAATTTCGGATGATTTCCTGGAAGTGCAGCTCGGCAGCCTAGGACAGAGAGCAGTCATTTCTGTATGGTTTTGCATGCAGCCTTTGGCACAGTGGCTAACTCACCCAGTGCATTCTCCAGTCTTTGGGGAGCCTCTCCAGCAGGACTAGGGGCTCTCTGAATGTACGTTTCTATTTTATTGCATGCCATTCCATTCAAGTTCTAACCCTGCCCATCACCCTGGTATCGGAGTACCTTCCTGGAAGACGCTAAGGGACGTGACTAGCATCTGTCAAACATGGCTCTTTCCTTCTTTCTCTCTTCTTCGCCCCAGTCATCCCATGACTAGATTCAGGCACTTTGTTAAGTGTTATTTATTGATTCCTTGCAGTGCGATAGCATCTAGAGGACCCTATTGTGCTCGGTGCTGCACAAACATACAGGAATAAAGTGCCCCCGCCCTGCGGAGCTGATGTTCTTATTCCAGACAAGCTGTAACAAATAGGGGGATAACGTGCAAACGGAGGGGGCAAAGGAGAGAGGACACAGATAGCAGTGCGAGCAATATGTGATTACAAAACCCAGATGTGTAGAGTTTGCTGGTGTGGGGCCACTCAAAGACTTTAATCCCCTTATAGTTTTATGACCCAGATAAGCCAGAAATATTGTTGAGGTGTACAGCGAATGGGGCAGTTCAGCATATTCAGTACTGCACTGAATACAGGGGAAGGATTGTCTAGTGGTTAGCACTCTGACCTAGGAAGTGGGAGTCCCAGGTTTGAATTCCTTCTCTGCCACTGACTTCCTGTGGGACCTTGGGCAAAGCACTTAGCCACCCTGTGCCTCAATTTCCCATCTCTACAATGGGGATAAACCGCACTGCTTGATGAATGTATGGACAGGATTATATGGCGGGGTTGCCTGCTGTGATAGGAGGGGACCAGACTTAATGACCCAGGCTATTCTTTTTCCAGTTTAACTTCTGTTCCCTCTGCCTTTGCAGTGTTTTCAAATGTCCAGCATTTTGATCACCTGACTCAGGTGAAATTCCTGTCGCCACCTTCCCCCCGCCCCGTCCCCCAGCTCGGCACAGTTTCTGTGCACAGTACAAGCCGTTTGGAGCGCTAGCCCTGTCTCTGGGTCAGGCAGACACTGTCAGGTGGTCCCCTTTCCTTGCATGTCCAGTGATGTAACAGTTCCACAAACTTCACTCTGTCCTATCAGGGAGCTTCTCTGTGTAACAGACAGCAAGAGGGGAGGAGTTTCACATCCTCGCTCCCCCAGTGGTTCCTGGTGGGAATGAAACACCTTTTGCCACTTGGTTTAATTTCTCTTTCTCTGGTTTTATGATCCACGTGCTTTGCGGGGTTTGTGCTTGGATGCAGGTGTGCGTGTATGTAGCCCCATTGAGAAAAATTGGGGGCCCCAGTATATCCCACCCTCTTCCACTTCATCCCAGTTCCAGATATTTGGGGGGGGTCTCTGAGCTCAGGACCCCAAGAGAGTTGTCCCCCTTTTCCCTCCATCTCGTCAGCTTTGTGTGTGTCTCTGTGCATGAAACGTGTGTTTGGTGAAATAAACAGTTCAGTGGGCAAGAAGAAAAACCCAACTGTATTTTCTGACCGTGGGTTTCCGGGTTGGTCGCATAGCGATTTCTGACAGCGTGACATTTTCATTCCAACTGCCAACCCATTCGCCCGAAATTGCCGTTTGGCAGCCAAACTCGCTCTCCTGCTGGAGGAAGTCACACGAGTAATTCATTGCTTGCCCCAGTCAGTTGTGCCCGTTGGTTCATAATATTGATTTTGTCTTTTGGCTCCTTGGAAACGCTGCTGAAAGCATTACACGCCGGAGCCAGACCGTCAGCCGGCGTAATCAGCATAGCTCCACCAAGGTCAATGCAGTTACGCTGATTTCGACCAGCTGGGGGGTCTGTCCCATTGTGCTCCCATAATATTTGGAGTCACGCCATGGAAGAGAGGGTACATTTGCAGATATACAGGTGCTGTAACAGAATGAGGGGTGGTGGTTGTATCTTGAAACTCAGAGCTGGTTTTAAAGCAGTCATCCAGTTCTGTACCGCTAGACTTAGACATACAAATCGCACCACTAACTGAAGTATGCCACAAACACCTTTTAAGAACATAAGAAAGGCCCTACTGGGTCAGACCAATGGTCCATCTAGCCCAGTATCCTGTCTTCCAACAGTGGCCAATGCCAGGTGCCCCAGAGGGAATGAACAGAACAGGTAATCATCCCTTTTCGCCCATTCCCACCTTCTGGCAAACAGAGGCTAGGGACACCATCCCTATCCACCCTGGCTAATAGCCATTGATGGACCTATCCTCCATGAACTTTTCTAGTTCTTTTTTGAACCCTATTAGTGTCTTGGCCTTCACAACATCCTCTGGCAAGGAGTTCCACAGGTCGACCGTGCGTTGTGTGAAAAAATGCTTCCTTTTGTTTGTTTTAAACCTGCTGCCTATTCATTTCATTTGCTGACCCCTAGCTCTTGTATTATGAGAAGGAGTAAATAACACTTCCTTATTTACTTTCTCCACACCAGTCATGATTTTATAGAGCTCTGTCATATCCCCCCTTAGTCGTCTCTTTTCCAAGCTGAAAAGTCCCAATCTTATTAATCTCCACTCATACGGAAGCTGTTCCATATCCCCGACAGGCAGCTCACGCTGTTGTGCAACTAAGGCCCCTGATCCAAAGGACATTATTTCTGAAAACTCGTGACGATCGGGGGAGGTCCTGGATGATTGGAAAATGGAAAATATAGTGCACAACTTTAATAAAGGGAAGAAGGAGAACCCGGGGAACTACACACTGGTCAGCCACACCTCAATTCCTGGAAAAATCATGGAGCAGGTTCTCAAGGAAACCATTTTGAAGCACTTGGAGGAGAGGAAGGTGATTAGGAACAGTCAACATGGATTCACCAAGGGCAAGTCATGCCTGACCAACCTGATTGCCTTCTGTGATGAGATAACTGGCTCTGTGAATGTGAGGAAAGTGGTGGATGTGATATATCCTGATTTTAGCAAAGCTTTTGATACAGTCTCCCACAGTATTCTTGCCAGCAATTTAAAGAAGTATGGATTGGATGCATGGACTATAAGGTGGATAGAAAGCTGGCTAGATAGTCAGGCTCAACAGGTAGTGATCAGCGGCTCGATTCTGGTTGGCAGCTGGTATCAAGCAGAGTGTCCCAGGGATCGGTCCTTGGGCTAGTTTTGTTCAACATCTTTATTAATGATCTGGACAATGGGATAGATTGCACCCTCAGCAAGTTCATGGATGACTCTAAGCTGGGGAGAGAGGTAGAAATGCTGGAGGGTAGGGATAGGGTCCAGAGTGACCTCGACAAATTGGACAATTGGGCCAAAAGAAATCTGATGAGGTTCAACAAGGACAAGTGCAGAGTCCTGCACTTAGGAAGGAAGAATCCCATGCACTGCTACAGGCTGGGGTCCGACTGGCTAAGCGGCAGTTCTGCAGAAAAGGACCTAGGGGTTACGGTGGACAAGAAGCTGGATATGAGTCAGCAGTGTGCCCTTGTTGCCAAGAAGGCTAACGGCATATTGGGCTGCATTAGTAGGAGCATTGCCAGCAGATCGAGGGAAGTGATTATTCCCCTCTATTTGGCACTGGTGAGGCCACATCTGCAGTATTGCATCCAGTTTTGGGCCCCCCACTACAGAAAGGATGTGGACAAATTGGATAGAGTCCAGAGGAGGGCAACAAAAATTATCAGGGGGCTAGGGCACATGACTTACAAGGAGAGGCTGAGGGAACTGGGCTTGTTTAGTCTGCAGAAGAGAAGAGTGAGGGGGGATTTGAGAGCAGCCTTCAACTACCTGAAGAGGGGTTCCAAAGAGGATGGAGCTGGGCTGTTCTCAGTGGTGGCAGATGGCAGAACAAGGACCAATGGTCTCAAGTTGCAATGGGGAAGGTCTAGGTTGGATATTAGGAAAAACTATTTCACTAGGAGGGTGGTGAAGCACTGGAATGGGTTACCTAGGGAGGTGGTGGAATCTCCATCCTTAGAGGTTTTTAAGGCCCGGCTTGACAAAGCCCTGGCTGGGATGATTTAGTTGGGGATTAGTCCTGCTTTGAGCCGGGGGTTGGACTAGATGACCTCCTGACGTCTCTTCCAACCCTAATCTTCTATGATTCTATGATTCTTCTAAGTCAGTGGAAAGACTCCCACTGACTTCAAGGAGCTTTGGCTCATGCCCTGCATGATCAGAACCAGGCAAAGGGCTTCCCCTGGAACTTCAGTCTGTGAGTTGGGTAATTCCTTACACCCTCCTGATCAGTCAAGCCCTGGCTCCTGCATAGTTTTGCTGGAGGGAGGGGGAATCACCGATGCACCATTTCATCCAACACAGGAATGCAGGGGCAAGATTAGAAAGGCAAAGGCACAAAATGAGCTCAAACTAGCTATAGGAAAAGAGGGAAACAAGAAGACTTTTTATCAATACATTAGAAGCAAGAGGAAGACCAAACACAGGGTAGGCCCACTGCTCAGTGAAGAGGGAGAAACAGTAACAGGAAACTTGGAAATGGCAGAGATGCTTAATGACTTCTTTGTTTCGGTCTTCACCGAGAAGTCTGAAGGAATGCCTAACATAGTGAATGCTAATGGGAAGGGGGTAGGTTTAGCAGATAAAATAAAAAAAGAACAAGTTAAAAATCACTTAGAAAAGTTAGGTGCCTGCAAGTCACCAGGGCCTGATGAAATGCATCCTAGAATACTCAAGGAGCTAATAGAGGAGGTATCTGAGCCTCTAGCTATTATCTTTAGAAAATCATGGGAGACGGGAAAGATTCCAGAAGACTGGAAAAGGGCAAATATAGTGCCCATCTATAAAAAGGGAAATAAAAACAACCCAGGAAACTACAGACCAGTTAGTTTAACTTCTGTGCCAGGGAAGATAATGGAGCAAGTAATTAAGGAAATCATCTGCAAACACTTGGAAGGTGGTAAGGTGATAGGGAACAGCCAGCATGGATTTGTAAAGAACAAATCATGTCAAACCAATCTGATAGCTTTCTTCGATAGGATAACGAGTCTTGTGAATAAGGGAAAAGCTGTGGATGTGGTATACCTAGACTTTAGTAAGGCATTTGATACGGTCTCGCATGATATTCTTATCGATAAACTAGGCAAATACAATTTAGATAGGGCTACTATAAGGTGGGTGCATAACTGGCTGGATAACCGTACTCAGAGAGTTGTTATTAATGGTTCCCAATCCTGCTGGAAAGGCCTAACGAGTGGGGTTCCGCAGGGGTCTGTTTTGGGACCGGCTCTGTTCAATATCTTCATTAACGACTTAGATATTGGCATAGAAAGTACGCTTATTAAGTTTGCGGATGATACCAAACTGGGAGGGATTGCAACTGCTTTGGAGGACAGGGTCATAATTCAAAATGATCTGGACAAATTGGAGAAATGGTCTGAGTTAAACAGGATGAAGTTTAATAAAGACAAATGCAAAGTGCTCCACTTAGGAAGAAAAAATCAGTTTCACACATACAGAATGGGAAGAGACTGTCTAGGAAGGAGTACGGCAGAAAGGGATCTAGGGGTTATAGTGGACCACAAGCTAAATATGAGTCAACAGTGTGATGCTGTTGCAAAAAAAGCAAACATGATTCTGGGATGTATTAACAGGTGTGTTGTGAGCAAGACGCGAGAAGTCATTCTTCCGCTCTACTCTGCTCTGGTTAGGCCTCAGCTGGAGTATTGCGTCCAGTTCTGGGCACCGCATTTCAAGAAAGATGTGGAGAAATTGGAAAGGTCCAGAGAAGAGCAACAAGAATGATTAAAGGTCTTGAGAACATGACCTATGAAGGAAGGCTGAAAGAATTGGGTTTGTTTAGTTTGGAAAAGAGAAGACTGAGAGGGGACATGATAGCAGTTTTCAGGTATCTAAAAGGGTGTCATAAGGAGGAGGGAGAAAACTTGTTCACCTTAGCCTCTAAGGATAGAACAAGAAGCAATGGGCTTAAACTGCAGCAAGGGAGGTCTAGGTTGGACATTAGGAAAAAGTTCCTAACTGTCAGGGTGGTTAAACACTGGAATAAATTGCCTAGGGAGGTTGTGGAATCTCCATCTCTGGAGATATTTAAGAGTAGGTTAGATAAATGTCTATCAGGGATGGTCTAGACAGTATTTGGTCCTGCCATGCGGGCAGGGGACTGGACTCGATGACCTCTCGAGGTCCCTTCCAGTCCTAGAATCTATGAATCTATGAATCCCTTGCACTTGTGCAAAATAAAGTTATCCAACAAGAGTTCTATGAGTGAGGCATTTCTCAAAGCAGAGACGCTGCCTTTCTCACCGTGAGTCTCCCCCGCCCAACCCCAGGGCAGGGTTTAGGGCCCCAGGCTGCAAGCTCATCTGTCTCAGAACCTCCCTTGACTTTGATTGGAGCTTTGAGCAAAGAAAGCTCATGGAATCAGAGCCCGTGATATGCGTATCTCCAAGCACTTAAGTCTATTGAGAGTCTGTTTTTTCAAGAAAACCCTCTGCACTGTGGCTGCTGCACTTTTCTGAAATTCTAGCCCTAAGAATCACAATGGGAGCTGGTGGGCACTGAGACATTGGAAAAGCTGACCCCATGTGTGAGTGCTGAGTATTTAGTTACCTGGCCCTGTGACCAATCAGAAAACAGTATTGCCCCCTTTCCACTGGGGTGGAAACGGGGTTACAGAGGGGTTCAGGCCAATGGCTAACATTTTAAAACTTGTGTCCCTACAGTTAGAATCTAAATCCATACTTACACACTAAATAAGTGGCCTGATTTTCAGACCTACAAGTAATACACGTTCAAAATAGAAAGTCTGCCGTAGTTTCCCATGCAACGTTAGAAATACTCCCTGCATCCCATAATACACTTCTCTATCCTCTCAGCCCTTAACTTTCCTTGGGCTTCAGTCTGAGCTAGTGCATTTTCCTGGTGAAAATATTGGATGGGCTCCGTCATGCCATTTAAGTGCTGATGACAGATACGTTATTGAGTGATGGCCCTCCAAGTCATGTCGCTCCCACCTCTATTTTCCATGTGTGCTTCTGTGGACACTGTAGCATGCCTCAAATCTCAGACAACTACACTTTCCCACAGCATACGCTTCTTACATGGAAACCAGGGATACTCAGACCTCAGTGCTTCTGGAGCCAAATTAGCGATCAACATTCCCCAAAAGAGCCACAGTCGTGTGAACTCATCGTTTCACTGACTATGGCACTATTCATATTTAAACACTATGACAGGGGTAATATTTAGTTATATATCTATATAATTATCACAGCAAATAAGTTCATAACTTAGTGCAAGTTGATAACTTAATGGGTTAATAACATGGTAAAAGCATCCTGATTGGTTAATAACTTAGATTGGTTAATAATTAAATCACGCAGTGTTTTAATATCGTGTGCTGCGAAGAGCTGCAGGAGACACGTTAATGAGCCACTTGCAGCTCACAATATCTTTGCTAAAGCCCCCAGGATCAGTAGGCACACTGCCTACAGACTGGGCTGTTATGGTGAGTGATGGAGGTTCTCTCACACACAGAGAGCCAGTTGCACTCGTGTAACTCTGGTGTGAGTGAGAGGAGAATCGAGTCCAAAGAACACAGGAATGGCCAGGTCAGCTCTGGCCCAAGATCCAGCTGGTGCCACATCTTGTCTATGAGTGCGGAAGGTGGGCAGTTATGGACTAATCCTCCCATAGGGGAAGTCTCTTCCCAGCTCCCCTCAGTTGGAGGGGATGGTTTTCTCTGAGTATCATGCTGGCTCTAGATACCCCGTACATACTGAGATATTACTGCTACCTTGGCATGGGTTTCTGAGGCTCTAAACATCAGCCACCATCCCACACACTCCCTATGCTGCGTGGTCCGTCAGATCCTGGGCTCAGTACACACGCTGCTGTCACAAATTTGGGGCCTCCTAGGACTTCTCAGGGGTCGCTCCGCCACACATCGTAGTTGCCTGAAAAGTCATGGTCACAGCAGACGAGGAACCCAGATCCTCCTGTTCCAATAGACAAGCATGTCTGGTGCAGTGGCTAGAGCAGTGGTCTGGCACTCGGAGGTGTAGTCCCTTTTCTGACTGCAACTCACTTCCTCTCTCTGTACTTCTATTTCTCCTCCACCCTTTGTCTGGTTTCACTATTTAGACCAGTGGTTCTCAAACTAGGGCCGCCGCTTGTTCAGGGAAAGCCCGTGGCGGGCCAGGCCGGTTTATTTACCTGCCGATTGCAGCTCCCACTGGCCGCGGTTCACTGCTCCAGGCCAATGGGGGCTGCAGGAAGCGGCGCGGGCCGAGGGACGAGGGACGTGCTGGCCGCCCTTCCTGCAGCCCCCATTGGCCTGGAGCGGCGAACCGCGGCCAGTGGGAGCCGCGATCGGCCGAACCTGCGGACGCGGCAGGTAAACAAACCGGCCCGGCCCGGCCCGCCAAGGACTTTCCCGGAAAAAGCGGCGGCCCTAGTTTGAGAACCACTGATTTAGACCATAAGCTCTTTCAGACAGGGACAGGTTCTTGCTCTGAGTTTGTACAGCACCTAGCACTCTGGTGCCTCATTCCTGGTTTAACACTATACAGTAATAGAAATAATTAGCAAGAACATTTTTTTTAACTTAAAGAGAATCTCCATTAACCATTAGCTGTGCGGGGCACATGGCAACAGCGGAGCAGTTTTGATTTTATCCATCAGAGGGCAAGTGGCAGTCACTGCATAAAAGGGCTGTATACTGCACGCACCTCATTTTCTGATCATCAGTGCACTCGTGCCTGTAGTTTCAGGGTTGAAGATGGCTTATAAAGTGTTCTCATAGGCACTGTATAAAAACATGTACAGTGTGGTGTAGTGATTTTTGCTAGGGGTTTTCTAGGGTGACCAGACCTATTAGGGGCTTTGTCTTATGTACGCAGCGATGCCACCTTCCCCCCCCCCCCCGGAAAAAAAAAGTGTCCCGATTTTTCACACTTGCTCTCTGGTCACCCTAGGTGTTTCTAAGGGCCATTATTCCTTCTATACCACTCAGATGCTTCCTAAAGACCATCATCCTTCCTAGATTTCCTTCCCTGGCCAGAACATCACCCTTTCCCCCCCGCCTTCCCACAGGTTTATTATAATCCTTTCAGTGGCTCTGCAAACGCTACTGTGAAGGGAGAGATTAATTGAATAATAATGAAATGATTAAAATTTAAAGTCTAATTTTCTCCTTCCCATCCATCTCTGCCAGCGTGGTCCATCGTCAGGGAATCTCTAATGAGAGCAACCAGAGCCCAGAGAGAGGGGCACATTTGTCTGCAGTGCCTGGGGCCATGCTGAGGGCCGTGTGTCGGAGCAAGGCACGCTTTTTTCCTTTTCTGGCTATCAGGCCCAGAAGGATCTGTTGCCTTCACAGGGTAGGGACTGAGCTCCTGAGCTGTCTGGGGAGACCACTGAGATCACCCGTTCTGCCCTCCTTTACAAATTGGTTACAGTGCATGTGGCATGTAGGAGAAACAGGGGGAACTCACACGGAGTTTCCTAAGCCATCATATGAAATCCAGGCCAGTTTGGTCCCTTTCCCTTAGGGTAGATCATCAGGTCATGCAGGGTGGAACAGGAGGATAGATCTCAACATGCCAGCCAAGGAGGATGGGACTGCGCTTACCCAAGACAAGGACGGGACGGTGAGCTCCCTTATTTGAACTCCTGAACAGGGCCGCCCAGAATGGGGGGCAAGTGGGGCAATTTGCCCCAGGCCCCGGACCCCACGAGAGTTTTCAGGGGCCCCCATGAGAGTATTTGGCGGGTCTTCGGTGGCAGGTCCTGAATGCCGCCGAACACACCTGGAGCCAGTGAAGGACCCACTGCCAAAGACCCGGAGCTTCTTCCGCTCCAGGTCTTCGGCGGTAATTCGGCGGCGAGTGCTCCTTCCTCTCCGGGTCTTTGGCGGCAGTTCGGCGGCAGGTCCTTCACTCCAGGACCCGCCGCCAAAGTGCCCCGAAGACCCGGAGCAGAAGGACCACCGCCGCCAAAGACCCCAGGCCTCCTGAATCCTCTGGGCGGCCCTGCCCCTGAATAGGAAGATGGGATGGGACTTATACTCCCTCCTGGCTCTGAAAGGATTAAATGGAGCGGGTCTAAGGCCACTTACACTACCTGGCTGCACCTGGAGGGTGGGCCAGGCTTAATTCAAGATGAAGCCCAGCTGAGGAAGGAGCCGGGGGGGTGACTACAAAGAAAGGAAGCACAGATTAGAAGGAGGCTGCAGGGAGATGGGAGAGCTCTGCCATCCCTCTCGTATCCCTAGAGCGTGGTGAGCCTGGCAGGGTCAAAGAGGAGGCCCTGGGAACTACTTCCGAGTAGAGAAGTCTGGCAGGAGGCCCGGAGAGACCCAGAGCAGTTGCTGGGGGTGAGCCGTGATAAAAGGGTGGGATCTGGGGAGAGAGGCACTCAGTGGAGGAACAGAGCAAGGGAACTTCACAGAGAAGAGAGGTCAAGCCTGAAGAGGGCAGGAGTTGGTACTTTTAGTGTGGGATTTGTTGGGGGGGATGCCAGGGGAGAGCCCTGGGTGTCCTGGGCCAGAGAGAAGGGGGAGCTTAGAGAGGCTGTGTGAGAGGCTTGCTGACCCCCACAGTAGGCAGAAGTCCAGGGAGGCAGCAACAAAGAGTCTGACGGGTCCCTGGTCTGGAACCCAGTGTAACAGCAGGGCCTGGGTTGCCTCAGCCAGACACCGGGGAAGGTGGCATGAAGCACCTGACATAAGGGAATGAGAACTTCTGAAAGCCCTGAGACAAGGGTGTAAGTACCGCAGGGCCCAGAGCCAGAGGCTGGAGACGCGGCGGAAGGATGTCGGCCTGGCCGTTGGTTGTGTTGGACTCTCTGTTACCCCGGAAGGACGGGAACTCAAATGTAGAGTTGCGAGAAGAGGCAGGGGCCGGAACGACCATCAATGGGGGACGCCAGAGCTGCTATGCCAAGCCCAGCCATGAGAGGGCGAGCCTGGGATGTGAAAACCCTTCCACAGAAGACAAAGTCCCGCCACCACCTTGCTGCGCTGCTGAGGTGGTGACACCGATTGAGAGAGCAGGAGCTGCAAAATCCTGGGTGGGGCGTAGGCAGAAATGGGTGAGGAGTGAGAGGCGCCCTGGTTCCGCCTCCCACAAGTCACCTGCTAACAGTGCTGGAGACAGGCAGCTCTGATGCCTGGATGGCAGATATTCCCACAGGGTCTCCAGGCCATCTGAACACAAGGGGGTAGGGCGTGTCAAGAGAAAACTCAGTCTCCAAAGGGTCCAGCCCCGATATTTATTGACTGAAGCTGTGAGGAGTTCAGAGAGGATTTGGATAAGCATCAAAGGGGAGAGTTTCATGGGTGCCTAAGAGAATTAGACACTCAACGCCCATTGAAATTCATTGGGAATCGGGGCGCATAAATCCCATAGGCACTTCTGAGACTCTCACCTGGAAACTTTTGAGATTTGGAAATGGGAGTTTGTCCTCATGCTTGTGCCTGGGGCATCTCAGTTTGGGTCAACTAAGGCACAGAAAAATTATTACATCGAGTGTAAGCTCTTTGGGGCAGGGATCATCTTTTTGTTTGTGTTTGGCCAGTCCCTAGCGCAACGGGGGCTCCTAGACGCTACAGTGGTAAATAATAACATGATTTTCCTGAGGTTCCCCTGCAAACCACTGGTAGAGTCAGGAACAGAACCCAGGAGTCCTGACTCTCCGCCTCCTGCTTTAACCACCTGCCTCCTGGCAGTCAAGTCAGGAAATATAGGGCTAAAGCAAGGGGGAAATTAAGCTCTTCCCTGTGCTGCAGCCATCCCAGAGAGACGGCCTTTCTTCTTCCCAGCAAACACCGTCCCCAGACGCTGCTTGCGAGCTGACTCCAGCATACATTTGTTATCAGCCTTTCCAGATCCGAGCCTTCTAATGTCTCTTTCCGATTAGTTGAGAACAGTTTAGTGCTTTGCCGCCTTCAGTGCGAAATGGATTTTCCCTGGGGAGGAGGGAAGCAGCGAGGGGGTAACCCCTGTGTGGCTATAATTGAAAATAAAATCTGTGTCATGGTCAGGGTGCATTCTGCACCAGCCATGTGGGGAGGAGACATCAGGCAGCATCGTCCAACTCGTAATGCACCATGCAATTAACATCTCCAGCGGTATTGGCCCTCCATTGTGCAAGGTAAATACACTGCCAGGGAAGCGTTGCCAGTGGGGCTGGAGCGCCAGTGTGAGTGAGTTCCAATCACAGGGTCACCAGTTAACGAGCCTGCAGGCAGGGTAATTCTTCCTAATTTGTTTCAGTGCCCACAGCCACTCATTATAAACCCATTCCGCAGCCTCTCTCAGCCAGAGAACAGCTCGGCTGCAAGCCTGGGAGATATTGCCTGAGACCCAGAAAAGCGCACACGGGCTACCGAGAAGGTGTGCGAGGGGTTGCAGCTGATTTCCCTTGGGATCCCAGCATGGTTGTCCACGTGATCAAGTGCAGCACAGCAGGCACAAGGCACAGGGCCTGGTTCTGAGTTACTCCATCGCTGTGCTGGCAGAGGAGTGCTGTCAAGCCACCGGCTGTTGCACCCGCTATGTTCTCGGGCTGTGTGGGGCTTCCCTGGCCCCTGGGGTCAGTTACAGCAGGCTCAGGGCTGTTTTACTTTACACGCCATATCCTGTGGCTGCTGATGGGCCCTGGGAATCAGAGATGAAATCCAGCACAATGTGCTATGTCTTCATCCCCCCAGCTCTGGGCAACCTTGACTTGGTCCCTACGACGGGGTCTAGGAGCAGGTCTTTGACATGAATTGTTTGGTCGTATCTAGTACAAGTACCTAGACCTAGAAAAGATAAAATCCTCACTGATAACGTTTGCAGATGACACAAAAATTGGGGGGAGTGGTAAATAATTAAGAGGACAGGGCACTGATCTCCAGCAATCAGGAGTACTTGGAAAGCTGGGCACAAGCAACCAATATGTTTTAAGACAGCTAAATGTAAATGTCAGGTTTGTAAATGTGTACATCTAGGAATAAAGAACATCAGCCATACTTACAGGATGGGGAACTCTAGCCCAGGAAACAGTGACTTTGAAAAAGGCTCCGGGGTCATGGTGGCTAATCAGGAGCTACCAGTGTGAGACTGTGGCCAAAAGGGCTAATACAATCCTAGGATGCATCAACATGGAGATATACCTTGTCTTGCATCTGAAGAAGTGAGGTTCTTACCCACGAAAGCTTATGCTCCCAATACTTCTGTTAGTCTTAAAGGTGCCACAGGACCCTCTGTTGCTTTTTACAGATTCAGACTAACACGGCTACCCCTCTGATACATGGAGATATACCTGTCTCTTAGAGCTGGAAGGGACCTTGAAAGGTCATTGAGTCTAGTCCCCTGTCTTCACAGCAGGACCAAGTACTGTCCCTGACAGATTTTTTGCCCCAGATCCCTAAATGGCCCCCTTGAGGATTGAACTCACAACCCTGGATTTAGCAGGCCAATGCTCAAACCACTGAGCTATCCCTCACACCTCTTGGGAAGGAGTAGAGAGGTTATTTTACCTCTATTGGCCATTCGTCCAATCACTGCTGGAATCCTGTGTCCAATTCCGGTGTCGACAATTCAAGAAGGATGTTGATAAATTGGAGAGGGTTCAGAAAAGAGCCAGGAGAATGATTACAGAATTAGAAAACCTGCCTTATCGTGATAGACCCAAGGAGCTCAATCTATGTAGATGGTTAACGGGTGATTTGATTACAGTCTATAAGTATCTACAGGGGGAACAAATATTTATTAATGGGCTCTTCGATCTAGCAGAGAAAGATGCAACACGATCCAATGGCTGGAAGTTGAGCTAGACAAAGTCAGACTAGAAAGAAGGTGTACATTTTTAACAGCGAGCGTAATTAACCATTGGACCAATTTACCAAGGGACGTGGTGGATCCTTCATCACTGTCAATTTTTAAATTAAGATTCAATGTATTTTTTCTAAAAGACTTGCTCTAGGAATTATTTTAGGGATGTTCTCTGGCCTCTGTTACATAGGAGGTCAGACAAGATGATCACAATGTTCCCTTCTGGCCTTAGAACCTATGAATCTCCGAATGCAAGAATCTGTCATTGAACAGGTCTGTTAGAAACACTGCAAAGCAGCGTTCCCTACAGGGTGAGGCTGGGCAAGGCAGAGCGTAAGTGTGTCTGCAGAGACAGTGTGTCCCTGCATGCTGAAAAAAGCCATAAGGGCCATAAATACTTCTTTCCAGTGGACAAAATTCCCTGGGGACCAGCATGAGGCCTACATGCTTTTGATGTGTTATAATTAGCCATATTTTGAGGACATAAGTGGGACCCAGGTGGTGTATTGCCTTACATTGGCCTCCTGCCCAAAGGTGAATTCAGCCTAGCTGCACAGCCGGATCTGGTGCTGGAAGATGAGGTTGGCTCAGTGTTGTTTTCTTTAGGTTCAGGTGAATTAAATTGTACCTCGAAGGCCATGTTTGCCCGTGGCTGGATTAAACAGAAAGTGATAAAAGGCTTGGGGGGGCCGCATTACGGGCATGCCAAATTCTCTCTGGCTTAGACATGTGCAGCTATGCTGACTTCCAGTGCTATGTTCCCCTTTATTTACACCAGTGGTGATCTTGCCATAGGTATGTTACTCTCCAATCTGCTAAAGGGCATAATAGCATTTTTATGGCTGGCCTGTCAGATTATATCCTACATTTTATAGCCCGGTGAATTATGTTAATAGCAAGTTATACGTTTAATTACCACCGGTTCTTCGCAAAGGGCTACACAGAAGATTGTTGTGGAGTGTGGGATTGATGAAACACACAACAGCTAGAGGTGAATGCTCTACTTAATAGAGGCGAATATAATTGAAATCATAGGGAAATTAATTTACGTGCATATAAGAGTAAAATAAGTACTGTCGAGTGGTTTCTTGCATTGTTCATACTCACAGTCTTACACTCTGCATACATAAAAACTCGTGGAGACCATTAGAAACAACGATGGAAGACGCAATCAGTGGAGCTCATCACAGAACTAGTCCGGATTCAGTTTACACCATCTCGGGGACCCGATAAACCCAAAATTTGGGGCAGAAATCCAAACCTTTTTTAACCCATCTCTTATGTAGCCCATATGGATACATGACCATATTTGCCCCTTTCTGCAACCATAATAAACCCTCTACCAGTCCATTATGCATATGTGGGATTCCCAGTGACCACAATCATACTTCCAATTGATGACATAAAGCAATTTGCATCAATCACTTCCTTAATACATCATATTTGTCAATGGAGTTTATCTCCATAGCGACTGTATTGCAAAAGCCGCCCCCAAATCCCGTTTCCAGAGTACTTATGCAATTAGGCTGTGCACCTGGTTTTCTAAAGCAAACTTGTTTGCCACACAGCACAAGAGTGTGCAATTTATGGCCTGCGGTTAACCCCTCAGGCCTACTTTGGCTAATCCCATTAATTAGGCCTGTTACATTAGGCCTCGCAATAAGCTACTATTAACGTATACAATAGCAAACCTAACATTTTTGTTTGTGAATTAAGTTCCCCTGCTTGCATTCAGCATTAGTTCACCATAATAACCATTAGAATCATACCCCTTAGCAGCATTATAACATCATTTGTCAATAACAACTCTTAGAACCTAACAGCAAATTCCTTTTCGATAAAGTCCGGGCAGGGCCCTAGGTCAACAATCTGGATGTTAATGACATCTGGCCTGTAGCCGGTATGTTTCACTGTTTGGCATTTGTTGTCCATTGTCTGGGAAGAGGATATTGGTCGGCCTGGTGAGTAAGCAGCTTTCTGAAAGCTTAAGTAATAGCCCCATCACAGATCCAAGACCTTCAGCACCACAGTACAGGCCCCTCCCACTTGATTCATAGATTCATAGATTCTAGGACTGGAAGGGACCTCGAGAGGTCATCGAGTCCAGTCCCCTGCCCTCATGGCAGGACCAAATACTGTCTAGACCATCCCGGATAGACATTTATCTAACCTACTCTGAAATATCTCCAGAGATGGAGATTCCACAACCTCCCTAGGCAATTTATTCCAGTGTTTAACCACCCTGACAATTAGGAACTTTTTCCTAATGTCCAACCTAGACCTCCCTTGCTGCAGTTTAAGCCCATTGCTTCTTGTTCTATCCGTAGAGGCTAAGGTGAACAAGTTTTCTCCCTCCTCCTTATGACACCCTTTTAGATCCCTGAAAACTGCTATCATGTCCCCTCTCAGTCTTCTCTTTTCCAAACTAAACAAACCCAATTCTTTCAGCCTTCCTTCAGAGGTCATGTTCTCAAGACCTTTAATCATTCTTGTTGCTCTTCTCTGGACCCTCTCCAATTTCTCCACATCTTTCTTGAAATACGGTGCCCAGAACTGGACACAATACTCCAGTTGAGGCCTAACCAGCGCAGAGCAGAGCAGAAGAATGACTTCTTGTGTCTTGCTCACAACACACCTGTTAATGCATCCCAGAATCATGTTTGCTTTTTTTGCAACAGCATCACACTGTTGACTCATATTTAGCTTGTGGTGAAGCTTGAGCTGAAGTAGGAACTCTATTAGCCAGCCACAATAGTAAGCCATTTTCCTCTATGTAGACCAACCACTAGATGGGGACACAGCACACAATTTGCAACCTGAATCCAACCTGAATTTAAATATGGAGCTGGCAGAGAAACTCAGCCCCTAACTCCCTAGGTAGGTCATTCCACCTCTCTTTGTCACCAATTCCCCATGTGTAAAAATGGGGTAACAAGTACCGACCTGGCCCAGTGGGGTGCCGTGACACTTCATTCACGCATGAGGGTGAAGAGTTTTGTGACCTGTGGCTGAAGCTGCGGCGCAAGTGTGAATCTATTATTGTTTTCCTGCTCAGAGTGGTTTCAACTGTTCTTGAACCCAGAGGTAGAATCATTGGGTTAGAAGGGACTGCAAGGGTCCTCTAATGTAACCCCTTGCCAAGTTGCAGGTAGTCTGCCTGTCCTGTTTTCAGGGGGCTGAATTCAGGTGTAAAGAGATTATAGTTTGGAGCCGTTCATAATGAATCTGAACTAACGTGCCCAGCTTTGCATCACGGTTCAGTGGATAGGGCACCAGACTAGTAGTCAGGACTCCTGGGTTCTATTCCTGCCTCTGGCACTGTCTCACCTTAGACCAGTCATTTAGGCCTAAATTTCTAAAAGGAGCCTGTAAAACGGTGTGTCTTGGTTATCGGGTGTGTAGCGTGGGCATCACCCTGCTCCTGACCGGAGGGGTTAAAAGTACCTAAAGTGGAGCAGGGCTGGGGAAAGGTCAGAGGAGCTGGGGAGCGCCAGCCTGGAAAACCCCCAAGCTGCAGGCCTTGTTAAGGGCCGAAAAGGTACTGGGGTTGCAACGGGGCAGCCCAAGGGTAGGCAGAGGCAGCCGGTCCAAACCCTCCTTGCCAATGATGAGTGGCAATTATACTGCAATTGGCCCCAGTGAACAGGGACTACATGGTGACTGGCAGTAGCCAAAGACTGAGGTGAGGTGGGGGTAGTGGGTGGGGGTTCCCCTGGGTGGGGAGACCCCGAGAGTGGGTGTACCGCCGGGGGCGGCACGCAAGGACAAGGGGCACCAGGTCCGGGAGGGACACGGGGGCCAGCGGCAGTGAGACACCGTCCTGCAGAGGCCGCTCCGGGGCTGGAAATGCTAATTTCCTGGACAACCAGCAGGGGGCGCCACAGGGTGAGTCGTCCCCCCCACTACAGGGTGGCTAACTACAGGCTCTGATTCTCAGACGGGCTGAGCGCCCAGAACTCCAGCTGAAGTGAATGAGAGCTGTGCCTGCTCAGCACTGAGAAATCAGTGTCTTCAGTTGGGCACCCCAACACTGAGACACTCCTTTTGAAAATGGGGGCCCTGGTCTCTCTGGGATTCAATTTGCCCACCTGTAAAATGGGAAGAGCTATATATTCCCATGTTTGGAGAGCACCTTCAGACCTACAGCTGGGGAGCTGTGCATAATGGCTCATTTGGATCATGATTGATTTAGGTTTCTGATTCCATGCCGTTATGATTAGTAATTAGCATGCTTGCAGTAGCGGTGAGGAGCTCCAGTCATGAGCCGGGACCCCACTGTGCAAGGTGCTGTACAAACACAGAACAAAGAGATGGTCCTTGCTCTAAAGAGTTTACAATCTAAAGGTATGTCTACATTGCAGCTGGAGGTATAATTTCCAGCTCAAGTAGACGTGCCCACGCTAGCTCTGATCGAGCCAGTGTGCTAAAAATAGCAGCGAAGATTTAGCGGCTCGAATGGCTAGCCGCTTGGAGTACGATCCCGGCCAAGATTCTGAATACATACTCGGGGCAGCTAGCCTGTCCCACTGCTTTTGCTCCCATGGCTATACTCCAGAGCATGCTAGCATGATCAGAAGTTATGCCTCCATCTCCAGTGTGGACGTACCCCAAGTCATCCACAAGTACTGCTTTAATTAGGGAAGCAGCATCCTTCTACATCCAGTGTAGACATACCTGAAGTCATCCACATGTACTGCTTTAATTAGGGAAGCAGCATCCTTCTACATCCAGTGTAGACGTACCCCAAGTCATCCACATGTACTGCTTTAATTAGGGAAGCAGCATCCTTCTACATCCAGTGTAGACGTACCCCAAGTCATCCACATGTACTGCTTTAATTAGGGAAGCAGCATCCTTCTACATCCAGTGTTCTGCCACATTAAGAGTGCTCTTCACTTCACAGCTGGGCCACATCTGGTTTTCCCCCTTTGATCTGTGCTCTTGCTTTGCCTGTTGAGTATAAACAAACCCCACTTGGCAAAGACCTAACTGGTAAGAATTTGAATTTGGTTTTCACGTGGGACATTCATCCTGCCTTGCTTTTGAATACACCTTTTTTATTTAATTTAATTTTCAGTTTTCCATGAATGATCTATCTATAAATTGGCTCAATATATCAGCAGCTATTATGTTAGAAGTGTGTTGACGGATCATTCGGCACCTTAAAGGAAGCACTTAGAAGGCTCTTGGAGGCACTTCAGTATTTCACGTCGCTTTCCAGGGTACAACACTGCTTTAAAACGATCAAAGCGATTGATTTTTTTTTCTTTATAAGCAGCCGAATGCGGAGGAGATTGGAGTGATGGGTACAAGGCCTGCAGAATGATTTCAAATTATTATCGTCGCTTCAGGATTTCTCGCCTTTCCTAAGCCCTTTCGCTTGACGTTCAGCAGTTTGGGGAGCTGGGGCTAAATACACGATGGTTCAATGCTTGAACGTTTGAAAATACGCTGATAATTTTTAACCTACAATTGAGCAAAAGGAAAATTGAAGCGTGAATATCAAGAACCCTTATTTTAATTAGTGAGTCAAAAAAGGATGTGGACATTTAAATGGACAATGAGAACATCTGGAGTTGTGTTAGCAAGAATTAAAAATAAAAGCCATGTAGACTCTCAGACTTCTGGGATTTTACTAATCTTTAACTGATAGGGGTAAGACCAAAGTTCCCCTTGGGTGGGTTATTCTGGAATAGCCCACTAGGGGGTTCCTTTCTGTACGGGCATGGCACCTGCCTCTCATGAGCACCCCTTCTGGTCAGATGCATCTGCAGTCTTTAAGCAGGCCTGGCCCTTGTAACAAGCCGTATACCCAGGGCTTCCTCCCTGGAGGCAATGGTTTCTGCCCTCTCTGGGCCCTTCTGGCCCCAGCTGGGCCATTAAGTAGTTCAGATCCCCTTCTGTGGGTTTATCACTGTCCAATATCAGGCCACTTCCCCATTGCCCTATGGGGGGGACCTGGGCCCACCCACTACTCCAGATCCTAGCCCAGGGACCCTAAGAATAGCAGCCACACACCACCGTGTCCCTTTAACGAAACTGCTTGCAGTTCCCTCGGCCACTTCCCCGTGGCCCCATCCTTTGCCAGTGCTTCACTCTTAGCTCAGGGCTCCTCTATGTTCAGGCCCAGTATCCAGCCAGGAGCTCTGTCTCGCTCCCCCAGTCCCTGCCAGCACTGAACTGCCGCTGGTGCTGCAGTTCCCTTTGGCAAGCCAGAAGCACCATCTGCACTCTGGCTACAGCAAGGATCTGCCTGTGGGCTGCACTGCAGTTCCTTTTTATATGGCCCTTCTGGGTCCTGATTGGCTCCTCCCTGCAGCCTCTCTGATTGGCTGCTTCCCCCACAGCCATTCTAGGCAGCCTGAAGGACTTCTCTACTGCTCCTTTCCTGCCATGGGTGTGGCAGGACTCTAAGACCTCCAGCAGGGGACTTCAGGGTCTAGTCCACCCCGTTACTCTTACACTTTCTGCATCTGGTCCCCAGTGCTGTTGGAGATGCCTGACTAGGTGGACCCTGGGTATGATCCAGTAGCAAGATCCAGTGGCTGGAAGTTAACATCAGTGAAGCAAACTGGAAAAAAGAGACGACATATTGGGTAAGTATGGGCACAGCTCGCTGAGGAACATGGTAAATTGTCCATCACTTGAAGTCTCTCTGAGAAATATGGTCCAGTTCAACCACCGGTTTTGGCCTCTGTGCAGGAATCCCCGAATGAGGTTTTCTGGCCTGTGCTCTACAGGAGGTCAGACTAGATGATCATACTGGTCCCTCCTGGCCTCAGAAATCTATGAGGGCTGATAATTCCCCTGTTCATAGACCATGGAAGAGTCTCCCCAAGGGAAGTGGTAGAAGTCCATTTGCTTAGGACCCTTAAGGCTGGCTTGACAATGCAATGGGGATTACATTGTAAAGAAGACTCCTACACTGTCCTAGTTGGGTGGTGGTGGCTGGAGTGGATGTGCTAACATGTGTTCTCCCTCTCTGATATTGGATATCCTTTCCCACACTGAGACGCTGCTGACGGCCATTCCCAATCGGCTCACAGACAGGAGAGGAACAGGTCAAGGGTGATTGTATTTTCTCTTCAAATCCAGAGAGATACAAGCTGGTTAAATATGGCTGTCAGCCGACCAGAGCACATGAAATACACCGAGACGTCAGCCTCCAAAGAGGAGGCCCGATGGATTTAGAGACCAGGCTGGAGATGGCAACCCACTGAATGTCAGTGGCAAGGATAAGATCTCACTAGCTAGTGGGTGCATTTAAGTGGGATTTCTGTTAACCTGGCTTCCTGTCTAGTTAGATTAACCTTCCCCTTCTGCCCCATTCGTCCTTTGCCACCTTCTCTGCCCTCTCAGGGTTGGCAGGGTGCAGCGGAACCTTGCACTCCCAGGCTGTGTGAATGAATGGGATGGGGGAATAAAGTCGCCAGTCTCCAATACTGTCAAGCTGGTGTAACTCACTTGCTCGTGTGTTTCCTGCCCCACTCTGTATCTGATCCACAGACAATGTGGCCCTGTTACTGGTCCTTTAGCTCCAGCTGGAGAGGTTCACGCTGTTAGCTCATAGATTCAAGTCTGCCCTGCTGTGTACACAGGCTCGGGAATTTCTCCCAGAAGCTGGATTAAAGCATGCCTTTCAGAAAGCTATCGAATCGTGCCTTAAAGACCCCAAGCAGTGGTGAGACTACCACCTCCCCAGGTGAGCTGTTCCCAGGTTGAATTATCTACACTGCTAGAAAAATTGCGACTTATGTCAAGGTTCAATTTGCCTAACTTCAGCTTCCAGCCCGTGGATCTTGTTATGACTCTGTCAGCAAGGTTGAAAACCCCTCCATTACCGGCTCTCGTTTCCATGGGTAAGTACCTTTACGTGGTGGTCAAGTCACCTCTCAACCTTGTCTTTGATACGCTGAAGGCCTGCAGCTCCTTGGCTGAAGCTCTAGTGCTGACCAATCTGATGGCCGTTACGCTAGCTCTTTACAGGACCAACACATTCACTTGGTAGTAACTTGATTGGGATTTTTCATTCCCTTTTCTCCTGAGTCGCTGGAGAAGGAACCTGGGCACAGTGACCTGCATGACTGCACTGGGCAAAAGTCTCCTCTCAGCTAGTCCCTGTGCCATCTGGGCTTGTGTCCAGAGTGACCTCGGACACTGCAGAACGATGCTTGGCTCAGTTCGTTGTGATCTGGACATCTAGCCCATGGTACTGTGGCATGGGAAAGAGTGCCAGGCAGACGTGAAGAGAGACCAACAGCTAGGGCAATGCAGTCTGGGATGGCCTATCATACAGCGCGGAGTAACATAACAGTGTTATTATCTGGTCACAGGAAGTCATCCAGGGATTTAAGTAATGGTAAGAGCACAACTCCGCCTCCCTCCTTAGTTTGGGTATGCAATGCTCCCCCTACAGCTCCCCCTCCTGTTTCAAGCTGCTTTAACCACTGGAGATAACCTAACGTGCTGACAGGGTTGAAACAATATTAGCTGCCGGGGTACTGCCTATTAACTATGCTGTGTATATGAACATTCCATGTTTAATGATAAAGTTTAATTCTTGTATAGCCTTTTTCATCAGTAGACAGCAAAGCACTTTGCGAAGGAGGTCAGTATCATTATCCCCATTGTACAGATGGGGAAACTGAGGCACGGGGCGGTGACGAGACGTGCCCAAGAAGCTCAGCGGCAGAGGTAGAAATAAACCCCAGGTCTGCTGACTTCCAGTCCAGAGCCCCTTCCATTGGACCTCCCTGCCTCGCATTTGGAGCCAGCCGTGCCGCTAACGGGTTACTTATTATTTATTGCAGTAGCCAGTCATGGATCAGGGCCTACTGGGCTAGGTGTAGTAGGTGTATTGCGCTTTGCTGTATACAGAGCCAAAAAAAGTCCCTGCCCAGAAGTGCTTACTGTCTAAGGCCTGGTTTACACCCAGATTTTGTTCCAATAGCACTGTCAGTTAGGGGTATGATTGTTGTTATACTGAAATAGTTATATTGGTACAACCTCTAGTATAGATGCAATTACACCAGTATAGCAGTGGTTTATCCCAATATATTTTATTCCCCTTCCCTTACAGGATTAAGCTATTCTGGGGCTACATCCTCACTACAGGGGGGGGGTCGATTTAAGATACGCAAATTCAGCTACGCGAATAGCGTAGCTGAATTCGACGTATCAGATCCAACTTACCCTGTTGTGAGGACGGCAGCAAAATCGACTGCCGTGGCTCCCAGTCGACGGCGCTTACTCCCACCTCCGCTGGTGGAGGAAGCGCGTCGATTCGGGGATCGATTGTCGTGTCCTGACGAGACACGATAAGTCGATCCCCAAGAGATCGATTTCTACCCGCCGATTCAGGCGGGTAGTGTAGACCTAGCCTAAGATAAACACTTTTATACTGGCATAACTATGTCCATACTGAGGAGTGGGGAGTTGTCCTGCTTTAAATATACCAGTAGAGTACCTAATACCAGTATAGTTAAAGCAATACATTACCAGTACTATACTGGGATAGTTAAAGTGATACAACTTTGTGTACAGATCAGCCCCACATAACTCTTTGTAAGTCAGTGGAAAGTTACCCTGAAGTTTGCATAGGGCATAAGTTTTGATGGTGGTCCCGCATGTAAATCATCTGATACTTTATGCTCGGTCTGTATGGAGGTTTTTAATGTTTTTTTTCTTCTCCTTACCAAACTGGAAATAATTGCCTGTGATATGCAAGTTAATCTGCGCAATTTTTATCAAGAACATTTGTAATTTAAATTAGATCCTCATACGGAAGGGGATAAAACAAAACAAAAAAACTACGTTCATTTCAAGCTTGTTATGCATCTCAGCAAGACTGATGACATTTTAATATTAACATTGTTACGGGGCCTGTGTAAAAAATTAAGGCTACTTAGTATTCCAGACTCTCTGCTGAGTGGAACCTAGTTATTCTTGACAATGGAAAATCAATTGGCATTCTAATTAAAAGAATAGCTGAGGAATAAACAAAGCAATAGAAATCCATTTCACATACAGCATACAAGCTTATTTTGTCTCATTCTCCCCTCTTCTGACGTTTAAGAATATCTTAAAAACTGTGCGACTGATTCTGACCTCAATCGAGCAGCATAAAGAGGTTTCAGAGGCCCCACACAAAGTACAGGGGCAACATAAGACTCACGTAAATATACCCTTTATGACCTGTAGGGTAAATTCTAGCATAGAGGGTGGGGCAAGGCACAGGAAGGGGCGTGGCTACAGCACTGAGTGCGACGCCAATTCTGGTGTGGCCACCATAAGGAGAGCTGATCTAAAAATGCCACTTGTTGTTTGTGGCCAATTTCAACAATGTTTTGTTTTGGTTTTTTTTCAAAATCTCCCCCCAAAAGAAAATTTCAACACAACTGAAAACTCTTGTTTGTTTGTTTGTTTGTTTTTGAAAATGTGTTAGTTTGCGGGAAGTGACGTGCCCTATTTTCTCACCCTTTTTTCTCCCTTTTCCAGGGACGAAATGGAAAAATGGTTAAAGGAGGGGAAACGGCAGGGGAAAGGTGGGGGGGAATGGAAATTTTTGGAGCTTTCAATTTTATTTTTGTTTGTTTTATAGATTCATAGATTCTAGGGCTGGAAGGGACCTCGAGAGGTCATCGAGTCCAGTCCCCTGCCCTCATGGCAGGACCAAATACTGTCTAGACCATCCCAGATAGACATTTATCTAACCTACTCTGAAATATCTCCAGAGATGGAGATTCCACAACCTCCCTAGGCAGTTTAATCCAGTGTTTAACTTTTTCCTAATGTCCAACCTAAACCTTCCTTGCTGCAGTTTAAGCCCATTGCTTCTTGCTCTATCCTTAGAGGCTAAGATAAACAAGTTTTCTCCCTCCTCCTTATGACACCCTTTTAGATACCTGAAAACTGCTATCATGTCCCCTCTCAGTCTTCTCTTTTCCAAACTAAACAAACCCAATTCTTTCAGCCTTCCTTCATAGGTCATGTTCTCTAGACATTTAATCATTCTTGTTGCTCTTCTCTGGACCCTCTCCAATTTCTTGACATCTTTCTTGAAATGCAGTGCCCAGAACTGGACACAATATTCCAGTTGAGGCCTAACCAGCACAGAGTAGAGCGGAAGAATGACTTCTCGTGTCTTGCTCACAACACACCTGTTAATACATCCCAGAATCATGTTTGCTTTTTTTGCAACAGTATCACACTGTTGACTCATATTTAGCTTGTGGACCACTATAACCCCTAGATCCCTTTCTGCCGTACTCCTTCCTAGACAGGCTCTTCCCATTCTGTATGTGTGAAACTGATTTTTCCTTCCTAAGTGGAGCACTTTGCATTTGTCTTTGTTAAACTTCATCCTGTTTACCTCAGACCATTTCTCCAATTTATCCAGAACATTTTGAATTATGACCCTATCCTCCAAAGCAGTTGCAATCCCTCCCAGTTTGTTATCATCTGCAAACGTAATAAGCGTACTTTCTATGCCAATATCATCAAAAAGGACACATTTTCAAAAGAAACAAAAGTTTTCCACAAAACCAGTTCACGGATGCTGTTTGTGACTGTAAGTTTTCAACCATGAGCTAGAGCAGCATTCCCTGTCCTGTACACCTTGTACATGGTAGGTTGTGGAGCAGCTACTAGCATGCCACACTCCTGTGTCATGTATGGACTGGCTACAGAACCCCTTTCCCAGAGGGAGACACCAGATGTGTTCACTATAAGATCCTTTCAGGTAGTGCCAGGAATGGGTGAGGTTCCAAAGCCCATTCATTGGACTCAACGCAAGGGCTCCTCCCACTGCCTCCACTGGACTTTGCATCAGGCTCACAGTGGTGGGCGGGCAGGAGGAGAGAGGAAGATGATGCAGGTCTCATATATGGCTGATATGGTCACATATACGCCACTGTAAGAGGAATAGCTAAGCAATACGAATACTTCGGGATGTACATACAGCTTTTCATCCTGAGGGGCTCAAAAGAGGGATAGGCCATGTTCAAGGCAGGTATCAGACCCAGGTCTCCATTAAAGTAATGGCATCCCTCCTGCATGGCCAACGCTCAAAGGAGATACATAGATTCCAAGGCCAGGAGGATCTACTGTGAAGGAGAATCTGGGGAACTACAGACCGGTCAGCCTCACCTCTGTCCCTGGAAAAATCATGGAGCAGGTCCTCAAGGAATCCATTTTGAAGCACTTGGAGGAGAGGAAGGTGATCAGAAATAGTCAACATGGATTCACCAAGGGCAAGTCATACCTGACCAACCTGATTGCCTTCTATGATGAGATAACTGGCTCTGTGGATATGGGGAAAGTGGTGGATGTGATATATCTTGACTTTAGCAAAGATTTTCATAGGGTCTCCCACAGTATTCTTTCCAGCAAGTTAAAGAAGTATGGATTGGATGAATGGACTATAGGCGGATAGAAAGCTGGATAGATTGTCAGACTCAACAGGTAGTGATCAACGGCTCGATGTCTAGTTGGCAGCCAGTATCAAGCAGAGTGTCCCGGGGTCTATCCTGGGGCTGGTTTTGTTCAACAGACAATCCAGGAAGTTTTTGGAAAGTGTAGGGGACAATTTCCTGGTGCAAGTGCTGGAGGAACCAACTAGGGGCAGAGCTTTTCTTGACCTGCTGCTCACAAACAGGGAAGAATGAGTAGGGGAAGCAAAAGTGGATGGGAACCTGGGAGGCAGTGACCATGAGATAGTCGAGTTCAAGATCCTGACACAAGGAAGAAAGGAGAGCAGCAGAATACGGACCCTGGACTTCAGAAAAGCAGACTTTGACTCCCTCAGGGAACAGATGGGCAGGATCCCCTGGGAGAATAACATGAAGGGCAAAGGGGTCCAGGAGAGCTGGCTGTATTTTAAAGAATCCTTATTGCGGTTGCAGGAACAAACCATCCCGATGTGCAGAAAGAATAGTAAATATGGCAGGCGACCAGCTTGGCTTAACAGTGAAATCCTTGCTGACCTTAAACGCAAAAAAGAAGCTTTCAAGAAGTGGAAGATTGGACAAATGACCAGGGAGGAGTATAAAAATATCGCTCAGGCATGCAAGAGTGAAATCAGGAAGGCCAAATCTCACTCGGAGTTGCAGCTAGCAAGAGATGTTAAGAGTAACAAGAAGGGTTTCTTCAGGTATGTTAGCAACAAGAAGAAAGTCAAGGAAAGTGTGGGCCCCTTATTGAATGAGGGAGGCAACCTAGTGACAGAGGATGTGGAAAAAGCTAATGTACTCAATGCTTTTTTTGCCTCTGTCTTCACAAACAAGGTCAGCTCCCAGACTGCTGGACTGGGCAGCACAGTATGGGGAGGAGGTGACCAGCCCTCCGTGGAGAAAGAAGTGGTTCGGGACTATTTAGAAAAACTGGATGAGCACAAATCCATGGGGCCGGATGCGCTGCATCCGAGGGTGCTAAAGGAGTTGGTGGATGTGATTGCGGAGCCATTGGCCATCATCTTTGAAAACTCATGGCGATCGGGGGAGGTCCTGGATGACTGGAAAAAGGCTAAGGTAGTGCCCATCTTTAAAAAAGGGAAGAAGGAGGATCCGGGGAACTACAGGCCAGTCAGCCTCACCTCAGTCCCTGGAAAAATCATGAAGCAGGTCCTCAAGGAATCAATTATGAAACACTTAGAGGAGAGGAAAGTGATCAGGAACAGTCAGCATGGATTCACCAAGGGCAAGTCGTGCCTGACTAACCTAATTGCCTTCTATGATGAGATAACTGGCTCTGTGGATGAGGGGAAAGCAGTGGATGTGTTATTCCTTGACTTTAGCAAAGCTTTTGATACGGTCTCCCACAGTATTCTTGCCGCCAAGTTAAAGAAGTATGGGCTGGATGAATGAACTGTAAGGTGGATAGAAAGCTGGCTAGATCGTCAGGCTCAACGGGTAGTGATCAATGGCTCCATGTCTAGTTGGCAGCCGGTTTCAAGCGGAGTGCCCCAAGGGTCGGTCCTGGGGCCGGTTTTGTTTAATATCTTTATTAATGATCTGGAGGATGGTGTGGACTGCACTCTCAGCAAGTTTGCAGATGACACTAAACTGGGAGGCGTGATAGATACACTGGAGGGTAGGGATCAGATACAGAGGGACCTAGACAAATTAGAGGATTGGGCCAAAAAAAACCTGATGATGTTCAACAAGGACAAGTGCAGAGTCCTGCACTTAGGACGGAAGAATCCTATGCACTGCTACAGACTAGGGACCAAATCGCTAGTAGCAGTTCTGCAGAAAAGGACCTAGGGGTCACAGTGGACGAGAAGCTGGATATGAGTCAACAGTGTGCTCTTGTTGCCAAGAAGGCTAACGGCATTTTGGGCTGTATAAGTAGGGGCATTGCCAGCAGATCGAGGAATGTGATCGTTCCCCTTTATTCGACATTGGTGAGGCCTCATCTGGAGTACTGTGTCCAGTTTTGGGCCCCACACTACAAGAAGGATGTGGAAAAATTGGAAAGAGTCCAGCGGAGGGCAACAAAAATGATTAGGGGTCTGGAGCACATGACTTATGAGGAGAGGCTGAGGGAACTGGGATTGTTTAGTCTCCAGAAGAGAAGAATGAGGGGGGATTTGATAGCTGCTTTCAACTACCTGAGGGGGGGTTCCAAAGAGGATGGACCTCGGCTGTTCTCAGTGGTGGCAGATGACAGAACAAGGAGCAATGGTCTCAAGTTGCAGTGGGGGAGGTCTAGGTTGGATATTAGGAAACACTATTTCACTAGGAGGGTGGTGAAGCACTGGAATGCGTTACCTAGGGAGGTGGTGGAATCTCCTTCCTTAGAGGTTTTTAAGGCCCGGCTTGACAAAGCCCTGGCTGGGATGATTTAGTTGGGAATTGGTCCTGCTTTGAGCAGGGGATTGGACTAGATGACCTCCTGAGGTCCCTTCCAACCCTCATATTCTATGATTCTATGATTCTATGAACATCTTCATTAATGATCTGGATGATGGGATGGATTGCACCCTCAGCAAGTTCATGGATGACACTAAGCTGGGGGGAGAGATAGATACGCTTGAGGGTAGGGATAGGGTCCAGAGTGACCTAGACAAATTGGACGATTGGGACAAAAGAAATCTCATGAGGTTCAACAAGGACAAGTGCAGAGTCCTGCACTTAGAAAGGAAGAATCCCATGCACCGCTACAGGCTGGGGACCGACTGACTAAGCAGCAGTTCTGCAGAAAAGAACCTGGGGATTACAGTGGACGAGAAGCTGGATATGAGTCAACAGTGTGCCCTTGTTGCCAAGAAGGCTAATGGCATATTGGGCTTCATTAGTAGGAGCATTGCCAGCAGATCGAGGGAAGTGATTATTCCCTACTATTCGGCACTGGTGAGGCCACATCTGGAGTATTGCGTCCAGTTTTGGGACCCCCACTACAGAAAGGATTGGACAAATTGGAGAGAGTCCAGCGGAGGGCAACAAAAATAATTAGGGGGCTGGGGCCACATGACTTACGAGGAGAGGCTGAGGGAACTGGGCTTCTTTAGTCTGCAGAAGAGAAGAGTGAGGGGGGATTTGATAGCAGACTTCAACTACCAGAAGGGGGGTTCCAAAGAGGGTGGAGCTCAGCTGTTCTCAGTGGTGGCAGATGACAGAACAAGGAGCAATGGTCTCAAGTTGCAGTTGGGGAGGTCTAGGTTGGAAAAACTATTAGGAAACACTATTTCACTAGGAGGGTGGTGAAGCACTGGAATGGGTTACCTAGGGAAGTGGTGGAATCTCCATCCTTAGAGGTTTTTAAGGCCTGGCTTGAAAAAGCCTTGGCTGGGATGATTTAGTTGGAGTTGGTCCTGCTTTGAGCAGGGACTTGGACTAGATGACCTCCTGAGGTCTCTTCCAACCCTAGTCTTCTATGATTCTATGATCATCATGTCTGGCCTCCTGTATAACAGAAGCTAGAGAACTCTACCAGCGGATGTTCACTTCTACCTGCAGGACTTCCCTTGAATGATGAGGAAGAGACTAAAGAAGGAGGGAGAAGGAAGAAGGAATTTAAATACAGAAGTCTGGGATCATGGATAAGAAAAGAGCAGAATTAGATTTTGGATGTTATTTAGTACTACCTGAGGTTCAGGCACCATAGTGGGAGGACCTTAGCGATGTTCCTTGATGGCCCATCTGATTTTCATAGTCCTTCTAGATGGGTGGAAGGGACAATTCCTGTGCCTGGGTTCACAAGTTCTGAGCAAACATTTTCAAAGTTATAAAGCAAATCTTACATATTTCCTTACAGCATGGGATACCCACATTACAAGTGAGATTAATGCACACAGCAACTTACAAGCATTTCATGGAGTCTAAACACTAAATACATTCTTGTAAGACTAATACCTATTTTGAGGAAAACTAACATGCAGATGAACTGGTCTGGTGTCCTGCTATGAGTTTGTCAGTTCTTAGCTAATGCCTGCATTCTTGGCAAGAGCTGGTGCTTGGTTTGCCAGCATCACAGAAACCAAAGGGTAAATCGGAATAAGGGACTGGAGCCAGCGTTCCTTTCCTTTTCAGATGGAAGCCGGCAGTGTTAGGAATTAATAAGCTCTCTCTAGGAAAACTCTGTATAAGTGGCTCTTTGGCTGTTCTATTGATTTTTCAGCTCGCACGTCTTGTATTAAGTAAGATCAGGTCACAACCCAGGCAGGGCAAACAAACAAAAAATAATAATAACAGTCACCCTTGGAGAACAGACTTTTTTTGTACATTTAGACCTGAGACCCAGAGCCAAGGTCTGGAATTCTTTTCAGAGCAGCTAGAAGGGTTATACATGCTCATATCTCCAGGGAGAGAGTTGTAAAGAAATCCGTTTTCTCCGCTGCTCGTTTGTATTTTCTCAGCGGCCAGTATAACTAAGAGAGGGGAGGCTTCTTTCCAACTACAAGGAGATGCCGTAACCTCGCCTGCTTTTCGATCCTGCTAACGCCTTACTGGGCATTCTCTGCAGTGATTACAGCACGAGTCAGAAGCAAATCTCTTTGAGATGACTGATGCAGATGGACCGTCTGTCAATCCAAGCTGGGATCCGCCTAAACACCTCCTTTCCTTTAGAAATCACTCCACCAGGAGTCAATTCCACAAGCCAAGGGAAGTGGGTTGGTCTCATTCTTCTGTTTGACATTTTTTCCATGTGAATTTCGTGCTGGCGAAAGGCATCAGATTGATACGCTTGGTGCACAGAGCAGGTACAGCCCAGAGGGTAACAGTGCAACCGCTCCCCATGCTGCCGCTACAAAGTCCCACTCAGCACTGAACCTGGAGAGACCACCTCAAGGACAAAGAAGGTATTTCCTTCTCCGTGCTCCATCCCTTCCTTGGCCTCTCTGTTGAGAGTTGTTAGTGTCAATGGTGTCTCCTTGATCAGCTCCTCCTACCTCCCCTAACTCTCAGACATATTCCTAGGTTTTGAAATTCAATGGGAGTCAGGTACCTGGCTTTTTTGAACATCCCAGATGTAGTTTTGCACTGATTTCTTGCTACCTCAGTGCCTTCCTCTGAACACAAGACCTAGGTCCTTAGGGTCCTGTGATGGAACCCCTAGAGTACAACCTGGAACCGGGGTACCGCTGTCCCCCTTAACTCTCCAGCCTGGGCTATCTCTCACAATGCTTTGCCAGTGACAAGCAGCAAACCCCTCCAGGCCCTGCTATCACTCAGCACAACAGCATGTGCAGCCCCACACCCAGGGCCGGTGCAACCCATTAGGCGACCTAGGCAGTCGCCTAGGGCACTAGCGTTTGGGGGGCGGCATTTCGGGTCCTTTGGTGGTGACCGCGGTCAGCCGGATCTTCGGCTGCCCCGGTCGTCGTCAGCATTTAGGCGGAGGGAGCTGGGGCAGGGGGGCGCGGGGAGGGCCGCCTGCAGCAAGTAAGGGGGGCGGGCGGCACGCAGGGGAACTCCCCGCCCCAGATCACCTCTGCTCCGCCTCCTCCCCTGAGCACGCCGCCCCGCTCTGCTTCTCTCCCTCCCAGGCTTGCGGCGCCAAACAGCTGATTGGCGCCGCAAGCCTGGGAGGCGGGAGAAGTGAAGCAGCGACGGCGTGCTCGGGGAGGAGGTGGAGCAGAGGTGAGCTGGGGCGAGGAGCTGCTGCACGGCTCCCTGGGCCAGGGGGAAGCTGCCATGGGGGGGGGGCCTCAGGGCAGAGGGGGGGAGCTGCTGCAGGAGGGGTGCCTGGGGGGGGCGGAGAGCTGCCACAGGGCTCGGGGGGGAGGGGGCGCAAGGTGGAAGTTTTGCCTAAGTTGCGAAACATCCTTGCACCCGTCCTGCCCACACCCAGCTAGATTGCAAGAATGCCCCCAGAGCCACTCACACATCCCACAGAGAAAGGCACCAGCCAATCTCCCAAGCCCCCACCCTTGCAGTCCTGGAATATACCGTCTTGCCCTGGTCAGAAGCCTGACCAGTGTACGTTTATTACCCAGTCCGCCCCTCCCTCGCTGTGGAGAGGACACGCACCAGCCTTTGTAAACTGCGCTGAGGCGTCCCAAGCACTTCGACCCAAACACGCTGTTTTCAGTAAAATATAATCCAGGTTTATTAATGACGGAAAGATCGATTTTAAGGGATGCTAATAGGTCAGAGGTAGTTACCCAAGAAAATAAAAGGTAAGCACTCAGTCTAAATCTTCCACCTTATTAGACTAGGCACAGTACCGGGTTTACACTGGCACCCTGGAGCCAGGCCCACGCTTGGGAAGGGGCCCATAATCCCTCCCCTTACTACTGGCGGCTCTCCCTGGGGTTGGGAGGTAAAAGAGGAAGATCAGGTGAGGTGTGTGGTGAGGGCAGCACGGGAGAGGCTGGGAGGGGCGGGGGAGCTAGGGGATGGCTGCCCCCCCCCCCCCCCGGGCTTGGGGCAGCACTGGCAGGAGGGCACTGTGCATGTGGCTCCCCCTCCTCGTGCACCCACCCCGACCCCACTGTTATTCGAATACACCTGCCAAGCCGGGTGGTGGGGAGTGCGGGGGTCCTGGACCATGCTGGGCAGGAGGCAGTACCTGGCTGATGTGCACCCTGACCAGTGGGTGCTCGTTGCACCAGGTAATCCCCCTTGGCCTGGGCCCCATGGAGCAGCTGGAGCCCCAGCACCCCACCAGCGCCCCCAGGGGAGACTGGACCTCTCCCAGCTCCCCTGTCCCATCCCCCCACCAGATGCCCTGTGGGAGACTTGAGTCCCTGCTCCCTAGAGGTCCCCTGGCTCACCTGTGCTCCAGGCCTGGCAGAGACCTGCACCTGGCGAAGCTGCAGCCAGGTGAGGTCCGGCCCAGTTTGGAGGAGAATAGGGCAGATCGGCAGCAGGGGTGGCTCCGGAGTGGGGTGCCCAATTGCCATCTGGCTAGGGATTTTTAGTGGGGGGGTCTGGTTCGGGACTAGAGGTTAGGAAGTCGCCCTCTTCTGGTAGGCAGTGAGGAGGTTCAAGTCGAGAGGGGTCAGTTCATAGAGGGGTCTGATCCTGTTTGGGCTGGAAGAGGGTCTGGTCCAGTTTGGGGGTTTGGGTCCAGGGAAGGATGTGGATCTGGTCCAGTTTGGGGGTTTGGGTCCGGGGAAGGATGTGGATCTGGTCCAGTTTCGGGGTTTGGGTCCGGGGAAGGATGTGGATCTGGTTCAGTTTGGGGGTTTGGGTCCGGAGAAGGATGTGGATCTGGTCCAGTTTGGGGGTCTGGGTCCGGGGAAGGATGTGGATCTGGTCCAGTTTGGGGGTTTGGGTCTGGGGAAGGATGTGGATCTGGTCCAGTTTGGGGGTTTGGGTCTGGGGAAGGATGTGGATCTGGTCCAGTTTGGGGGTTTGGGTCTGGGGAAGGATGTGGATCTGGTCCAGTTTGGGGGTTTGAGTCTGGGGAAGGATGTGGGTCTGGTCCAGTTTGGTCTGGGGAGGGATGTGGGTTTGATCCAGTTGCGGGGGGAGAGGGGGAGTCGTTCTGGGGAGGGATGTGGGTCTGGTCTGATTTGAAGTGTTGGGCCAGACTTTTGGGGGCACAGCTGGTCTGGATCCTGGTCTCTGACTCTCTGCTTGCAGGGAAGGACAAGCGAGACTAGTAGGAATAATAAACCCCCACCATGTTGTAGCCAGAAAAATTGAGCCTAGTCTTCCTGAAAAGGTCATTTCCAAATGCAAATTAGGCCTCATCAATGACAGCGAGGGACTCCAAAGACCTAAAAGCTCCATTTCAGGCCATGCCGCTGATATATTGTTAATATCATTCCCCGAGGAGTTAGCGGTGCTTTTCAGCTACTTCAACTAGCAGAGAGTCACACAGAGTTCTTTGTTTGGGAGGGATAATTATGGTCCATATTTTCTCTGGATTGTCTCTTTCCCTCTTTTCCCAAAAGGAAGACTTTTGTTTGGTAGGATTGTCTAATGATTAGGGCACTGGACTGGGACTCAGGGGACCTCCCCTGTGTGATCTTGGGCAAATCACTTAGTCTATCTCTCTGTGCCTCAGTTCCCCCTCTGTATAATGGGATAATAGCACTGCTCTTAATAATACCCCTCTCTTATATAGCACATTTCACCAGTAGGTTGCAAGGGAAGTGAGTATCGTTATCCCCATTTTACAGATAGGGAATGTGGCATAAGGAGGTGAAGTGACTTGAGAAAGGTCACCCAACTGGCCAGTGGCAGAGGTGGAAATAGAAGCCAGGTCTCCTGAAACCCAGTTCAGTGCCCTCTGTGCTAGGCCACACTGCCTCCGTAAATCATGAGGGTCTCAGATAAAGTACCTGGATGAGTTATCTCTGACCACAACAGATTTGCTCTTGGGTTTCAGAAGTGGGTACAAAGAGCCTTTACTTATCTCACTTGTACAAAATAAAGTATGATCTGGAGCTGCAATTCTTAACCTTTTATAGCTGGACAAGTGCACCCTAGCCAAGGCGAAAAGTCCTACACACAGCTTTCCAAACAGGAATCTAACAACAGTCACATGCAGTTCCGGTATGTCATATACCCGTCCAATAGAAGGCTGGCCCAAACTTCACACACTTTCGTTTATTTTTTCAACAGCAGAAAACTGTCTTTGGAAGATGGAGACCAAACATGGTGCTAATCATACGTGTACAGGAACATGTACGCACGTGTGTGTGTACGATATGTGGTTGTGCATGTATACAACCTGCGTGCACAAACATGTGTCAAAATATTGGATCCCATTTGGCAGATAGACAGTGACCCTTGAACGCGGCATAAGCTCTTCTAGGACACTTCCCACTGAACAGAGAGGAAACCCGGCTTTTCCCTCCTTGAGTTTTTGATAGTGGATGAGCTAAACAGAGCAGCGGTAAGAGGTTCTATCTCTGTATCTCGTCTATCCATCTTTCTAGCCTTTTATACCATGTTCATCATTGTAGAATCGGCGCAAAGTATCTCAGGCTGGCTTCAGAGCCCAAGACGTCCATTCATTCGAAGCTTTTCATGCATTTTTCAGCATGTCAAACTACTCAAATGAACTGGCGATAGTCACCTGAGCTGAGGTAATAGCTCAGTGCTCTGATCTGAGAGCTACTTGCCCTCCGCTGGGACTTACTGGCAGAGTTGCTGTGAGTAGCTCAAGCTGAAAATCATTGTTCTTTTAAAATACAGAGCCTCTGGAGAGCCAGTAAATTGCAAGTTGGATAAAAAGAAACAAATCAGTCATTGGGTTGGGTTTGTTTTCTTTTTATATGGTTATTTATCGCTCTCCACAGAGGGTTTTTTAAGGCACTGCCGAGGAAAGACGGGAACTAGCCAGTGGAATGCAGGACTCAGCTGTGCACAATGCCTGAACTAGTCTTTGGTTGGTTCAAGTGAATTTTCTGCTGGTCAAAGGTAGCAGGTTGATGGCCCTGGCGAATGAAGCCTTCTGTTTTTCCAGTAGCTATCAGAGGGGTAGCCGTGTTAGTCTGGATCTGTAAAAGCAGCAAAGAGTCCTGTGGCACCTTATAGACTAACAGACGTATTGGAGCATGAGCTTTCATGGGTGAATACATCCGACGAAGTGGGTATTCACCCACGAAAGCTCATGCTCCAATACGTCTGTTAGTCTATAAGGTGCCACAGGACTCTTTGCTGTTTTTCCAGGTGCACTTTGGGAAGCAGTCGTCTGAGCTTAAAATCCACACCTGCCAATGTGCCTCCATCTTACCTGCAGGGTCCATCTCTAGGGCTCAGAAAGGAGGTGTGGCACTCTGTATCTCGGGGGAACACTCTGCACCCCCATGTTCATCCTTATAATATGATTGTGTGGTATCCAATGCAAAGTTTATCATGTCGGGTGTCTTCGGAAGGCTCATGATGCACTGAGCATTGTTGTTATAGTGATATTATAGGTTGCAATGTCATATATACAGTTATGAGGCTGAAAATGTGTCCTCATGGCTTAAAACAAGCCCAGGAAAAACTCTCCAGGAGCAGAGGGGCAGTTCACACCTCATCAGGGCATGTATGGGACAAACCCAGCCCAGCCTCACAGGAACCAAGGACACTGGCTAGGCAGCAACAAAGCATCTGTTGGACTCTCCAGTGAGTCCACCCCCCTTCCTTTGGTCAGTTTGGGACTACGATGAGGTAATGCTCACCTGACTCTGAAGGGCGGGGAAGGCAAAGCCAAGAGGGAAGAAAGGACATGATAAAAGGGAGAGACATTTGTCATGCTCTTCCTCTCCCTTCCACCTCCATCTACAGAAACCACACCAAGAGACTGAAGCACTGATCAAAGGGGAGAGCCTGGCTGAAGGGCAACCAGCCAGCCTGTGATGAGAAGCATCTAAGTTTGTAAGGGTACTGAAAGTGCTAAGATCAGCTTAGAATATGTTTTGCTTTTATTTCATTTGATCAAATCTGACTTGTTATGCTTTGACTTATAATCACTTAAAATCTATCTTTGGTAATTAATACATTTGTTTGTTTATTCTACCTGAAGCAGTGCGTTTGGTTCGAAGCATGTCCAAGATGCCCCTTGGGATGACAAGCCTGGTACATATCAATTTTTTTGTTAAATTGACAAACTCATATAAGCTTGCAGCGTCCAGCAGGCATAACTGGACACTGCAAGATGGAGGTTGCTAGGGTTGTGTCTGGGACCGGAGATATTGGCTAGTGTCATTCGGTTGCACAATCCAAGGAGCGACTGGCCAAAAGTGCTCACTCGCATAGCTGGGAGCAGCTTACATGCTAGAGACTGTGCGTGAAAAGCCCGGGAATGGGGGTTCTCACAGCAGAGCAGGGTAAGGCTGGCTCCCAGAGTCAAGGATTGGAGTGACCTAGCAGATCACCGGTCCAGATAGCACAAGGGAATGTCACAGGAGGTCAGTCGCCATGGCCCCATTCACCCTTCAGCCTCTCTGCTGAAACTGCCCACAGTAAGGTCTATTGTGAGCGTGGTCTTGCTGTTAAATGTTCAAGTCATGTGCGCTGCACACACCAGCTGAGACTAACGTTTCCCTGAGTTGGCCACCTGTGAAACTGCTCCTGGTACTTGAGTGGTCTTAACTGGTACAAAAGGTCCCTGGTTCAAGTTCTCCTACTAGTCTTTGGGGAGGTTGGTTGCATAATATAAAGGAAGAAGAGGTGTTGAAATTAGGAATGACAGGCTGAAACTGAACAAAAATTCGTATTTTATCTAGGTGCTTCCTTTAGAGGCCATCACTGTAACATCTGGGCGGCTCTCGTCACCTTTGTGAAGTAGGGAAATATTATTTCTCTTACAGGTTTATCATTGTAAGATTTAGCATCTTCCATGTGAAATCAGTAGCAACATTCCTGGTGGACTTCATACAGTTTCCAGTGCTTCTCCCTGTGCAGGGTCAAACTCTGCTCAAGGTATGGTATTTTAGCCTTACTTTACAGAGAAACTAAGTGACTTTGCCCTCCCCTCCTCCTCCCAGGTCACACAAAAGGTTTGTAGCAGAAGAGGGGGCTTCAACCAGGATCTCCCCAAGTTCCAGCATAGCACCTGGGCTGTTCTACCTCTTGGAAATGGCTGCCAGCTGGGTGAAGAATTTGATACAAGCCCCATCGTTCGAGTCATTGCAAAGCCCACTCTCTCTCTCTCTCTATATATATATGGAGATATACCTATTGCATAGAACTGGAAGGGACCCTGAAAGGTCATCAAGTCCAGCCCCCTGCCTTTACTAGCAGGACCAAGTACTGATTTTTGCCCCAGACCCCCTAAAGGATTGAATGTACAACCCTGGGTTTAACAAGCCAATGCTCAAACCACTGAGCTATCCTTTCCCAGACATAATGGAGGGAACAATACTGATCTGGCAGCAGAGAGGGATTGAATGACCGAACAGGACTTTCCCAGCCTTTATTTCTGTATTTCTTTGTGAGTAAAACCAATTAGCAGCAGCCCACGGAACTAGGAGGTGCTCCTCCAGCTGTGTGTCTCATCTGCCACCATCTCTCTAGACACAGATCTTCATAAGAAAGGGAAACAGAAGGGAAATTATTTTAAAGAGCCTTCCTCTGTATTCATGGACTGATCAGACCACATTTAAGGGTCCTGGGCAAGCAGGGACTTTGGACCCAGCATGTCCACAATTAATTGGCTGGTTTCCACCCAGCTAGGGTTGCCAATTTTGGTTGGCTGTATTCCTGGAGGTTTCATCACATCACATAATCTTTCATTAAAAATTAATCTTTAATTCCTGGAGACTCCAGGACAATTGTGGGGTGGTTGACAACCGTACCCCCAGCTGACCCTTTGAAGAGGGATGTTATTCTGGTTGCGAAGTCAGCTTCTGGCTTGGGGGCTGACCTGGATACCGGCTGAAAGAGTTTTGTAAGGCCCAAGTCCCCTTTTTCCCCTTTCTCCTCCTTCACACATATCTCCCAGGAGCTGTTGGAATTTTTCACAGCTGTAATTTGCGTGAGTAATTGAGCATTCCCGAGAGCATGCTGCTGACCCAATAGAAGCAAGCGGGGTTTAAAAAGTTAAAAGCCAGCCTTTAATTGGACTTACACCTTTCATATTCACCTGCCCTTCCCCGTCTCTGTCATTTGCTTAATGGAAGGATAAAGCTCTTTTATTCTGACCTCCGTTGCATTCTTACCTAGCCCCCAGCTGGCTCCAGCCCCCTCCTTTTAATTATCACTCAAAAAGCACAGAGCCCACAGTAACATGAGTCACAAATGATATCGCCCAGCAGTGCATAATGCTCCTTTTCACACCTACAGAGGAATGACTCACTTTTTAAACAATTTTAAACCCTCCCGTTGATAACCACATCAAGAAAAAAAAGAGAGAACTAAAAGAAAATAACCAGTGCCCACATCTGGCAGCGCATCCCCCAGAGCAGAGCTGGTTCACTCTGAGATGGGGCTGACTGCCCAGCGACGGTCCTTCCGGTGAGATGCACCCCAGTCAAATCTCACAGAGGGCTCTCACCAGGGAGTCCGAGCCCTTGATTCTGGATGCATGGCACAGCTGCACCTCCGCTGGCTTCAGCAAATGGCTAGCTGCAGAGATGCTGGCCGCAGCATGAGGGGAAGATGCCTGATGCGTGTAGCAGAGGTAAAGGTTTTCCAAGCAAACCGGCACAGATTCAAAAATGTTTGTAAAAGATGCAGATGCAAGGGGGGGAGTCACAGGGTAGCTGGCCCTTTAAGGGGAGTTGGGCCCAGCCTCACCTTTGACAGATCAGCCGCCTCCCAGCTGAGACTGATCTAGGGTTGCCAAGCCTCCAGGATTGGCCTGGAGTCTCCAGGAATTAAAGATTGTCAGGTGATGAAATCGCCAGAAATACACCCAACCAAAATTGGCAACCCTCGACTGATCAGCTGGGAATCAGGTGATTATAAAAGCCAGTGAGCAGCTCAGCTAGACTGTAAAGTTGCAGGGAGTGGGAGGTCCAAGGATGCTGTAGAAAGTAGGTTTCACTAGGAAGTTGTGAAGCACTGGAATGGGTTACCTAGGGAGGTGGTGGAATCTCCTTCTTTAGAGGTTTTTAAGGTCAGGCTTGACAAAGCCCTGGCTGGGATGATTTAGTTGGGGATTGGTCCTGCTTTGAGCAGGGGGTTGGACTAGATGACCTCCTGAGGTCCCTTCCAACTCTGAGATTCTATGATTCTATGGCTCTTGTGGAGGGCCCTGAATCTGGGTTGACTGCTAGCCATCTGGGCAGCAGGAGGACTGGGGGAAGAGCTGTGGCAAGGAACCCTTTGGGTGAGGGGAAGGGACAGGTTTGAGCAGTGGAATTTGGGGGACCATGAAAGAATGAAATCTAAAGGCCTGGGATAAAGGGTTTGAAGCAGTCAGGGTAGCATCAGTACTTCCTGGGTTGAGGGGACAGGTCAGCAGCCTGCATGGAAAGATGCAGAAAGAAAGATTCAAGGTAGAGCGTTGGCTAGGAGTCCAAGTCACAAAGTTTGGCACCAGCTCCCTGCTGGAAGCCACTTAACAGCCTACAACACAATGGTTATTGCTGGTGCAGCCATCATTTTGGGCAAGGAACCAAACCAGCACCCTCCTTGGGGAGAAACAGGAGATGCTGTAGTTTGTGCCAAGTGCTGTACTAGACTGGCTGAGGCAGAGAGGGGACATGCAACTGACCACTGGATTATGAATCATAGAATATGAGGGTTGAAAGGGACCTCAGGAGGTCATCTAGTCCAACCCCCTGCTCAGAGCAGGACCAATCCCAGATTTTTGCCCTAGATCCCTAAATGGCCCCCTCAAGGATTGAACTCACAACCCTGGGTTTAGCAGGCCAAGGCTCAAACCACTGAGCTATCCTTCCCCTCCCCCAAAGTCACCTACAGCTCCAATTCCAGCATCCCTTCTAACAAATTTTCCCACCTCAACACCCCAGGTACCCCCAGTGAATCGTGTGGGGACAGGGTACTTCAGTCCAGGGGAATGTACACAAGGGAGGGTTGAGACACTGATTAAAAGTGCGCACTCTCCACAATCAATATAGCCCACTTCACATGGATTAAAACTGATTGGTCTCAAAACGTAACTGTCAACACGATCCTTAGATATGTAAACAGGAGAAGGGTCAAGCATCACTACCCTTGTTCTTGTCTGTTGTACTTAAGACCCAGGACAATACTGAGATTATTACAATGCCGTGTTATAAATCAATGGAACGCCGTTGCTGGGAGTAGTGCATTCAGGCCTGGTTGTGCTATCTCAAAAAAAAGAGAGAGCAGAAATAGAAGCGGGAGGTTTAGGTTGGATATTAAGAAAAGCTATTTCACTAGGAGGGTGGTGAAGCACTGGAATGCGTTACCTAGGGAGGTGGTGGAATCTCCATCCTTAGAGGTTTTTAAGGCCTGGCTTGACAAAGCCCTGGCTGGGATGATTTAGTTGGGAATTGGTCCTGCTTTGAGCAGGGGGTTGGACTAGATGACCTCCTGAGGTCCCTTCCAACCCTGATATTCTATGATTCTATGATAAGGATGTAGAGATAAGGGGCAAAAATGATTTGAGGGCTGGGAAAGCTTTGTATGAAATATGATTGAAAAGATTGGGGCAATTTAGCTCAGAGAGGAGATGGAGAAGAGAGCACACGGAAGAGGTATGTAACATAATGGATGAGATAGAAGTTCCCAATTTGCATTTTCCATTAACCTGTCTCACACTACAAGAACAAAGGGACATTCAATGACATTGAAAAGGCAGCAGATTTTAAAATGATAGAAGGAAAACCCTTCTATTACATGGCACATAATTAGCCTATGGAACTCCCAGCCACAAGATATCACTGAGGCTAGGAGAATTTGAAAACGGGTGGGATCTGACATTTATATGGATAATGAGAACATCCAAAGTGTCATTAGATCTCATTTTTTAAGATCTATGAGGGCTAGGGACCCCTCCTGCTTCAGGGCATCAACCTACCTCAAACTGATAGGGGTGAGGAAGGAAATTTCCCTATGGGTAGGTTCTGAAATAATTGCCCATGAGGGGGTTTCTTGCACCTTCCTCTGATGCAGCTGGTGCTGGCCGCCGCTGGAGAGAGGGTACTGAACCAGATGGACCCACAGTCCGGCCCACTCCAGCAATTCCTACATTCCTAATCCTGCAGCAGGGAAAACCCTGAGTTCCCAGGAGCCATTCAGCTAATGATAATAGGGTCATTTTACAGCACCTTGTTTCTCTGCAGTGTGACTCACCCACACCACTTAACAAGCTGTTCCTTGAGCTAAGCGCGATTGCTTAATGGGGTTAGTACAGCAGAATTCAGGTGGCTGAAAGGTAGCTGATGCAAGCACTTGGCATGGCTCATATGTCTGCCGGGTCTTCACAAGGGCACCACGTGCAGAGATGCACACAGGCCTCTCCTGACCTGTCTCACTTGGAAATCGGGACTGAAGCGGGAGAGCCAGCCCCTGTCTGTGTGACTATGTGCTTAGCCTGAGAGAGGACTAGGTAAGGGAGTAGGGTGACCAGACAGCAAGTGTGAAAAATCGGGACGGGGGTGGGGGGTAATAGGATCCTATATAAGAAAAAGACCCCAAAATCGGGACTGTCCCTATAAAATCGGGACATCTGGTCACCCTATAAGGGAGGAGGGACCAGTCCTCCCTGCCACACAGAGATTGGCACCAGCTGTCTCTATGGTACCATCTTCTTTCCCCAGGCACCACACAACAGCTACCATTAGACTAGGGCACCACCTACAGCAAGGAAAAGACTGGTGCACAAGGACCATGATGGGACAAACAGGGACATGTCTCTCCCTCCCCACCTTCTGGAGCACCACAGTATCATGCCCTATCGGTCCCCCTGTCCGTGCTGGGGGACTCTGGGGGCAGAAGAATCCATGGCAACGTCACTCCAGGAAGCCAGGTCAAATCACAAGGAGTCCCGGAACTGGCGTGGATGGAAGAGCTTCTGAGGGATCCCTGCGAAGATTTAGAGCAATGCCAGCTCCAGTTGGCTAACAAAGGCATCCTAGAGAGAAGGGAAGGCAGGTCAAGGAAGGCAATGGATGGTGGGGGCAACTTGGCCTACTTTCTGCTGGTGTCTTGGCCCCCGCCCAGTCCGGTTTCAGGCTGGGACACAAGAGCAGAGACAATGCTGGGACTACTGATGGGTGATCGCTCAGCCATAGATGAAGACCATCCATCCAGGTATATATCGTCAGACCTCTATGCAGCATCTTAGAGGGTCAGCCATAGGACCTGCTGTCCCGCCTCAGAGGCATGGCGGGGGGGGGTGGATTAGTCCAAGATGGCTTCAGTCATTCTTCCTCTCACGCAGCCATGCAGAGCACCTGCTCTTCATCTCCTAGACCCGTCACTCGTGCAGTTCCACAGGGATCCATCTTGTCCCCATGCCATTCAGCATCTAGGCAAATCCCCCGGGAGAGTCAGATCAACAGCATGGCCTAGAAGGCCAGCAAGATGGTGGCAACATCCAGCTCCATATCACCGTTGTATTAAGGCTTAAGAGCATCATTTGACAGCTACCCAAAGGACTGCTGGAAATCAGTAACCGGGGTGAAGCTGTATCCAGAAGAGGCTGATGTAGGCCAAGGGGGAAAAGGAAGCCCCGATAATACATCACCGAATGGAGGAGGTCTGTCCTCACATTGATAAGATGACCCACAGCTTCAGAGCTCCCGCGCACTCCTGACTGCTTCTGGGTACCCAAGTAGCCGCACGTGTAAAAATCGCCCTTTCTCACCTGCAGCTGGCCCCATCCTCTGAGCTTCAGTCTCCATCATGCTGACCTACATATCCATGACCTCCAGGCTTGATAACAGCAATGCTCTGGGCCTAGGAATTAAACCACTGCCGCTGGTTCAGAGCACAACAGCAAGACAAGCCTCCGAGAGCCCAGCCGCATTCTGCTCTCGACGCTGAGTCTTCAATGAATATGGATCAAACTCAATGGCTTTGCCCTCATCTGCAGCACCCTATGGAGCACTGGCCCATGTCCCCTGGAGGGACCATCTCACACTGCGTGACCAGGGATAATGACACTGTCAGGCTCAGGGCTGCATGAGCATGTGCAGGATAGAGGGCCAGTTGTGCTAACCAGGATGACAAATGTATCTTAATTGTGAGCTCGATGGTAAAGAAGTCTCTGGAAGTTTATGAGATGTCACAATAACCTGGAACAACAAGAATTGATGGAGAAAGGTATGAAAAGGCAACGGAAGAACTAAATTTAGTCTAAACAAAAGGGCCTACTGATATGGTTCAAGGACTATGTTAAAATCATGCTTGATAAGAACAGAAGATGTGAAACCAAAAATTAACTAACCAAAATTGGTGTGTCAAATATTAGGCCTAATTGGAGGACAAAATAATGAGGTGATGGGCTGTTCCACCCATCACTCCCTCTGTGGGTCCTTAAAGAAAGAGACTTTGGGAGGAAACTATGGAAGAACAGATGGATGCTACTGGGGTGAACTTCACTCTCATGGTTGCCACCCCCGCCATCTCCTGGGATCCTTTGTCATCCCCATCCTGAGAGATGTCCTGACTAGACGGGGCCAGAGAGAGGGACCCAAATAATGTTGACATCTCTACCGGCTTCAGCTGAAAAGAGAAGACTGAGAGGGGACATGATAGCAGTTTTTAGGTATTTAAAAGGGTGTCATAAGGAGGAGGGAGAAAACTTGTTCACCTTAGCCTCTAAGGATAGAACAAGAAGCAATGGGTTTAAACTGCAGCAAGGGAGGTCTAGGTTGGACATTAGGAAATAGTTCCTAACTGTCAGGGTGGTTAAACACTGGAATAGTTTGCCTAGGGAGGTTGTGGAATCTCCATCTCTGGAGATATTTAAGAGTAGGTTAGATAAGTGTCTATCAGGGATGGTCTAGACAGTATTTGGTCCTGCCATACGGGCAGGGGACTGGACTCGATGACCTCTCGAGGTCCCTTCCAGTCCTAGAATCTATGAATCTATGAATGCCAAACACCACCTGGGATGAAATAAGGTTGGACTTTAACAACAGTAGCAGCAACCTCTCCAGCTCATCTCAACTAACTTCTTCTCTTTTACCCAGAAGGACAGTTATTACCAACTTCGATACCATCACAGAAACTGTCAAACAAGGGGTGATGTTAAAATGGAAGCCTTATATGATACTTGACATGTCAAATGCTTTAGCTGGTTTTCCTTCTATTCTTTATCTTTAATGAAAGGTGAAAAGGACGGTTAACGGTGGGTTTGCCATGGTGCTAAGCAGGCTGAGGGCTCTGTATGCCAAGCCCCGGAACTCCTTTAACACTGTTCAATGTGGGACAATGACTGAGTTATGTTAACCCCTTTGGCCCATGAATTCCATCTCAATGCATACAACGGGCCCTCTTAGTGACCGGCCCATGACTGCCCATTGTTTGTATTGTGATAGTACTTAAAGACCCCAACCCAGATCCCTGCCCCATTGTGCTAGACATTGTATGGACACATAGGGAGAGAGATCCCTGCTCTGAGAGGCTTAACATCTAAGTAGACAAAGGGTTTAAATAAGGCTAGTGATCCTTAAAGAGAGAGGTAGCTGAAGTGACATGCCCAAGGCTGCAGCGTTTCTCTGTGGCTGAGCTGCCCCTGGTCACTTGGGTCCCCAGGCTACAGCTTTAATCACAGAACAACCTTTCTATCATTATAGCAACGGAGGGCCCCCAAATAGTCCTACCCCGGTGCCCAGTTGAGCCCTCCTGCAGCAGCAGCGCAGTGTGGGGGTGCTTGCCCCTCTCTTCTTCCCTTCCCCGGTCTCTGCAAAAGCACCAGGAGCAGCAGCTCTGCCCGGATGCCTCTTCAGCATCCGAGGAATCTGAAAATCTGTGACCCCACCCGCAGCCCCCTAACGGGCCAATAGCCCTAATTACAAGAGTCCCTGCTCTCCTCACCTCCTACACAGCCTGAGGTTTAACCCACCGCTTCTTCCTTCTGCAAAGCAAGCCTGGTGGGTGAGCACTTGGGCACACTGCCAGATTGGCAGAAAGGGTAAAAAAAGAAGGAGAGAGACTCCTTCCCTGCCCGTTACCCACATTTCACCTGGGCTGCCAGCCGCAATCCGCTCTGTCAGATCAACCACGGTGTCACGGCCATCAGCCGATACCATCCCCATTCCACCAGGAGCCTGGGAAATGTGGGCCTGATTCCCCTCTCACCAACTGGGGTGTCTCTGCTGAAGTCACTAGTGTAAACGGGATCGCAATCGCACTTTCATTCCTCTGCGGTTTAGAGCTCGTAGCTGGGTCAGTTTCTACCAGCGACAAGCAGGTCAGCATAATGATTTAGCACCATGGCTACTTCAGCTCTCTAGCCTTTGTTAATTTCCCTCCCGGCTCTGGGCAGCTCGGCTTGTCTTGTCACTTGGTTTCACTTAATTTCTTGGCTCCTACCTGACTATGTTGGATTTCCTGGAGGTACTTATCTTTTTTCTCCACTCAATCTCTCTCTCTTTTTTTTTTTTTTTTTTACTCTTGAGAGAACAAGTTGTTTAACCTTTGGGCTGATGAAGTTCGGAAATTCACTCTGCGACTTGTCTCAAGGCAAAAGAGACCTTCAACGAAAATAGTTCTGCGAGCGTGTCTCCAAAGCGAGTCTGTTCTGTAGCTGGGGGCCCGTGCGTGTCTGTCTGTATTTGAGCGTGTCTTCACATGGGTGTGTCTTCCCTTGATGTGCTCTTTATTTTTAATGAAGCATGGAAAGCACAATAATATATTAAACATCCAAGTTAATTAAACAACACAATGCAGAAATCTTCTTAAGGGATTATCTGGTCTAGAAGCATGGGAGTAACAATGCTCACGTTAAAGGGAATGCACAATTGATTGGTAAAAGAAGATGATGGTGGAGTAGATTGCTGAATAAATCCCATTATTTGATAGTCGGGTTTTTTAATGTTGCAAATTAAAAAACAAAATTATCAAGAGATCTGACCAGTTCCTGGGCTGTAGCTTTGTTCTTAGAAAGGGATGAGACACAGCCACATTGGCACTCAGAAAATCTGCGTTCAAATGCCGGTGCTGCCATAAATTCCCTGTGACCTTGGGCAAATCATTTAATCTCTCTGCGTGAAATGTAAGAGCCTAAATCCTAGTTTTAGGCTCCACCATGACCCACAGAACTCCCACCAAACGGTGTAGGCACCTAAACTCATGCAGCACCTACGTTTTCAGGGTAAAAGCTCCCTAGATGCCTATGTTTCTGCTTCTGGGCACATGCACTACTGCTTCCTTCTAGGTGTCCGGACACCTATCTCCTGCCTAAACCCTAAATCACATGCAGGGCTCAATCTGGTAGGCATGTGTTAAGGCTGTATCCCTACTTTGAACTTTAGGGTACAAAGGTAGGGGCCTGCATGAAAACTGCTAAGCTTATCTACCAGCTTAGCTCTGGTCCGCTGCCACCATCTTAAGAATTCCCTCCCTGGGAAGCCTTGAGAAACCTTTCACCAATTCCCTGGTGAATACAGATCCAAACTGCTTGGATCTTAAACAAGGAGAAATTGACCCTTCCCCCCTCCTTCCTTTTACCAACTCCTGGTGAATACAGATCCAAACCCCCTTTGGATCTTAAAACAAGGAGAAATCAATCAGGTTCTTAAAAAGAAGGCTTTTAATTAAAGCAAAAGGTAAAATCATCTCTGCAAAATCAGTATGGA